>NC_091471.1:8396153-8748653 GCF_036971445.1 Narcine bancroftii
TTAACAGCACACTGTGATTTTGCAGCACACTGTGATTTTGTAGCACACTGTGATTTTGCAGCACCATGTGATTTTGCAGCATACTGATTTTGCAGCACACTGTGAATTTGCAGCACACTATGAATTTACAGCACACTTTGATATTTCAGCACACTGCGATTTTGCAGCACACTGTGATTTTGCCGGACAATGTGATTTTGTAGCACACTGTGATTTTGGACCACACTGTTATTTTGCAGCAAACTGTGGATTTGCTGAACTCTGATTTTGTAGCACTCTAATTTTGCAGCACACTGTGATTTTGCAGCACACTGATTTTGCTGAATACTGTGATTTTGTCACACACTGATTTTGCAGCACACTGTGATTTTGCATCATACTATAATTATGCACCATAATGATTTTGCAGCACATGGTGATTTTGCAGCACACTATGAATTTACAGCAGACTGTGATTTTATAGCACACTGTGATTTTGCAGCACACTGTGATTTTGCAGGACCATGTGATTTTGTAGTACACTGCGATTTTTCAGCACACTGAATTTGCAGCACACTGTGATTTTGTAGCACACTGATTTTGCAGCACAATGTGAATTTGCAGCACACTATGAATTTACAGCACACTGTTTTTTGCATGACAATGTTATTTTGTAGCACACTGTGATTTTGTATCACACTGTGATGTTGCAGCACACTGATTTTGCAGCATACTGTGATTTTGTCACACACTGTGATTTTGCAGCACACAGATTTTGAAGCACACTGACTTTGCAGGTCACTGTGATTTTGTAGCACACTGTGATTTTGCAGCACCATGTGATTTTGCAGCATACTGATTTTGCAGCACACTGTGAATTTGCAGCACACTATGAATTTACAGCACACTGTGATATTTCAGCACACTGCGATTTTGCAGCACACTGTGATTTTCTAGCACACTGATTTTGTAGCACACTGTGATTTTGCAGCAGACTGTGATTTTGCAGCACATGGTGATTTTGCAGCACACTATGAATTTACAGCATGCTGTGATTTTTCAGCACACTGCGATTTTGCAGCACACTTATTTTGCAGCACACTGATTTTGTAGCACACTGTGATTTTGCAGCACACTTAAATTTTGTAGAACACTATGATTTTGCAGCACACTGTGATTTTGACGCACCATGTGATTTTGCAGCATACTGATTTTGCAGCACACTTTGATTTCACATCACACTGTGATTTTGCAGCACACTGTGATTTTTAGCTTACTGATTTTGCAGCACACTGTGTTTTAGCAGCACCACGTGATTTTGCAACGCCCTGATTGTGAAGCACAGTGATTATGCAGCATACAGTGAATTTGCAGCATACTGACTTTGCAGCACACTGTGATTTTGTAGCACTCTCATTTGCAGCACACTGTGATTTTTCAGCAACATGTGATGTTGCAGTACACTGATTTTGCAGCACACTATGTTTTTGCAGTATACTAATTTTGCGGCACACTCTGATTTTGCAGCACACTATAATATTGTTGCACGTTGTTATTTTGCAGCATACTGTGATTTTCTAGCACACTGATTTTGTAGCACACTGTGATTTTGCTGCACACTGATTTTGCACCACATGGTGATTTTGCAGCACACTATGAATTTACAGCACACTGTGATTTTTCAGCACACTGATTTTGCAGCACACTGATTTTGTAGCACCATGTGATTTTGCAGCACACTGATTTTATAGCACACTGTGATTTTGCAGCACCATGTGAGTTTGCAGCATACTGATTTTTCTGCACACTGTGATTTTGCATCACACTATGATTTTGCAGCATACTCATTTTGCGGACAACGCTGATTTTGCAGCACACTATGATTTTGTTGCACATTGTGATTTTGCAGCACACTGTGATTTTCTAGCACACTGATTTTTCAGCACACTGTGATTTTGCTGCACACTGTGATTTTGCAACACATGGTGATTTTGCAGCACACGTTGATTTTGCGGAACGCTGTGATTTGGCAGCACACTATGATTTTGCTGCATACTGATTGTGCAGCACACTCTGATTTTGCAGCATAATGTGATTATGCACCATAATGATTTTGCTGCACACTGTGATTTTGCAGCACACTGATTTTGCAGAATACTGTGATTTTGTCACACACTGATTTTGCAGCACACTGTGATTTTGCATCATATAATGATTTTGCACCATAATGATTTTGCAGCACATGGTGATTTTGCAGCACACTATGAATTTACAGCAGACTGTGATTTTATAGCACACTGTGATTTTGCAGCACACTGTGATTTTGCAGGACCATGTGATTTTGTAGTACACTGCGATTTTTCAGCACACTGAATTTGCAGCACACTGTGATTTTGTAGCACACTGATTTTGCAGCACACTGTGAATTTACAGCACACTATGAATTTACAGCACACTGTTTTTTGCAGGACAATGTTATTTTGTAGCACACTGTGATTTTGTATCACACTGTGATTTTGGAGCACACTGTTATTTTGCAGCAAACTGTGGTTTTGCTGAACTCTGATTTTGTAGCACTCTAATTTTGCAGCACACTGTGATGTTGCAGCACACTGATTTTGCAGCATACTGTGATTTTGTCACACACTGTGATTTTGCAGCACACAGATTTTGAAGCACACTGACTTTGCAGGTCACAGTGATTTAGCAGCACACTGTGATTTTGCAACATCCTGATTTTGCAGCACACCAATTTTGTATCACACTATGAATTTACAGCCCACAGTGATTTAACAGCACACTGTGATTTTGCAGCACACTGTGATTTTGCAGCTCCATGTGATTTTGCAGCATACTGATTTTTCAGCACACTGTGATTTGGCATCACACTATTATTTTGCAGCATACTCATTTAGTGGCACACTCTGATTTTGCAGCACACTATGATTTTGTTGCACATTCTGATTTTGCAGCACACTGTGATTTTCTAGCACACTGATTTTTCAGCACACTTTTGCTGCATACTGTGATTTTGCAGCACATGGTGATTTTGCAGCACAAGGTGATTTTGCAGCACACGGTGATTTTGCAGCACACGGTGATTTTGCAGTACTCTCATTTTGCAGCACGCTGTGATTTGGCAGCACACTATAATTTTGCAGCATACTGATTTTGCAGCACACTGTGATTTTGCAGCACACTGTGATTTTGCAGCACACTGATTTTACAGAATACTGTGATTTTGTCACACACTGATTTTGCAGCACACTGTGATTTTGCAGCATACTATGATTATGCACCATAATGATTTTGCAGCACACTGTGATTTTGCAGCACACTATGAATTTACAGCACACTGTGATTTTATAGCACACTGTGATTTTGCAGCACACTGTGATTTTGCAGGACCATGTGATTTTGTAGTACACTGCGATTTTTCAGCACACTGAATTTGCAGCACACTGTGATTTTGTAGCACACTGATTTTGCAGCACACTGTGAATTTGCAGCACACTATGAATTTACAGCACACTGTTTTTTGCAGGACAATGTTATTTTGTAGCACACTGTGATTTTGGAGCACACTGTTATTTTGCAGCAAACTGTGGTTTTGCTGAACTCTGATTTTGTAGCACTCTAATTTTGCAGCACACTGTGATGTTGCAGCACAATGATTTTGCAGCATACTGTGATTTTGTCACACACTGTGATTTTGCAGCACACAGATTTTGAAGCACACTGACTTTGCAGGTCACAGTGATTTAGCAGCACACTGTGATTTTGCAGCACACTCTGATTTTGCAGTACACTGATTTTGCAACATCCTGATTTTGCAGCACACCAATTTTGTATCACACTATGAATTTACAGCCCACAGTGATTTAACAGCACACTGTGATTTTGCAGCACACTGTGATTTTGTAGCACACTGTGATTTTGCAGCACCATGTGATTTTGCAGCATACTGATTTTTCAGCACACTGTGATTTTGCATCACACTATTATTTTGCAGCATACTCATTTAGTGGCACACTCTGATTTTGCAGCACACTATGATTTTGTTGCACATTCTGATTTTGCGGCACACTGTGATTTTCTAGCACACTGATTTTTCAGCACACTGTGATTTTGATGCATACTGTGATTTTGCAGCACATGGTGATTTTGCAGCACACGGTGATTTTGCAGCACACTGTGATTTTGCAGTACTCTCATTTTGCAGCACGCTGTGATTTGGCAGCACACTATAATTTTGCAGCATACTGATTTTGCAGCACACTGTGATTTTGCAGCACACTGTGATTTTGCAGCATACTGTGATTATGCACCATAATGATTTTGCCGCACACTCTGATTTTGCAGCACACTATAAATTTACAGCACACTGTGATTTTACAGCACACTGTGATTTTGCAGCACACTGCGATTTTGCAGAAGCATGTTATTTTGTAGTACACTGCGATTTTGCAGCACACTGAATTTGCAGCACACTCTAATTTTGTAGCACACTGATTTTGCAGCACACTGTGAATTTGAAGCACATTGTGATTTATCAGCACCATGTGATTTTGCCACACCATGATTTTGCAGCACAACGATTTTGTATCATATTATGAATTTACAGCCCACTGTCATTTAACAGCACACTGTGATTTTGCACCACACTATGATATTGTTGCACGTTGTGATTTTGCAGCACACTGTGATTTTCTAGCACACTGATTTTGTAGCACACTGTGATTTTGCAGCAGACTGTGATTTTGCAGCACATGGTGATTTTGCAGCACACTATGAATTTACAGCATGCTGTGATATTTCAGCACACTGCGATTTTGCAGCACACTTATTTTGCAGCACACTGATTTTGTAGCACACTGAGATTTTGCAGCACACTGAAATTTTGTAGAATGCTATGATTTTGCAGCACACTGTGATTTTGGAGCACCATGTAATTTTGCAGCATACTGATTTTGCAGCACACTTTGATTTCACATCACACTGTGATTTTGCAGCACACTGTGATTTTTAGCTTACTGATTTTTCTGCACACTGTGATTTTGCATCATACTATGATTTTGCAGCATACTCATTTTGCGGACAACTCTGATTTTGCAGCACACTATGATTTTGTTGCACATTGTGATTTTGCAGCACACCGTGATTTTCTAGCACACTGATTTTTCAGCACAATGTGATTTTGCTGCACACTGTGATTTTGCAGCACACGGTGATTTTGCAGCACACGTTGATTTTGCAGCACACTGTGATTTTGCAGCACTGCGATTTAGCAGCACACTGAATTTGCAGCACACTGTGATTTTGTAGCACACTGATTTGCAGCACACTGTGAATTTGCAGCACACTATGAATTTACAGCACACTGTGATATTTCAGCACACTGCGATTTGCAGCACACTGTGATTTTGCCGGACAATGTGATTTTGTAGCACACTGTGATTTTGGACCACACTGTTATTTTGCAGCAAACTGTGGATTTGCTGAACTCTGATTTTGTAGCACTCTAATTTTGCAGCACACTGTGAATTTACAGCACACTGTTTTTTGCAGGACAATGTTATTTTGTAGCACACTGTGATTTTGTATCACACTGTGATGTTGCAGCACACTGATTTTGCAGCATACTGTGATTTTGTCACACACTGTGATTTTGCAGCACACAGATTTTGAAGCACACTGACTTTGCAGGTCACAGTGATTTAGCAGCACACTGTGATTTTGCAGTACACTGATTTTGCAACATCCTGATTTTGCAGCACACCAATTTTGTATCACACTATGAATTTACAGCCCACAGTGATTTAACAGCACACTGTGATTTTGCAGCACATTGTGATTTTGGAGCACACTGTTATTTTGCAGAAAACTGTGGTTTTGCTGATCTCTGATTTTGTAGCACTCGAATTTTGCTGCACACTGATTTTGCAGCACTCTGTGATTTTGTAGCGCACTCATTTTGCAGCACACTGATTTTTCAGCAACATGTGATGTTGCAGCACACTGATTTTGTAGCACTCTGTGATTTCTTAGCACACTATGATTTTGCAGCACACAGTGATTTAACTGCACAGTTTGATTTTGGAGCATTTTGTGATATTTCAGCACACTGCGATTTTGCAGCACACTTATTTTGCAGCACACTGATTTTGTAGCACCATGTGATTTTGCAGCACACTGATTTTATAGCACACTGTGATTTTGCAGCACCATTTGATTTTGCAGCATACTGATTTTTCTGCACACTGTGATTTTGCATCACACTATGATTTTGCAGCATAATCATTTTGTGGACAACTCTGATTTTGCAGCACACTATGATTTTGTTGCACATTGTGATTTTGCAGCACACTGTGATTTTCTAGCACACTGATTTTCCAGCACACTGTGATTTTCTAGCACACTGATTTTTCAGCACACTGTGATTTTGCTGCACACTGTGATTTTGCAACACATGGTCATTTTGCAGCACACGTTGATTTTGCAGCACGCTGTGATTTGGCAGCACACTATGATTTTGCAGCATACTGATTGTGCAGCACACTCTGATTTTGCAGCATAATGTGATTATGCACCATAATGATTTTGCCGCACACTGTGATTTTGCAGCACTGCGATTTAGCAGCACACTGAATTTGCAGCACACTGTGATTTTGTATCACTCTGATTTTGCAGCACACTGTGAATTTGAAGCACACTATGAATTTACAGCACACTATTATTTTGCAGGTCAATATTATTTTGTAGCACACTGTGATTTTGGAGCACACTGTTATTTTGCAGCAAACTGTGGTTTGGCTGAACTCTGATTTTGTAGCACTCTAATTTTGCAGCACACTGTGATTTTGCAGCACACTATGAATTTACAGCACGCTGTGATATTTCAGCACACTGCGATTTTGCAGCACACTGTGATTTTGCAGGACAATGTGATTTTCTAGCACACTGATTTTGTAGCACATTGTGATTTTGTATCACACTGTGATTTTGGAGCACACTGTTATTTTGCAGCAAACTGTGGTTTTGCTGAACTCTGATTTTGTAGCACTCTAATTTTTCAGCACACTGTGATGTTGCAGCACACTGATTTTGCAGAATACTGTGATTTTGTCACACACTGATTTTGCAGCACACTGTGATTTTGCAGCATACTGTGATTTTGCAGCACCATGTGATTTTGCAACATCCTGATTTTGCAGCACACCAATTTTGTATCACACTATGAATTTACAGCCCACAGTGATTTAACAGCACACTGTGATTTTGCAGCACACTGTGATTTTGCAGCACACTGTGATTTTGCAGCACCATGTGATTTTGCAGCATACTGATTTTTCAGCACACTGTGATTTTGCATCACACTATTATTTTGCAGCATACTCATTTAGTGGCACACTCTGATTTTGCAGCACACTATGATTTTGTTGCACATTCTGATTTTGCAGCACACTGTGATTTTCTAGCACACTGATTTTTCAGCACACTGTGATTTTGCTGCACACTGTGATTTTGCAACACATGGTGATTTTGCAGCACACGTTGATTTTGCAGCATGCTGTGATTTGGCAGCACACTATGATTTTGCAGCATACTGATTGTGCAGCACACTCTGATTTTGCAGCATTATGTGATTATGCACCATAATGATTTTGCCGCACACTGTGATTTTGCAGCACTGCAATTTAGCAGCACACTGAATTTGCAGCACACTGTGATTTTGTATCACTCTGATTTTGCAGCACACTGTGAATTTGAAGCACACTATGAATTTACAGCACACTATTATTTTGCAGGTCAATATTATTTTGTAGCACACTGTGATTTTGGAGCACACTGTTATTTTGCAGCAAACTGTGGTTTTGCTGAACTCTGATTTTGTAGCACTCTAATTTTGCAGCACACTGTGATTTTGCAGCACACTATGAATTTACAGCACGCTGTGATATTTCAGCACACTGCGATTTTGCAGCACACTGTGATTTTGCAGGACAATGTGATTTTCTAGCACACTGATTTTGTAGCACATTGTGATTTTGTATCACACTGTGATTTTGGAGCACACTGTTATTTTGCAGCAAACTGTGGTTTTGCTGAACTCTGATTTTGTAGCACTCTAATTTTTCAGCACACTGTGATGTTGCAGCACACTGATTTTGCAGCATACTGTGATTTTGTCACACACTGTGATGTTGCAGCACACTGATTTTGCAGAATACTGTGATTTTGTCACACACTGATTTTGCAGCACACTGTGATTTTGCAGCATACTGTGATTTTGCAGCACACTCTGATTTTTCAGCACACTGTGATTTTGCTGCATACTGTGATTTTGCAGCACATGGTGATTTTGCAGCACACGGTGATTTTGCAGCACACGGTGATTTTGCAGCACACTGTGATTTTGCAGTACTCTCATTTTGCAGCACGCTGTGATTTGGCAGCACACTATAATTTTGCAGCATACTGACTTTGCAGCACACTGTGATTTTGCAGCACACTGTGATTTTGCAGCACACTGTGATTTTGCAGCATACTGTGATTATGCACTATAATGATTTTGCCGCACACTGTGATTTTGCAGCACACTATAAATTTACAGCACACTGTGATTTTACAGCACACTGTGATTTTGCAGCACACTGCGATTTTGCAGAAGCATGTTATTTTGTAGTACACTGCGATTTTGCAGCACACTGTGATTTAGCATCACCATGTGATTTTGCAACACCCTGATATTGCAGCACACTGATTTTGCAGCACACTGTGATTTTTCAGCAACATGTCATGTTGCAGTACACTGATTTTGTAGCACACTGTGATTTTGCTGCACACTTTGATTTTGCAGCACATGGTGATTTTGCAGCACACTATGAATTTACAGCACACTGTGATTTTGGAGCACACTGTTATTTTGCAGCAAACTGTGGTTTTGCTGAACTCTGATTTTGTAGCACTCTAATTTTGCAGCACACTGTGATTTTGCAGCACACTATGAATTTACAGCACACTGTGATATTTCAGCACACTGCGATTTTGCAGCACACTGTGATTTTGCCGGACAATGTGATTTTGTAGCACACTATGATTTTGGACCACACTGTTATTTTGCAGCAAACTGTGGTTTTGCTGAACTCTCATTTTGTAGCACTCTAATTTTGCAGCACACTGTGATTTAGCAGCACACTGATTTTGTAGCACACTGTGATTTCATAGCACACTATGATTTTGCAGCACACAGTGATTTAAATGCACAGTTTGATTTTGCAGCATTTTGTGATTTTGCAGCATGCTGTGATTTTGCAGGACACAGATTTTACAGCACACTTTGATTTTGCAGCATCATGTGATTTTGCAGCATACTGATTTTGCCACACCATGATTTTGCAGCACAACGATTTTGTATCATATTATGAATTTACAGCCCACTGTCATTTAACAGCACACTGTGATTTTGCACCACACTATGATATTGTTGCACGTTGTGATTTTGCAGCACACTGTGATTTTCTAGCACACTGATTTTGTAGCACACTGTGATTTTGCAGCAGACTGTGATTTTGCAGCACATGGTGATTTTGCAGCACACTATGAATTTACAGCATGCTGTGATATTTCAGCACACTGCGATTTTGCAGCACACTTATTTTGCAGCACACTGATTTTGTAGCACACTGTGATTTTGCAGCACACTTAAATTTTGTAGAACACTATGATTTTGCAGCACACTGTGATTTTGCAGCACCATGTGATTTTGCAGCATACTGATTTTGAAGCACACTTTGATTTCACATCACACTGTGATTTTGCAGCACACTGTGATTTTTAGCTTACTGATTTTGCAGCACACTGTGTTTTAGCAGCACCACGTGATTTTGCAACGCCCTGATTGTGAAGCACAGTGATTATGCAGCATACAGTGAATTTGCAGCATACTGACTTTGCAGCACACTGTGATTTTGTAGCACTCTCATTTGCAGCACACTGTGATTTTTCAGCAACATGTGATGTTGCAGTACACTGATTTTGCAGCACACTATGTTTTTGCAGTATACTAATTTTGCGGCACACTCTGATTTTGCAGCACACTATGATATTGTTGCACGTTGTTATTTTGCAGCATACTGTGATTTTCTAGCACACTGATTTTGTAGCACACTGTGATTTTGCTGCACACTGATTTTGCACCACATGGTGATTTTGCAGCACACTATGAATTTACAGCACACTGTGATATTTCAGCACACTGCAATTTTGCAGCACACTGTGATTTTTCAGCACACTGATTTTGCAGCACACTGATTTTGTAGCACCATGTGATTTTGCAGCACACTGATTTTATAGCACACTGTGATATTGCAGCACCATGTGAGTTTGCAGCATACTGATTTTTCTGCACACTGTGATTTTGCATCACACTATGATTTTGCAGCATACTCATTTTGCGGACAACTCTGATTTTGCAGCACACTATGATTTTGTTGCACATTGTGATTTTGCAGCACACTGTGATTTTCTAGCACACTGATTTTTCAGCACACTGTGATTTTGCTGCACACTGTGATTTTGCAACACATGGTGATTTTGCAGCACACGTTGATTTTGCGGCACGCTGTGATTTGGCAGCACACTATGATTTTGCTGCATACTGATTGTGCAGCACACTCTGATTTTGCAGCATAATGTGATTATGCACCATAATGATTTTGCCGCACACTGTGATTTTGCAGCACACTGATTTTGCAGAATACTGTGATTTTGTCACACGCTGATTTTGCAGCACACTGTGATTTTGCAGCATACTATGATTATGCACCATAATGATTTTGCAGCACACTGTGATTTTGCAGCACACTATGAATTTACAGCACACTGTGATTTTATAGCACACTGTGATTTTGCAGCACACTGTGATTTTGCAGGACCATGTGATTTTGTAGTACACTGCGATTTTTCAGCACACTGAATTTGCAGCATACTGTGATTTTGTAGCACACTGATTTTGCAGCACACTGTGAATTTGCAGCACACTATGAATTTACAGCACACTGTTTTTTGCAGGACAATTTTATTTTGTAGCACACTGTGATTTTGTATCACACTGTGATTTTGGAGCACACTGTTATTTTGCAGCAAACTGTGGTTTTGCTGAACTCTGATTTTGTAGCACTCTAATTTTGCAGCACACTGTGATGTTGCAGCACAATGATTTTGCAGCATACTGTGATTTTGTCACACACTGTGATTTTGCAGCACACAGATTTTGAAGCACACTGACTTTGCAGGTCACAGTGATTTAGCAGCACACTCTGATTTTGCAGTACACTGATTTTGCAACATCCTGATTTTGCAGCACACCAATTTTGTATCACACTATGAATTTACAGCCCACAGTGATTTAACAGCACACTGTGATTTTGCAGCACACTGTGATTTTGTAGCACACTGTGATTTTGCAGCACCATGTGATTTTGCAGCATACTGATTTTTCAGCACACTGTGATTTTGCATCACACTATTATTTTGCAGCATACTCATTTAGTGGCACACTCTGATTTTGCAGCACACTATGATTTTGTTGCACATTCTGATTTTGCGGCACACTGTGATTTTCTAGCACACTGATTTTTCAGCACACTGTGATTTTGCTGCATACTGTGATTTTGCAGCACATGGTGATTTTGCAGCACACGGTGATTTTGCAGCACACGGTGATTTTGCAGTACTCTCATTTTGCAGCACGCTGTGATTTGGCAGCACACTATAATTTTGCAGCATACTGATTTTGCAGCACACTGTGATTTTGCAGCACACTGTGATTTTGCAGCATACTGTGATTATGCACCATAATGATTTTGCCGCACACTCTGATTTTGCAGCACACTATAAATTTACAGCACACTGTGATTTTACAGCACACTGTGATTTTGCAGCACACTGCGATTTTGCAGAAGCATGTTATTTTGTAGTACACTGCGATTTTGCAGCACACTGAATTTGCAGCCCACTCTAATTTTGTAGCACACTGATTTTGCAGCACACTGTGAATTTGAAGCACATTGTGAGTTATCAGCACCATGTGATTTTGCCACACCATGATTTTGCAGCACAACGATTTTGTATCATATTATGAATTTACAGCCCACTGTCATTTAACAGCACACTGTGATTTTGCACCACACTATGATATTGTTGCACGTTGTGATTTTGCAGCACACTGTGATTTTCTAGCACACTGATTTTGTAGCACACTGTGATTTTGCAGCAGACTGTGATTTTGCAGCACATGGTGATTTTGCAGCACACTATGAATTTACAGCATGCTGTGATATTTCAGCACACTGCGATTTTGCAGCACACTTATTTTGCAGCACACTGATTTTGTAGCACACTGAGATTTTGCAGCACACTGAAATTTTGTAGAACGCTATGATTTTGCAGCACACTGTGATTTTGGAGCACCATGTAATTTTGCAGCATACTGATTTTGCAGCACACTTTGATTTCACATCACACTGTGATTTTGCAGCACACTGTGATTTTTAGCTTACTGATTTTGCAGCACACTGTGTTTTAGCAGCACCACGTGATTTTGCAACGCCCTGATTGTGAAGCACAGTGATTATGCAGCATACAGTGAATTTGCAGCATACTGACTTTGCAGCACACTGTGATTTTGCAGCACCATGTGATTTTGCAGCATACTGATTTTTCTGCACACTGTGATTTTGCATCATACTATGATTTTGCAGCATACTCATTTTGCGGACAACTCTGATTTTGCAGCACACTATGATTTTGTTGCACATTGTGATTTTGCAGCACACCGTGATTTTCTAGCACACTGATTTTTCAGCACAATGTGATTTTGCTGCACACTGTGATTTTGCAGCACACGGTGATTTTGCAGCACACGTTGATTTTGCAGCACACTGTGATTTTGCAGCACTGCGATTTAGCAGCACACTGAATTTGCAGCACACTGTGATTTTGTAGCACACTGATTTGCAGCACACTGTGAATTTGCAGCACACTATGAATTTACAGCACACTGTGATATTTCAGCACACTGCGATTTGCAGCACACTGTGATTTTGCCGGACAATGTGATTTTGTAGCACACTGTGATTTTGGACCACACTGTTATTTTGCAGCAAACTGTGGATTTGCTGAACTCTGATTTTGTAGCACTCTAATTTTGCAGCACACTGTGATTTTGCAGCACACTGATTTTGCAGAATACTGTGATTTTGTCACACACTGATTTTGCAACACACTGTGATTTTGCATCATACTATAATTATGCACCATAATGATTTTGCAGCACATGGTGATTTTGCAGCACACTATGAATTTACAGCACACTGTTTTTTGCAGGACAATGTTATTTTGTAGAACACTATGATTTTGCAGCGCACTGTGATTTTGGAGCACCATGTAATTTTGCAGCATACTGATTTTGCAGCACACTTTGATTTCACATCACACTGTGATTTTGTAGCACACTGATTCTGCAGTGCACTGTGAATTTGCAGCACACTATGAATTTACAGCACACTGTTTTTTGCAGGACAATGTTATTTTGTATCACACTGTGATTGTGGAGCACACGGTTATTTTGCAGCAAACTGTGGTTTTGCTGAACTCTGATTTTGTAGCACTCTAATTTTGCAGCACACTGTGATGTTGCAGCACACTGATTTTGCAGCATACTGTGATTTTGTCACACACTGTGATTTTGCAGCACACAGATTTTGAAGCACACTGACTTTGCAGGTCACAGTGATTTAGCAGCACACTGTGATTTTGCAGCACACTCTGATTTTGCAGTACACTGATTTTGCAACATCCTGATTTTGCAGCACACCAATTTTGTATCACACTATGAATTTACAGCCCACAGTGATATAACAGCACACTGTGATTTTGCAGCACATTGTGATTTTGGAGCACACTGTTATTTTGCAGAAAACTGTGGTTTTGCTGAACTCTGATTTTGTAGCACTCGAATTTTGCTGCACACTGATTTTGCAGCACTCTGTGATTTTGTAGCACGCTCATTCTGCAGCACTCTGATTTTTCAGCAACATGTGATGTTGCAGCACACTGATTTTGTAGCACTCTGTGATTTCATAGCACACTAAGAATTTGCAGCACACAGTGATTTAACTGCACAGTTTGATTTTGGAGCATTTTGTGATTTTTCAGCATGCTGTGATTTTGCAGCATCATGTTATTTTGCAGCATACTGATTTTGCAGCACACTGTGATTTTCTAGTACACTGATTTTGTAGCACACTGTGATTTTGTAGCAGACTGTGATTTTGCAGCACATGGTGATTTTGCAGCACACTATGAATTTACAGCACACTGTGATTTTATAGCACACTGTGATTTTGCAGCACATTGTGATTTTGCAGGACCATGTGATTTTGTAGTACACTGCGATTTTTCAGCACACTGAATTTGTAGCACACTGTGATTTTGTAGCACACTGATTTTGCAGCACACTGTGAATTTGCAGCACACTATGAATTTACAGCACACTGTTTTTTGCAGGACAATGTTATTTTGTAGCACACTGTGATTTTGTATCACACTGTGATTTTGGAGCACACTGTTATTTTGCAGCACACTGTGATGTTGCAGCACACTGATTTTGCAGCATACTGTGATTTTGTCACACACTGTGATTTTGCACCACACAGATTTTGAAGCACACTGACTATGCAGGTCACAGTGATTTTGCAGCACACTGTGATTTTGCAGCACACTCTGATTTTGCTGCACACTGATTTTGTAGCACTCTGTGATTTTGTAGTGCACTCATTTTGCAGCACACTGATTTTTCAGCAACATGTGATGTTGCAGCACACTGATTTTGTAGCACTCTGTGATTTCTTAGCACACTATGATTTTGCAGCACACAGTGATTTAACTGCACAGTTTGATTTTGGAGCATTTTGTGATATTTCAGCACACTGCGATTTTGCAGCAAACTTATTTTGCAGCACACTGATTTTGCAGCACCATGTGATTTTGCAGCATACTGATTTTTCTGCACACTGTGATTTTGCATCACACTATGATTTTGCAGCATACTCATTTTGCGGACAACTCTGATTTTGCAGCACACTATGATTTTGTTGCACATTGTGATTTTGCAGCACACTGTGATTTTGCATCATACTATAATTATGCACCATAATGATTTTGCAGCACATGGTGATTTTGCAGCACACTATGAATTTACAGCACACTGTTTTTTGCAGGACAATGTTATTTTGTAGAACACTATGATTTTGCAGCGCACTGTGATTTTGGAGCACCATGTAATTTTGCAGCATACTGATTTTGCAGCACACTTTGATTTCACATCACACTGTGATTTTGTAGCACACTGATTCTGCAGCGCACTGTGAATTTGCAGCACACTATGAATTTACAGCACACTGTTTTTTGCAGGACAATGTTATTTTGTATCACACTGTGATTGTGGAGCACACGGTTATTTTGCAGCAAACTGTGGTTTTGCTGAACTCTGATTTTGTAGCACTCTAATTTTGCAGCACACTGTGATGTTGCAGCACACTGATTTTGCAGCATACTGTGATTTTGTCACACACTGTGATTTTGCAGCACACAGATTTTGAAGCACACTGACTTTGCAGGTCACAGTGATTTAGCAGCACACTGTGATTTTGCAGCACACTCTGATTTTGCAGTACACTGATTTTGCAACATCCTGATTTTGCAGCACACCAATTTTGTATCACACTATGAATTTACAGCCCACAGTGATATAACAGCACACTGTGATTTTGCAGCACATTGTGATTTTGGAGCACACTGTTATTTTGCAGAAAACTGTGGTTTTGCTGAACTCTGATTTTGTAGCACTCGAATTTTGCTGCACACTGATTTTGCAGCACTCTGTGATTTTGTAGCACGCTCATTCTGCAGCACTCTGATTTTTCAGCAACATGTGATGTTGCAGCACACTGATTTTGTA
Organism: Narcine bancroftii; assembly: GCF_036971445.1. Classification (NCBI taxonomy): domain Eukaryota; kingdom Metazoa; phylum Chordata; class Chondrichthyes; order Torpediniformes; family Narcinidae; genus Narcine; species Narcine bancroftii. Next base: position 8,412,157 of record NC_091471.1, read on the forward strand.
GCACTCTGTGATTTCATAGCACACTATGAATTTGCAGCACACAGTGATTTAACTGCACAGTTTGATTTTGGAGCATTTTGTGATTTTTCAGCATGCTGTGATTTTGCAGCATCATGTTATTTTGCAGCATACTGATTTTGCAGCACACTGTGATTTTCTAGTACACTGATTTTGTAGCACACTGTGATTTTGTAGCAGACTGTGATTTTGCAGCACATGGTGATTTTGCAGCACACTATGAATTTACAGCACACTGTGATTTTATAGCACACTGTGATTTTGCAGCACATTGTGATTTTGCAGGACCATGTGATTTTGTAGTACACTGCGATTTTTCAGCACACTGAATTTGTAGCACACTGTGATTTTGTAGCACACTGATTTTGCAGCACACTGTGAATTTGCAGCACACTATGAATTTACAGCACACTGTTTTTTGCAGGACAATGTTATTTTGTAGCACACTGTGATTTTGTATCACACTGTGATTTTGGAGCACACTGTTATTTTGCAGCACACTGTGATGTTGCAGCACACTGATTTTGCAGCATACTGTGATTTTGTCACACACTGTGATTTTGCACCACACAGATTTTGAAGCACACTGACTATGCAGGTCACAGTGATTTTGCAGCACACTGTGATTTTGCAGCACACTCTGATTTTGCAGTACACTGATTTTGCAACATCCTGATTTTGCAGCACAACGATTTTTATCATATTATTAATTTACAGCCCACTGTCATTTAACAGCACACTGTGATTTTGCACCACACTATGATATTGTTGCACGTTGTGATTTTGCAGTACACTGTGATTTTCTAGCACACTGATTTTGTAGCACACTGTGATTTTGCAGCAGACTGTGATTTTGCAGCACATGGTGATTTTGCAGCACACTATGAATTTACAGCACGCTGTGATATTTCAGCACACTGCGATTTTGCAGCACACTTATTTTGCAGCACACTGATTTTGTAGAATGCTATGATTTTGCAGCGCACTGTGATTTTGGAGCACCATGTGATTTTGCAGCATACTGATTTTGCAGCACACTTTGATTTCACATCACACTGTGATTTTGCAGCACACTGTGATTTTTAGCTTACTGATTTTGCAGCACACTGTGTTTTAGCAGCACCACGTGATATTGCAACACCCTGATTGTGAAGCACAGTGATTATGCAGCATACAGTGAATTTGCAGCATACGGACTTTGCAGCACACTGTGATTTTGTAGCACTCTCATTTGCAGCACACTGTGATTTTTCAGCAACATGTGATGTTGCAGTACACTGATTTTGCCGCACACTATGTTTTTGCAGTATACTAATTTTGCGGCACACTCTGATTTTGCAGCACACTATAATATTGTTGCACTTTGTTATTTTGCAGCACACTGTGATTTTCTAGCACACTGATTTTGTAGCACACTGTGATTTTGCTGCACACTTTGATTTTGCACCACATGGTGATTTTGCAGCACACTATGAATTTACAGCACACTGATTTTATGGCACACTGTGATTTTGCAGCACCATGTGATTTCGCAGCATGCTGATTTTTCTGCACACTGTGATTTTGCATCATACTATGATTTTGCAGCATACTCATTTTGCGGACAACTCTGATTTTGCAGCACACTATGATTTTGTTGCACATTGTGATTTTGCAGCACACTGTGATTTTCTAGCACACTGATTTTTCAGCACACTGTGATTTTGGAGCACACTGTGATTTTGCAACACATGGTGATTTTGCAGCACACGTTGATTTTGCAGCACGCTGTGATTTGGCAGCACACTATGATTTTGCCGCATACTGATTGTGCAGCACACTCTGATTTTGCAGCATAATGTGATTATGCACCATAATGATTTTACCGCACACTGTGATTTTGCAGCACTGCGATTTAGCAGCACACTGAATTTGCAGCACACTGTGATTTTGTAGCACACTGATTTTGCAGCACACTGTGAATTTGCAGCACACTATGAATTTACAGCACACTGTGATATTTCAGCACACTGCGATTTTGCAGCACACTGTGATTTTGCCGGACAATGTGATTTTGTAGCACACTGTGATTTTGGACCACACTGTTATTTTGCAGCAAACTGTGGATTTGCTGAACTCTGATTTTGTAGCACTCTAATTTTGCAGCACACTGTGATTTTGCAGCACACTGATTTTGCAGAATACTGTGATTTTGTCACACACTGATTTTGCAGCACACTGTGATTTTGCATCATACTATAATTATGCACCATAATGATTTTGCAGCACATGGTGATTTTGCAGCACACTATGAATTTACAGCAGACTGTGATTTTATAGCACACTGTGATTTTGCAGCACACTGTGATTTTGCAGGACCATGTGATTTTGTAGTACACTGCGATTTTTCAGCACACTGAATTTGCAGCACACTGTGATTTTGTAGCACACTGATTTTGCAGCACAATGTGAATTTGCAGCACACTATGAATTTACAGCACACTGTTTTTTGCAGGACAATGTTATTTTGTAGCACACTGTGATTTTGTATCACACTGTGATGTTGCAGCACACTGAATTTGCAGCATACTGTGATTTTGTCACACACTGTGATTTTGCAGCACACAGATTTTGAAGCACATTGACTTTGCACGTCACAGTGATTTAGCAGCACACTGTGATTTTGCAGTACACTGATTTTGCAACATCCTGATTTTGCAGCACACCAATTTTGTATCACACTATGAATTTACAGCCCACAGTGATTTAACAGCACACTGTGATTTTGCAGCACATTGTGATTTTGGAGCACACTGTTATTTTGCAGAAAACTGTGGTTTTGCTGAACTCTGATTTTGTAGCGCACTCATTTTGCAGCACACTGATTTTTCAGCAACATGTGATGTTGCAGCACACTGATTTTGTAGCACTCTGTGATTTCTTAGCACACTATGATTTTGCAGCACACAGTGATTTAACTGCACAGTTTGATTTTGGAGCATTTTGTGATATTTCAGCACACTGCGATTTTGCAGCAAACTTATTTTGCAGCACACTGATTTTGTAGCACCATGTGATTTTGCAGAACACTGATTTTGCAGCACCATGTGATTTTGCAGCACCATGTGATTTTGCAGCATACTGATTTTTCTGCACACTGTGATTTTGCATCACACTATGATTTTGCAGCATACTCATTTTGCGGACAACTCTGATTTTGCAGCACACTATGATTTTGTTGCACATTGTGATTTTGCAGCACACTGTGATTTTCTAGCACACTGATTTTCCAGCACACTGTGATTTTCTAGCACACTGATTTTTCAGCACACTGTGATTTTGCTGCACACTGTGATTTTGCAACACATGGTGATTTTGCAGCATACGTTGATTTTGCAGCACGCTGTGATTTGGCAGCACACTATGATTTTGCAGCATACTGATTGTGCAGCACACTCTGATTTTGCAGCATAATGTGATTATGCACCATAATAATTTGCCGCACACTGTGATTTTGCAGCACTGCGATTTAGCAGCACACTGAATTTGCAGCACACTGTGATTTTGTATCACTCTGATTTTGCAGCACACTGTGAATTTGAAGCACACTATGAATTTACAGCACACTATTATTTTGCAGGTCAATATTATTTTGTAGCACACTGTGATTTTGGAGCACACTGTTATTTTGCAGCAAACTGTGGTTTTGCTGAACTCTGATTTTGTAGCACTCTAATTTTGCAGCAGACTGTGATTTTGCAGCACATGGTGATTTTGCAGCACACTATGAATTTACAGCACGCTGTGATATTTCAGCACACTGCGATTTTGCAGCACACTGTGATTTTGCAGGACAATGTGATTTTCTAGCACACTGTTTTTGTAGCACACTGTGATTTTGTAGCAGACTGTGATTTTGCAGCACATGGTGATTTTGCATCACACTATGAATTTACAGCACACTGTGATTTTATAGCACACTGTGATTTTGCAGCACACTGTGATTTTGCAGGACCATGTGATTTTGTAGTACACTGCGATTTTTCAGCACACTGAATTTGCAGCACACTGTGATTTTGTAGCACACTGATTTTGCAGCACACTGTGAATTTGCAGCACACTTGAATTTACAGCACACTGTTTTTTGCAGGACAATGTTATTTTGTAGCACACTGTGATTTTGTATCACACTGTGATTTTGGAGCACACTGTTATTTTGCAGCAAACTGTGGTTTTGCTGAACTCTGATTTTGCAGCACACTCTAATTTTGCAGCACACTGTGATGTTGCAGCACACTGATTTTGCAGCATACTGTGATTTTGTCACACACTGTGATTTTGCAGCACACAGATTTTGAAGCACACTGACTTTGCAGGTCACAGTGATTTAGCAGCACACTGTGATTTTGCAGCACACTCTGATTTTGCAGTACACTGATTTTGCAACATCCTGATTTTGCAGCACACAAAGTTTGTATCACACTATGAATTTACAGCCCACAGTGATTTAACAGCACACTGTGATTTTGCAGCACACTGTGATTTTGTAGCACACTGTGATTTTGCAGCACCATGTGATTTTGCAGCATACTGATTTTAAAGCACACTGTGAATTTGCAGCACACTATGAATTTACAGCACATTGTGATATTTCAGCACACTGCGATTTTGCAGCACACTGTGATTTTGCCGGACAATGTGATTTTGTAGCACACTGTGATTTTGGACCACACTGTTATTTTGCAGCAAACTGTGGATTTGCTGAACTCTGATTTTGTAGCACTCTAATTTTGCAGCACACTGTGATTTTGCAGCACACTGTGATTTTGCATCATACTATAATTATGCACCATAATGATTTTGCAGCACATGGTGATTTTGCAGCACACTATGAATTTACAGCAGACTGTGATTTTATAGCACACTGTGATTTTGCAGCACACTGTGATTTTGCAGCACACTGTGATTTTGTAGTACACTGCGATTTTTCAGCACACTGAATTTGCAGCACACTGTGATTTTGTAGCACACTGATTTTGCAGCACAATGTGAATTTGCAGCACACTATGAATTTACAGCACACTGTTTTTTGCAGGACAATGTTATTTTGTAGCACACTGTGATTTTGTATCACACTGTGATGTTGCAGCACACTGAATTTGCAGCATACTGTGATTTTGTCACACACTGTGATTTTGCAGCACACAGATTTTGAAGCACCCTGACTTTGCAGGTCACAGTGATTTAGCAGCACACTCTGATTTTGCAGTACACTGATTTTGCAACATCCTGATTTTGCAGCACACCAATTTTGTATCACACTATGAATTTACAGCCCACAGTGATTTAACAGCACACTGTGATTTTGCAGCACATTGTGATTTTGGAGCACACTGTTATTTTGCAGAAAACTGTGGTTTTGCTGAACTCTGATTTTGTAGCACTCGAATTTTGCTGCACACTGATTTTGTAGCACTCTGTGATTTTGTAGTGCACTCATTTTGCAGCACACTGATTTATCAGCAACATGTGATGTTGCAGCACACTGATTTTGTAGCACTCTGTGATTTCTTAGCACACTATGATTTTGCAGCACACAGTGATTTAACTGCACAGTTTGATTTTGGAGCATTTTGTGATATTTCAGCACACTGCGATTTTGCAGCAAACTTATTTTGCAGCACACTGATTTTGCAGCACCATGTGATTTTGCAGCATACTGATTTTTCTGCACACTGTGATTTTGCATCACACTATGATTTTGCAGCATACTCATTTTGCGGACAACTCTGATTTTGCAGCACACTATGATTTTGTTGCACATTGTGATTTTGCAGCACACTGTGATTTTGCATCATACTATAATTATGCACCATAATGATTTTGCAGCACATGGTGATTTTGCAGCACACTATGAATTTACAGCACACTGTTTTTTGCAGGACAATGTTATTTTGTAGAACACTATGATTTTGCAGCGCACTGTGATTTTGGAGCACCATGTAATTTTGCAGCATACTGATTTTGCAGCACACTTTGATTTCACATCACACTGTGATTTTGTAGCACACTGATTCTGCAGCGCACTGTGAATTTGCAGCACACTATGAATTTACAGCACACTGTTTTTTGCAGGACAATGTTATTTTGTATCACACTGTGATTGTGGAGCACACTGTTATTTTGCAGCAAACTGTTGTTTTGCTGAACTCTGATTTTGTAGCACTCTAATTTTGCAGCACACTGTGATGTTGCAGCACACTGATTTTGCAGCATACTGTGATTTTGTCACACACTGTGATTTTGCAGCACACAGATTTTGAAGCACACTGACTTTGCAGGTCACAGTGATTTAGCAGCACACTGTGATTTTGCAGCACACTCTGATTTTGCAGTACACTGATTTTGCAACATCCTGATTTTGCAGCACACCAATTTTGTATCACACTATGAATTTACAGCCCACAGTGATATAACAGCACACTGTGATTTTGCAGCACATTGTGATTTTGGAGCACACTGTTATTTTGCAGAAAACTGTGGTTTTGCTGAACTCTGATTTTGTAGCACTCGAATTTTGCTGCACACTGATTTTGCAGCACTCTGTGATTTTGTAGCACGCTCATTCTGCAGCACTCTGATTTTTCAGCAACATGTGATGTTGCAGCACACTGATTTTGTAGCACTCTGTGATTTCATAGCACACTATGAATTTGCAGCACACAGTGATTTAACTGCACAGTTTGATTTTGGAGCATTTTGTGATTTTTCAGCATGCTGTGATTTTGCAGCATCATGTTATTTTGCAGCATACTGATTTTGCAGCACACTGTGATTTTCTAGTACACTGATTTTGTAGCACACTGTGATTTTGTAGCAGACTGTGATTTTGCAGCACATGGTGATTTTGCAGCACACTATGAATTTACAGCACACTGTGATTTTATAGCACACTGTGATTTTGCAGCACATTGTGATTTTGCAGGACCATGTGATTTTGTAGTACACTGCGATTTTTCAGCACACTGAATTTGTAGCACACTGTGATTTTGTAGCACACTGATTTTGCAGCACACTGTGAATTTGCAGCACACTATGAATTTACAGCACACTGTTTTTTGCAGGACAATGTTATTTTGTAGCACACTGTGATTTTGTATCACACTGTGATTTTGGAGCACACTGTTATTTTGCAGCACACTGTGATGTTGCAGCACACTGATTTTGCAGCATACTGTGATTTTGTCACACACTGTGATTTTGCACCACACAGATTTTGAAGCACACTGACTTTGCAGGTCACAGTGATTTAGCAGCACACTGTGATTTTGCAGCACACTCTGATTTTGCAGTACACTGATTTTGCAACATCCTGATTTTGCAGCACACAAATTTTGTATCACACTATGAATTTACAGCCCACAGTGATTTAACAGCACACTGTGATTTTGCAGCACACTGTGATTTTGGAGCACACTGTTATTTTGCAGCAAACTGTGGTTTTGCTGAACTCTGATTTTGCAGCACACTCTAATTTTGCAGCACACTGTGATGTTGCAGCACACTGATTTTGCAGCATACTGTGATTTTGTCACACACTGTGATTTTGCACCACACAGATTTTGAAGCACACTGACTATGCAGGTCACAGTGATTTTGCAGCACACTGTGATTTTGCAGCACACTCTGATTTTGCAGTACACTGATTTTGCAACATCCTGATTTTGCAGCACAACGATTTTTATCATATTATGAATTTACAGCCCACTGTCATTTAACAGCACACTGTGATTTTGCACCACACTATGATATTGTTGCACGTTGTGATTTTGCAGTACACTGTGATTTTCTAGCACACTGATTTTGTAGCACACTGTGATTTTGCAGCAGACTGTGATTTTGCAGCACATGGTGATTTTGCAGCACACTATGAATTTACAGCACGCTGTGATATTTCAGCACACTGCGATTTTGCAGCACACTTATTTTGCAGCACACTGATTTTGTAGAATGCTATGATTTTGCAGCGCACTGTGATTTTGGAGCACCATGTGATTTTGCAGCATACTGATTTTGCAGCACACTTTGATTTCACATCACACTGTGATTTTGCAGCACACTGTGATTTTTAGCTTACTGATTTTGCAGCACACTGTGTTTTAGCAGCACCACGTGATATTGCAACACCCTGATTGTGAAGCACAGTGATTATGCAGCATACAGTGAATTTGCAGCATACGGACTTTGCAGCACACTGTGATTTTGTAGCACTCTCATTTGCAGCACACTGTGATTTTTCAGCAACATGTGATGTTGCAGTACACTGATTTTGCCGCACACTATGTTTTTGCAGTATACTAATTTTGCGGCACACTCTGATTTTGCAGCACACTATAATATTGTTGCACTTTGTTATTTTGCAGCACACTGTGATTTTCTAGCACACTGATTTTGTAGCACACTGTGATTTTGCTGCACACTTTGATTTTGCACCACATGGTGATTTTGCAGCACACTATGAATTTACAGCACACTGATTTTATGGCACACTGTGATTTTGCAGCACCATGTGATTTCGCAGCATGCTGATTTTTCTGCACACTGTGATTTTGCATCATACTATGATTTTGCAGCATACTCATTTTGCGGACAACTCTGATTTTGCAGCACACTATGATTTTGTTGCACATTGTGATTTTGCAGCACACTGTGATTTTCTAGCACACTGATTTTTCAGCACACTGTGATTTTGGAGCACACTGTGATTTTGCAACACATGGTGATTTTGCAGCACACGTTGATTTTGCAGCACGCTGTGATTTGGCAGCACACTATGATTTTGCCGCATACTGATTGTGCAGCACACTCTGATTTTGCAGCATAATGTGATTATGCACCATAATGATTTTACCGCACACTGTGATTTTGCAGCACTGCGATTTAGCAGCACACTGAATTTGCAGCACACTGTGATTTTGTAGCACACTGATTTTGCAGCACACTGTGAATTTGCAGCACACTATGAATTTACAGCACACTGTGATATTTCAGCACACTGCGATTTTGCAGCACACTGTGATTTTGCCGGACAATGTGATTTTGTAGCACACTGTGATTTTGGACCACACTGTTATTTTGCAGCAAACTGTGGATTTGCTGAACTCTGATTTTGTAGCACTCTAATTTTGCAGCACACTGTGATTTTGCAGCACACTGATTTTGCAGAATACTGTGATTTTGTCACACACTGATTTTGCAGCACACTGTGATTTTGCATCATACTATAATTATGCACCATAATGATTTTGCAGCACATGGTGATTTTGCAGCACACTATGAATTTACAGCAGACTGTGATTTTATAGCACACTGTGATTTTGCAGCACACTGTGATTTTGCAGGACCATGTGATTTTGTAGTACACTGCGATTTTTCAGCACACTGAATTTGCAGCACACTGTGATTTTGTAGCACACTGATTTTGCAGCACAATGTGAATTTGCAGCACACTATGAATTTACAGCACACTGTTTTTTGCAGGACAATGTTATTTTGTAGCACACTGTGATTTTGTATCACACTGTGATGTTGCAGCACACTGAATTTGCAGCATACTGTGATTTTGTCACACACTGTGATTTTGCAGCACACAGATTTTGAAGCACATTGACTTTGCACGTCACAGTGATTTAGCAGCACACTGTGATTTTGCAGTACACTGATTTTGCAACATCCTGATTTTGCAGCACACCAATTTTGTATCACACTATGAATTTACAGCCCACAGTGATTTAACAGCACACTGTGATTTTGCAGCACATTGTGATTTTGGAGCACACTGTTATTTTGCAGAAAACTGTGGTTTTGCTGAACTCTGATTTTGTAGCGCACTCATTTTGCAGCACACTGATTTTTCAGCAACATGTGATGTTGCAGCACACTGATTTTGTAGCACTCTGTGATTTCTTAGCACACTATGATTTTGCAGCACACAGTGATTTAACTGCACAGTTTGATTTTGGAGCATTTTGTGATATTTCAGCACACTGCGATTTTGCAGCAAACTTATTTTGCAGCACACTGATTTTGTAGCACCATGTGATTTTGCAGAACACTGATTTTGCAGCACCATGTGATTTTGCAGCACCATGTGATTTTGCAGCATACTGATTTTTCTGCACACTGTGATTTTGCATCACACTATGATTTTGCAGCATACTCATTTTGCGGACAACTCTGATTTTGCAGCACACTATGATTTTGTTGCACATTGTGATTTTGCAGCACACTGTGATTTTCTAGCACACTGATTTTCCAGCACACTGTGATTTTCTAGCACACTGATTTTTCAGCACACTGTGATTTTGCTGCACACTGTGATTTTGCAACACATGGTCATTTTGCAGCATACGTTGATTTTGCAGCACGCTGTGATTTGGCAGCACACTATGATTTTGCAGCATACTGATTGTGCAGCACACTCTGATTTTGCAGCATAATGTGATTATGCACCATAATAATTTGCCGCACACTGTGATTTTGCAGCACTGCGATTTAGCAGCACACTGAATTTGCAGCACACTGTGATTTTGTATCACTCTGATTTTGCAGCACACTGTGAATTTGAAGCACACTATGAATTTACAGCACACTATTATTTTGCAGGTCAATATTATTTTGTAGCACACTGTGATTTTGGAGCACACTGTTATTTTGCAGCAAACTGTGGTTTTGCTGAACTCTGATTTTGTAGCACTCTAATTTTGCAGCAGACTGTGATTTTGCAGCACATGGTGATTTTGCAGCACACTATGAATTTACAGCACGCTGTGATATTTCAGCACACTGCGATTTTGCAGCACACTGTGATTTTGCAGGACAATGTGATTTTCTAGCACACTGTTTTTGTAGCACACTGTGATTTTGTAGCAGACTGTGATTTTGCAGCACATGGTGATTTTGCATCACACTATGAATTTACAGCACACTGTGATTTTATAGCACACTGTGATTTTGCAGCACACTGTGATTTTGCAGGACCATGTGATTTTGTAGTACACTGCGATTTTTCAGCACACTGAATTTGCAGCACACTGTGATTTTGTAGCACACTGATTTTGCAGCACACTGTGAATTTGCAGCACACTTGAATTTACAGCACACTGTTTTTTGCAGGACAATGTTATTTTGTAGCACACTGTGATTTTGTATCACACTGTGATTTTGGAGCACACTGTTATTTTGCAGCAAACTGTGGTTTTGCTGAACTCTGATTTTGCAGCACACTCTAATTTTGCAGCACACTGTGATGTTGCAGCACACTGATTTTGCAGCATACTGTGATTTTGTCACACACTGTGATTTTGCAGCACACAGATTTTGAAGCACACTGACTTTGCAGGTCACAGTGATTTAGCAGCACACTGTGATTTTGCAGCACACTCTGATTTTGCAGTACACTGATTTTGCAACATCCTGATTTTGCAGCACACAAATTTTGTATCACACTATGAATTTACAGCCCACAGTGATTTAACAGCACACTGTGATTTTGCAGCACACTGTGATTTTGTAGCACACTGTGATTTTGCAGCACCATGTGATTTTGCAGCATACTGATTTTAAAGCACACTGTGAATTTGCAGCACACTATGAATTTACAGCACATTGTGATATTTCAGCACACTGCGATTTTGCAGCACACTGTGATTTTGCCGGACAATGTGATTTTGTAGCACACTGTGATTTTGGACCACACTGTTATTTTGCAGCAAACTGTGGATTTGCTGAACTCTGATTTTGTAGCACTCTAATTTTGCAGCACACTGTGATTTTGCAGCACACTGTGATTTTGCATCATACTATAATTATGCACCATAATGATTTTGCAGCACATGGTGATTTTGCAGCACACTATGAATTTACAGCAGACTGTGATTTTATAGCACACTGTGATTTTGCAGCACACTGTGATTTTGCAGGACCATGTGATTTTGTAGTACACTGCGATTTTTCAGCACACTGAATTTGCAGCACACTGTGATTTTGTAGCACACTGATTTTGCAGCACAATGTGAATTTGCAGCACACTATGAATTTACAGCACACTGTTTTTTGCAGGACAATGTTATTTTGTAGCACACTGTGATTTTGTATCACACTGTGATGTTGCAGCACACTGAATTTGCAGCATACTGTGATTTTGTCACACACTGTGATTTTGCAGCACACAGATTTTGAAGCACACTGACTTTGCAGGTCACAGTGATTTAGCAGCACACTCTGATTTTGCAGTACACTGATTTTGCAACATCCTGATTTTGCAGCACACCAATTTTGTATCACACTATGAATTTACAGCCCACAGTGATTTAACAGCACACTGTGATTTTGCAGCACATTGTGATTTTGGAGCACACTGTTATTTTGCAGAAAACTGTGGTTTTGCTGAACTCTGATTTTGTAGCACTCGAATTTTGCTGCACACTGATTTTGTAGCACTCTGTGATTTTGTAGTGCACTCATTTTGCAGCACACTGATTTTTCAGCAACATGTGATGTTGCAGCACACTGATTTTGTAGCACTCTGTGATTTCTTAGCACACTATGATTTTGCAGCACACAGTGATTTAACTGCACAGTTTGATTTTGGAGCATTTTGTGATATTTCAGCACACTGCGATTTTGCAGCAAACTTATTTTGCAGCACACTGATTTTGCAGCACCATGTGATTTTGCAGCATACTGATTTTTCTGCACACTGTGATTTTGCATCACACTATGATTTTGCAGCATACTCATTTTGCGGACAACTCTGATTTTGCAGCACACTATGATTTTGTTGCACATTGTGATTTTGCAGCACACTGTGATTTTCTAGCACACTGATTTTCCAGCACACTGTGATTTTCTAGCACACTGATTTTTCAGCACACTGTGATTTTGCTGCACACTGTGATTTTGCAACACATGGTGATTTTGCAGCACACGTTGATTTTGCAGCACGCTGTGATTTGGCAGCACACTATGATTTTGCAGCATACTGATTGTGCAGCACACTCTGATTTTGCAGCATAATGTGATTATGCACCATAATGATTTTGCAGCACACTGTGATTTTGTATCACTCTGATTTTGCAGCACACTGTGATTTTGCAGCACACTATGAATTTACAGCACGCTGTGATATTTCAGCACACTGCGATTTTGCAGCACACTGTGATTTTGCAGGACAATGTGATTTTCTAGCACACTGTTTTTGTAGCACACTGTGATTTTGTAGCAGACTGTGATTTTGCAGCACATGGTGATTTTGCAGCACACTATGAATTTACAGCACACTGTGATTTTATAGCACACTGTGATTTTGCAGCACACTGTGATTTTGCAGGACCATGTGATTTTGTAGTACACTGCGATTTTTCAGCACACTGAATTTGCAGCACACTGTGATTTTGTAGCACACTGATTTTGCAGCACACTGTGAATTTGCAGCACACTTGAATTTACAGCACACTTTTTTTGCAGGACAATGTTATTTTGTAGCACACTGTGATTTTGTATCACACTGTGATTTTGGAGCACACTGTTATTTTGCAGCAAACTGTGGTTTTGCTGAACTCTGATTTTGCAGCACACTCTAATTTTGCAGCACACTGTGATGTTGCAGCACACTGATTTTGCAGCATACTGTGATTTTGTCACACACTGTGATTTTGCAGCACACAGATTTTGAAGCACACTGACTTTGCAGGTCACAGTGATTTAGCAGCACACTGTGATTTTGCAGCACACTCTGATTTTGCAGTACACTGATTTTGCAACATCCTGATTTTGCAGCACACAAATTTTGTATCACACTAAGAATTTACAGCCTACAGTGATTTAACAGCACACTGTGATTTTGCAGCACTGCGATTTAGCAGCACACTGAATTTGCAGCACACTGTGATTTTGGAGCACACTGATTTTGCAGCACACTGTGAATTTGCAGCACACTATGAATTTACAGCACACTGTGATATTTCAGCACACTGCGATTTTGCAGCACACTGTGATTTTGCCGGACAATGTGATTTTGTAGCACACTGTGATTTTGGACCACACTGTTATTTTGCAGCAAACTGTGGATTTGCTGAACTCTGATTTTGTAGCACTCTAATTTTGCAGCACACTGTGATTTTGCAGCACACTGATTTTGCTGAATACTGTGATTTTGTCACACACTGATTTTGCAGCACACTGTGATTTTGCATCATACTATAATTATGCACCATAATGATTTTGCAGCACATGGTGATTTTGCAGCACACTATGAATTTACAGCAGACTGTGATTTTATAGCACACTGTGATTTTGCAGCACACTGTGATTTTGCAGGACCATGTGATTTTGTAGTACACTGCGATTTTTCAGCACACTGAATTTGCAGCACACTGTGATTTTGTAGCACACTGATTTTGCAGCACAATGTGAATTTGCAGCACACTATGAATTTACAGCACACTGTTTTTTGCAGGACAATGTTATTTTGTAGCACACTGTGATCTTGTATCACACTGTGATGTTGCAGCACACTGATTTTGCAGCATACTGTGATTTTGTCACACACTGTGATTTTGCAGCACACAGATTTTGAAGCACACTGACTTTGCAGGTCACTGTGATTTTGTAGCACACTGTGATTTTGCAGCACCATGTGATTTTGCAGCATACTGATTTTGCAGCACACTGTGAATTTGCAGCACACTATGAATTTACAGCACACTGTGATATTTCAGCACACTGCGATTTTGCAGCACACTGTGATTTTCTAGCACACTGATTTTGTAGCACACTGTGATTTTGCAGCACACTGTGATTTTGTATCACTCTGATTTTGCAGCACACTGTGAATTTGCAGCACACTATGAATTTACAGCACACTATTATTTTGCAGGTCAATATTATTTTGTAGCACACTGTGATTTTGGAGCACACTGTTATTTTGCAGCAAACTGTGGTTTTGCTGAACTGATTTTGTAGCACTCTAATTTTGCAGCACACTGTGATTTTGCAGCACACTATGAATTTACAGCACGCTGTGATATTTCAGCACACTGCGATTTTGCAGCACACTGTGATTTTGCAGGACAATGTGATTTTCTAGCACACTGTTTTTGTAGCACACTGTGATTTTGTAGCAGACTGTGATTTTGCAGCACATGGTGATTTTGCAGCACACTATGAATTTACAGCACACTGTGATTTTATAGCACACTGTGATTTTGCAGCACACTGTGATTTTGCAGGACCATGTGATTTTGTAGTACACTGCGATTTTTCAGCACACTGAATTTGCAGCACACTGTGATTTTGTAGCACACTGATTTTGCAGCACATTGTGAATTTGCAGCACACTTGAATTTACAGCACACTGTTTTTTGCAGGACAATGTTATTTTGTAGCACACTGTGATTTTGTATCACACTGTGATTTTGGAGCACACTGTTATTTTGCAGCAAACTGTGGTTTTGCTGAACTCTGATTTTGCAGCACACTCTAATTTTGCAGCACACTGTGATGTTGCAGCACACTGATTTTGCAGCATACTGTGATTTTGTCACACACTGTGATTTTGCAGCACACAGATTTTGAAGCACACTGACTTTGCAGGTCACAGTGATTTAGCAGCACACTGTGATTTTGCAGCACACTCTGATTTTGCAGTACACTGATTTTGCAACATCCTGATTTTGCAGCACACAAATTTTGTATCACACTATGAATTTACAGCCTACAGTGATTTAACAGCACACTGTGATTTTGCAGCACACTGTGATTTTGTAGCACACTGTGATTTTGCAGCACCATGTGATTTTGCAGCATACTGATTTTGCAGCACACTGTGAATTTGCAGCACACTATGAATTTACAGCACACTGTGATATTTCAGCACACTGCGATTTTGCAGCACACTGTGATTTTGCCGGACAATGTGATTTTGTAGCACACTGTGATTTTGGACCACACTGTTATTTTGCAGCAAACTGTGGATTTGCTGAACTCTGATTTTGTAGCACTCTAATTTTGCAGCACACTGTGATTTTGCAGCACACTGATTTTGCTGAATACTGTGATTTTGTCACACACTGATTTTGCAGCACACTGTGATTTTGCATCATACTATAATTATGCACCATAATGATTTTGCAGCACATGGTGATTTTGCAGCACACTATGAATTTACAGCAGACTGTGATTTTATAGCACACTGTGATTTTGCAGCACACTGTGATTTTGCAGGACCATGTGATTTTGTAGTACACTGCGATTTTTCAGCACACTGAATTTGCAGCACACTGTGATTTTGTAGCACACTGATTTTGCAGCACAATGTGAATTTGCAGCACACTATGAATTTACAGCACACTGTTTTTTGCATGACAATGTTATTTTGTAGCACACTGTGATTTTGTATCACACTGTGATGTTGCAGCACACTGATTTTGCAGCATACTGTGATTTTGTCACACACTGTGATTTTGCAGCACACAGATTTTGAAGCACACTGACTTTGCAGGTCACTGTGATTTTGTAGCACACTGTGATTTTGCAGCACCATGTGATTTTGCAGCATACTGATTTTGCAGCACACTGTGAATTTGCAGCACACTATGAATTTACAGCACACTGTGATATTTCAGCACACTGCGATTTTGCAGCACACTGTGATTTTCTAGCACACTGATTTTGTAGCACACTGTGATTTTGCAGCAGACTGTGATTTTGCAGCACATGGTGATTTTGCAGCACACTATGAATTTACAGCATGCTGTGATATTTCAGCACACTGCGATTTTGCAGCACACTTATTTTGCAGCACACTGATTTTGTAGCACACTGTGATTTTGCAGCACACTTAAATTTTGTAGAACACTATGATTTTGCAGCACACTGTGATTTTGCAGCACCATGTGATTTTGCAGAATACTGATTTTGCAGCACACTTTGATTTCACATCACACTGTGATTTTGCAGCACACTGTGATTTTTAGCTTACTGATTTTGCAGCACACTGTGTTTTAGCAGCACCACGTGATTTTGCAACGCCCTGATTGTGAAGCACAGTGATTATGCAGCATACAGTGAATTTGCAGCATACTGACTTTGCAGCACACTGTGATTTTGTAGCACTCTCATTTGCAGCACACTGTGATTTTTCAGCAACATGTGATGTTGCAGTACACTGATTTTGCAGCACACTATGTTTTTGCAGTATACTAATTTTGCGGCACACTCTGATTTTGCAGCACACTATAATATTGTTGCACGTTGTTATTTTGCAGCATACTGTGATTTTCTAGCACACTGATTTTGTAGCACACTGTGATTTTGCAGCAGACTGTGATTTTGCAGCACACTTTGATTTCACATCACACTGTGATGTTGCAGCACAATGATTTTGCAGCATACTGTGATTTTGTCACACACTGTGATTTTGCAGCACACAGATTTTGAAGCACACTGACTTTGCAGGTCACAGTGATTTAGCAGCACACTGTGATTTTGCAGCACACTCTGATTTTGCAGTACACTGATTTTGCAACATCCTGATTTTGCAGCACACCAATTTTGTATCACACTATGAATTTACAGCCCACAGTGATTTAACAGCACACTGTGATTTTGCAGCACACCGTGATTTTGTAGCACACTGTGATTTTGCAGCACCATGTGATTTTGCAGCATACTGATTTTTCAGCACACTGTGATTTTGCATCACACTATTATTTTGCAGCATACTCATTTAGTGGCACACTCTGATTTTGCAGCACACTATGATTTTGTTGCACATTCTGATTTTGCGGCACACTGTGATTTTCTAGCACACTGATTTTTCAGCACACTGTGATTTTGCTGCATACTGTGATTTTGCAGCACATGGTGATTTTGCAGCACACGGTGATTTTGCAGCACACTGTGATTTTGCAGTACTCTCATTTTGCAGCACGCTGTGATTTGGCAGCACACTATAATTTTGCAGCATACTGATTTTGCAGCACACTGTGATTTTGCAGCACACTGTGATTTTGCAGCATACTGTGATTATGCACCATAATGATTTTGCCGCACACTCTGATTTTGCAGCACACTATAAATTTACAGCACACTGTGATTTTACAGCACACTGTGATTTTGCAGCACACTGCGATTTTGCAGAAGCATGTTATTTTGTAGTACACTGCGATTTTGCAGCACACTGAATTTGCAGCACACTCTAATTTTGTAGCACACTGATTTTGCAGCACACTGTGAATTTGAAGCACATTGTGATTTATCAGCACCATGTGATTTTGCCACACCATGATTTTGCAGCACAACGATTTTGTATCATATTATGAATTTACAGCCCACTGTCATTTAACAGCACACTGTGATTTTGCACCACACTATGATATTGTTGCACGTTGTGATTTTGCAGCACACTGTGATTTTCTAGCACACTGATTTTGTAGCACACTGTGATTTTGCAGCAGACTGTGATTTTGCAGCATACTGATTTTGCAGCACACTTTGATTTCACATCACACTGTGATTTTGCAGCACACTGTGATTTTTAGCTTACTGATTTTGCAGCACACTGTGTTTTAGCAGCACCACGTGATTTTGTAACGCCCTGATTGTGAAGCACAGTGATTATGCAGCATACAGTGAATTTGCAGCATACTGACTTTGCAGCACACTGTGATTTTGTAGCACTCTCATTTGCAGCACACTGTGATTTTTCAGCAACATGTGATGTTGCAGTACACTGATTTTGCAGCACACTATGTTTTTGCAGTATACTAATTTTGCGGCACACTCTGATTTTGCAGCACACTATAATATTGTTGCACGTTGTTATTTTGCAGCATACTGTGATTTTCTAGCACACTGATTTTGTAGCACACTGTGATTTTGCTGCACACTGATTTTGCACCACATGGTGATTTTGCAGCACACTATGAATTTACAGCACACTGTGATTTTTCAGCACACTGATTTTGCAGCACACTGATTTTGTAGCACCATGTGATTTTGCAGCACACTGATTTTATAGCACACTGTGATATTGCAGCACCATGTGAGTTTGCAGCATACTGATTTTTCTGCACACTGTGATTTTGCATCACACTATGATTTTGCAGCATACTCATTTTGCGGACAACTCTGATTTTGCAGCACACTATGATTTTGTTGCACATTGTGATTTTGCAGCACACTGTGATTTTCTAGCACACTGATTTTTCAGCACACTGTGATTTTGCTGCACACTGTGATTTTGCAACACATGGTGATTTTGCAGCACACGTTGATTTTGCGGCACGCTGTGATTTGGCAGCACACTATGATTTTGCTGCATACTGATTGTGCAGCACACTCTGATTTTGCAGCATAATGTGATTATGCACCATAATGATTTTGCTGCACACTGTGATTTTGCAGCACACTGATTTTGCAGCACACTGTGATTTTGCATCATATAATGATTTTGCACCATAATGATTTTGCAGCACATGGTGATTTTGCAGCACACTATGAATTTACAGCAGACTGTGATTTTATAGCACACTGTGATTTTGCAGCACACTGTGATTTTGCAGGACCATGTGATTTTGTAGTACACTGCGATTTTTCAGCACACTGAATTTGCAGCACACTGTGATTTTGTAGCACACTGATTTTGCAGCACACTGTGAATTTACAGCACACTCTGAATTTACAGCACACTGTTTTTTGCAGGACAATGTTATTTTGTAGCACACTGTGATTTTGTATCACACTGTGATTTTGGAGCACACTGTTATTTTGCAGCAAACTGTGGTTTTGCTGAACTCTGATTTTGTAGCACTCTAATTTTGCAGCACACTGTGATGTTGCAGCACACTGATTTTGCAGCATACTGTGATTTTGTCACACACTGTGATTTTGCAGCACACAGATTTTGAAGCACACTGACTTTGCAGGTCACAGTGATTTAGCAGCACACTGTGATTTTGCAGCACACTCTGATTTTGCAGTACACTGATTTTGCAACATCCTGATTTTGCAGCACACCAATTTTGTATCACACTATGAATTTACAGCCCACAGTGATTTAACAGCACACTGTGATTTTGCAGCACATTGTGATTTTGGAGCACACTGTTATTTTGCAGAAAACTGTGGTTTTGCTGAACTCTGATTTTGTAGCACTCGAATTTTGCTGCACACTGATTTTTCAGCAACATGTGATGTTGCAGCACACTGTGATTTTGCAGCACACTGATTTTACAGAATACTGTGATTTTGTCACACACTGATTTTGCAGCACACTGTGATTTTGCAGCATACTATGATTATGCACCATAATGATTTTGCAGCACACTGTGATTTTGCAGCACACTATGAATTTACAGCACACTGTGATTTTATAGCACACTGTGATTTTGCAGCACACTGTGATTTTGCAGGACCATGTGATTTTGTAGTACACTGCGATTTTTCAGCACACTGAATTTGCAGCACACTGTGATTTTGTAGCACACTGATTTTGCAGCACACTGTGAATTTGCAGCACACTATGAATTTACAGCACACTGTTTTTTGCAGGACAATGTAATTTTGTAGCACACTGTGATTTTGGAGCACACTGTTATTTTGCAGCAAACTGTGGTTTTGCTGAACTCTGATTTTGTAGCACTCTAATTTTGCAGCACACTGTGATGTTGCAGCACAATGATTTTGGAGCATACTGTGATTTTGTCACACACTGTGATTTTGCAGCACACAGATTTTGAAGCACACTGACTTTGCAGGTCACAGTGATTTAGCAGCACACTGTGATTTTGCAGCACACTCTGATTTTGCAGTACACTGATTTTGCAACATCCTGATTTTGCAGCACACCAATTTTGTATCACACTATGAATTTACAGCCCACAGTGATTTAACAGCACACTCTGATTTTGCAGCACACTGTGATTTTGTAGCACACTGTGATTTTGCAGCACCATGTGATTTTGCAGCATACTGATTTTTCAGCACACTGTGATTTTGCAGCACACTGATTTTGCAGCATACTGTGATTTTGTCACACACTGTGATTTTGCAGCACACAGATTTTGAAGCACACTGACTTTGCAGGTCACAGTGATTTAGCAGCACACTGTGATTTTGCAGCACACTCTGATTTTGCAGTACACTGATTTTGCAACATCCTGATTTTGCAGCACACCAATTTTGTATCACACTATGAATTTACAGCCCACAGTGATTTAACAGCACACTGTGATTTTGCAGCAAATTGTGATTTTGGAGCACACTGTTATTTTGCAGAAAACTGTGGTTTTGCTGAACTCTGATTTTGTAGCACTCGAATTTTGCTGCACACTGATTTTTCAGCAACATGTGATGTTGCAGCACACTGTGATTTTGCAGCACACTGATTTTACAGAATACTGTGATTTTGTCACACACTGATTTTGCAGCACACTGTGATTTTGCAGCATACTATGATTATGCACCATAATGATTTTGCAGCACACTGTGATTTTGCAGCACACTATGAATTTACAGCACACTGTGATTTTATAGCACACTGTGATTTTGCAGCACACTGTGATTTTGCAGGACCATGTGATTTTGTAGTACACTGCGATTTTTCAGCACACTGAATTTGCAGCACACTGTGATTTTGTAGCACACTGATTTTGCAGCACACTGTGAATTTGCAGCACACTATGAATTTACAGCACACTGTTTTTTGCAGGACAATGTTATTTTGTAGCACACTGTGATTTTGGAGCACACTGTTATTTTGCAGCAAACTGTGGTTTTGCTGAACTCTGATTTTGTAGCACTCTAATTTTGCAGCACACTGTGATGTTGCAGCACAATGATTTTGGAGCATACTGTGATTTTGTCACACACTGTGATTTTGCAGCACACAGATTTTGAAGCACACTGACTTTGCAGGTCACAGTGATTTAGCAGCACACTGTGATTTTGCAGCACACTCTGATTTTGCAGTACACTGATTTTGCAACATCCTGATTTTGCAGCACACCAATTTTGTATCACACTATGAATTTACAGCCCACAGTGATTTAACAGCACACTGTGATTTTGCAGCACACTGTGATTTTGTAGCACACTGTGATTTTGCAGCACCATGTGATTTTGCAGCATACTGATTTTTCAGCACACTGTGATTTTGCATCACACTATTATTTTGCAGCATACTCATTTAGTGGCACACTCTGATTTTGCAGCACACTATGATTTTGTTGCACATTCTGATTTTGCGGCACACTGTGATTTTCTAGCACACTGATTTTTCAGCACACTGTGATTTTGCTGCATACTGTGATATTGCAGCACATGGTGATTTTGCAGCACACGGTGATTTTGCAGCACACTGTGATTTTGCAGTACTCTCATTTTGCAGCACGCTGTGATTTTGCAGCACACTATAATTTTGCAGCATACTGATTTTGCAGCACACTGTGATTTTGCAGCACACTGTGATTTTGCAGCATACTGTGATTATGCACCATAATGATTTTGCCGCACACTCTGATTTCACATCACACTGTGATTTTGCAGCACACTGTGATTTTGGAGCACCATGTAATTTTGCAGCATACTGATTTTGCAGCACACTTTGATTTCACATCACACTGTGATTTTGCAGCACACTGTGATTTTTAGCTTACTGATTTTTCTGCACACTGTGATTTTGCATCATACTATGATTTTGCAGCATACTCATTTTGCGGACAACTCTGATTTTGCAGCACACTATGATTTTGTTGCACATTGTGATTTTGCAGCACACCGTGATTTTCTAGCACACTGATTTTTCAGCACAATGTGATTTTGCTGCACACTGTGATTTTGCAGCACACGGTGATTTTGCAGCACACGTTGATTTTGCAGCACACTGTGATTTTGCAGCACTGCGATTTAGCAGCACACTGAA
This sequence comes from Narcine bancroftii, assembly GCF_036971445.1. Classification (NCBI taxonomy): domain Eukaryota; kingdom Metazoa; phylum Chordata; class Chondrichthyes; order Torpediniformes; family Narcinidae; genus Narcine; species Narcine bancroftii. The sequence continues at coordinate 8,435,138 of NC_091471.1, forward strand.
TTTGCAGCACACTGTGATTTTGTAGCACACTGATTTGCAGCACACTGTGAATTTGCAGCACACTATGAATTTACAGCACACTGTGATATTTCAGCACACTGCGATTTGCAGCACACTGTGATTTTGCCGGACAATGTGATTTTGTAGCACACTGTGATTTTGGACCACACTGTTATTTTGCAGCAAACTGTGGATTTGCTGAACTCTGATTTTGTAGCACTCTAATTTTGCAGCACACTGTGAATTTACAGCACACTGTTTTTTGCAGGACAATGTTATTTTGTAGCACACTGTGATTTTGTATCACACTGTGATGTTGCAGCACACTGATTTTGCAGCATACTGTGATTTTGTCACACACTGTGATTTTGCAGCACACAGATTTTGAAGCACACTGACTTTGCAGGTCACAGTGATTTAGCAGCACACTGTGATTTTGCAGTACACTGATTTTGCAACATCCTGATTTTGCAGCACACCAATTTTGTATCACACTATGAATTTACAGCCCACAGTGATTTAACAGCACACTGTGATTTTGCAGCACATTGTGATTTTGGAGCACACTGTTATTTTGCAGAAAACTGTGGTTTTGCTGATCTCTGATTTTGTAGCACTCGAATTTTGCTGCACACTGATTTTGCAGCACTCTGTGATTTTGTAGCGCACTCATTTTGCAGCACACTGATTTTTCAGCAACATGTGATGTTGCAGCACACTGATTTTGTAGCACTCTGTGATTTCTTAGCACACTATGATTTTGCAGCACACAGTGATTTAACTGCACAGTTTGATTTTGGAGCATTTTGTGATATTTCAGCACACTGCGATTTTGCAGCACACTTATTTTGCAGCACACTGATTTTGTAGCACCATGTGATTTTGCAGCACACTGATTTTATAGCACACTGTGATTTTGCAGCACCATGTGATTTTGCAGCATACTGATTTTTCTGCACACTGTGATTTTGCATCACACTATGATTTTGCAGCATAATCATTTTGTGGACAACTCTGATTTTGCAGCACACTATGATTTTGTTGCACATTGTGATTTTGCAGCACACTGTGATTTTCTAGCACACTGATTTTCCAGCACACTGTGATTTTCTAGCACACTGATTTTTCAGCACACTGTGATTTTGCTGCACACTGTGATTTTGCAACACATGGTCATTTTGCAGCACACGTTGATTTTGCAGCACGCTGTGATTTGGCAGCACACTATGATTTTGCAGCATACTGATTGTGCAGCACACTCTGATTTTGCAGCATAATGTGATTATGCACCATAATGATTTTGCCGCACACTGTGATTTTGCAGCACTGCGATTTAGCAGCACACTGAATTTGCAGCACACTGTGATTTTGTATCACTCTGATTTTGCAGCACACTGTGAATTTGAAGCACACTATGAATTTACAGCACACTATTATTTTGCAGGTCAATATTATTTTGTAGCACACTGTGATTTTGGAGCACACTGTTATTTTGCAGCAAACTGTGGTTTTGCTGAACTCTGATTTTGTAGCACTCTAATTTTGCAGCACACTGTGATTTTGCAGCACACTATGAATTTACAGCACGCTGTGATATTTCAGCACACTGCGATTTTGCAGCACACTGTGATTTTGCAGGACAATGTGATTTTCTAGCACACTGATTTTGTAGCACATTGTGATTTTGTATCACACTGTGATTTTGGAGCACACTGTTATTTTGCAGCAAACTGTGGTTTTGCTGAACTCTGATTTTGTAGCACTCTAATTTTTCAGCACACTGTGATGTTGCAGCACACTGATTTTGCAGAATACTGTGATTTTGTCACACACTGATTTTGCAGCACACTGTGATTTTGCAGCATACTGTGATTTTGCAGCACCATGTGATTTTGCAACATCCTGATTTTGCAGCACACCAATTTTGTATCACACTATGAATTTACAGCCCACAGTGATTTAACAGCACACTGTGATTTTGCAGCACACTGTGATTTTGCAGCACACTGTGATTTTGCAGCACCATGTGATTTTGCAGCATACTGATTTTTCAGCACACTGTGATTTTGCATCACACTATTATTTTGCAGCATACTCATTTAGTGGCACACTCTGATTTTGCAGCACACTATGATTTTGTTGCACATTCTGATTTTGCAGCACACTGTGATTTTCCAGCACACTGATTTTTCAGCACACTGTGATTTTGCTGCATACTGTGATTTTGCAGCACATGGTGATTTTGCAGCACACGGTGATTTTGCAGCACACGGTGATTTTGCAGCACACTGTGATTTTGCATTACTCTCATTTTGCAGCACGCTGTGATTTGGCAGCACACTATAATTTTGCAGCATACTGACTTTGCAGCACACTGTGATTTTGCAGCACACTGTGATTTTGCAGCACACTGTGATTTTGCAGCATACTCTGATTATGCACTATAATGATTTTGCCGCACACTGTGATTTTGCAGCACACTATAAATTTACAGCACACTGTGATTTTACAGCACACTGTGATTTTGCAGCACACTGCGATTTTGCAGAAGCATGTTATTTTGTAGTACACTGCGATTTTGCAGCACACTGTGATTTAGCATCACCATGTGATTTTACAACACCCTGATATTGCAGCACACTGATTTTGCAGCACACTGTGATTTTTCAGCAACATGTGATGTTGCAGTACACTGATTTTGTAGCACACTGTGATTTTGCTGCACACTTTGATTTTGCAGCACATGGTGATTTTGCAGCACACTATGAATTTACAGCACACTGTGATATTTCAGCACACTGTGATTTTGGAGCACACTGTTATTTTGCAGCAAACTGTGGTTTTGCTGAACTCTGATTTTGTAGCACTCTAATTTTGCAGCACACTGTGATTTTGCAGCACACTATGAATTTACAGCACACTGTGATATTTCAGCACACTGCGATTTTGCAGTACACTGTGATTTTGCCGGACAATGTGATTTTGTAGCACACTATGATTTTGGACCACACTGTTATTTTGCAGCAAACTGTGGTTTTGCTGAACTCTCATTTTGTAGCACTCTAATTTTGCAGCACACTGTGATTTAGCAGCACACTGATTTTGTAGCACTCTGTGATTTCATAGCACACTATGATTTTGCAGCACACAGTGATTTAAATGCACAGTTTGATTTTGCAGCATTTTGTGATTTTGCAGCATGCTGTGATTTTGCAGGACACAGATTTTACAGCACACTTTGATTTTGCAGCATCATGTGATTTTGCAGCATACTGATTTTGCCACACCATGATTTTGCAGCACAACGATTTTGTATCATATTATGAATTTACAGCCCACTGTCATTTAACAGCACACTGTGATTTTGCACCACACTATGATATTGTTGCACGTTGTGATTTTGCAGCACACTGTGATTTTCTAGCACACTGATTTTGTAGCACACTGTGATTTTGCAGCAGACTGTGATTTTGCAGCACATGGTGATTTTGCAGCACACTATGAATTTACAGCATGCTGTGATATTTCAGCACACTGCGATTTTGCAGCACACTTATTTTGCAGCACACTGATTTTGTAGCACACTGTGATTTTGCAACACACTTAAATTTTGTAGAACACTATGATTTTGCAGCACACTGTGATTTTGCAGCACCATGTGATTTTGCAGCATACTGATTTTGCAGCACACTTTGATTTCACATCACACTGTGATTTTGCAGCACACTGTGTTTTAGCAGCACCACGTGATTTTGCAACGCCCTGATTGTGAAGCACAGTGATTATGCAGCATACAGTGAATTTGCAGCATACTGACTTTGCAGCACACTGTGATTTTGTAGCACTCTCATTTGCAGCACACTGTGATTTTTCAGCAACATGTGATGTTGCAGTACACTGATTTTGCAGCACACTATGTTTTTGCAGTATACTAATTTTGCGGCACACTCTGATTTTGCAGCACACTATAATATGGTTGCACGTTGTTATTTTGCAGCATACTGTGATTTTCTAGCACACTGATTTTGTAGCACACTGTGATTTTGATGCACACTGATTTTGCACCACATGGTGATTTTGCAGCACACTATGAATTTACAGCACACTGTGATATTTCAGCACACTGCAATTTTGCAGCACACTGTGATTTTTCAGCACACTGATTTTGCAGCACACTGATTTTGTAGCACCATGTGATTTTGCAGCACACTGATTTTATAGCACACTGTGATATTGCAGCACAATGTGAGTTTGCAGCATACTGATTTTTCTGCACACTGTGATTTTGCATCACACTATGATTTTGCAGCATACTCATTTTGCGGACAACTCTGATTTTGCAGCACACTATGATTTTGTTGCACATTGTGATTTTGCAGCACACTGTGATTTTCTAGCACACTGATTTTTCAGCACACTGTGATTTTGCTGCACACTGTGATTTTGCAACACATGGTGATTTTGCAGCACACGTTGATTTTGCGGCACGCTGTGATTTGGCAGCACACTATGATTTTGCTGCATACTGATTGTGCAGCACACTCTGATTTTGCAGCATAATGTGATTATGCACCATAATGATTTTGCCGCACACTGTGATTTTGCAGCACACTGATTTTGCAGAATACTGTGATTTTGTCACACACTGATTTTTCAGCACACTGTGATTTTGCTGCACACTGTGATTTTGCAACACATGGTGATTTTGCAGCACACGTTGATTTTGCGGCACGCTGTGATTTGGCAGCACACTATGATTTTGCTGCATACTGATTGTGCAGCACACTCTGATTTTGCAGCATAATGTGATTATGCACCATAATGATTTTGCCGCACACTGTGATTTTGCAGCACACTGATTTTGCAGAATACTGTGATTTTGTCACACACTGATTTTGCAGCACACTGTGATTTTGCATCATATAATGATTTTGCACCATAATGATTTTGCAGCACATGGTGATTTTGCAGCACACTATGAATTTACAGCAGACTGTGATTTTATAGCACACTGTGATTTTGCAGCACACTGTGATTTTGCAGGACCATGTGATTTTGTAGTACACTGCGATTTTTCAGCACACTGAATTTGCAGCACACTGTGATTTTGTAGCACACTGATTTTGCAGCACACTGTGAATTTGCAGCACACTATGAATTTACAGCACACTGTTTTTTGCAGGACAATGTTATTTTGTAGCACACTGTGATTTTGTATCACACTGTGATTTTGGAGCACACTGTTATTTTGCAGCAAACTGTGGTTTTGCTGAACTCTGATTTTGTAGCACTCTAATTTTGCAGCACACTGTGATGTTGCAGCACACTGATTTTGCAGCATACTGTGATTTTGTCACACACTGTGATTTTGCAGCACACAGATTTTGAAGCACACTGACTTTGCAGGTCACAGTGATTTAGCAGCACACTGTGATTTTGCAGCACACTCTGATTTTGCAGTACACTGATTTTGCAACATCCTGATTTTGCAGCACACCAATTTTGTATCACACTATGAATTTACAGCCCACAGTGATTTAACAGCACACTGTGATTTTGCAGCACACTGTGATTTTGTAGCACACTGTGATTTTGCAGCACCATGTGATTTTGCAGCATACTGATTTTTCAGCACACTGTGATTTTGCATCACACTATTATTTTGCAGCATACTCATTTAGTGGCACACTCTGATTTTGCAGCACACTATGATTTTGTTGCACATTCTGATTTTGCGGCACACTGTGATTTTCTAGCACACTGATTTTGCTGCATACTGTGATTTTGCTGCATACTGTGGTTTTGCAGCACATGGTGATTTTGCAGCACACGGTGATTTTGCAGCACACTGTGATTTTGCAGTACTCTCATTTTGCAGCACGCTGTGATTTGGCAGCACACTATAATTTTGCAGCATACTGATTTTGCAGCACATTGTGATTTTGCAGCACACTGTGATTTTGCAGCATACTGTGATTATGCACCATAATGATTTTGCCGCACACTCTGATTTTGCAGCACACTCTAAATTTACAGCACACTGTGATTTTACAGCACACTGTGATTTTGCAGCACACTGCGATTTTGCAGAAGCATGTTATTTTGTAGTACACTGCGATTTTGCAGCACACTGAATTTGCAGCACACTCTAATTTTGTAGCACACTGATTTTGCAGCACACTGTGAATTTGAAGCACATTGTGATTTATCAGCACCATGTGATTTTGCCACACCATGATTTTGCAGCACAACGATTTTGTATCATATTATGAATTTACAGCCCACTGTCATTTAACAGCACACTGTGATTTTGCACCACACTATGATATTGTTGCACGTTGTGATTTTGCAGCACACTGTGATTTTCTAGCACACTGATTTTGTAGCACACTGTGATTTTGCAGCAGACTGTGATTTTGCAGCACATTGTGATTTTGCAGCACACTATGAATTTACAGCATGCTGTGATATTTCAGCACACTGCGATTTTGCAGCACACTTATTTTGCAGCACACTGATTTTGTAGCACACTGAGATTTTGCAGCACACTGAAATTTTGTAGAACGCTATGATTTTGCAGCACACTGTGATTTTGGAGCACCATGTAATTTTGCAGCATACTGATTTTGCAGCACACTTTGATTTCACATCACACTGTGATTTTGCAGCACACTGTGATTTTTAGCTTACTGATTTTGCAGCACACTGTGTTTTAGCAGCACCACGTGATTTTGCAACGCCCTGATTGTGAAGCACAGTGATTATGCAGCATACAGTGAATTTGCAGCATACTGACTTTGCAGCACACTGTGATTTTGCAGCACCATGTGATTTTGCAGCATACTGATTTTTCTGCACACTGTGATTTTGCATCATACTATGATTTTGCAGCATACTCATTTTGCGGACAACTCTGATTTTGCAGCACACTATGATTTTGTTGCACATTGTGATTTTGCAGCACACCGTGATTTTCTAGCACACTGATTTTTCAGCACAATGTGATTTTGCTGCACACTGTGATTTTGCAGCACACGGTGATTTTGCAGCACACGTTGATTTTGCAGCACACTGTGATTTTGCAGCACTGCGATTTAGCAGCACACTGAATTTGAAGCACACTGTGATTTTGTAGCACACTGATTTGCAGCACACTGTGAATTTGCAGCACACTATGAATTTACAGCACACTGTGATATTTCAGCACACTGCGATTTGCAGCACACTGTGATTTTGCCGGACGATGTGATTTTGTAGCACACTGTGATTTTGGACCACACTGTTATTTTGCAGCAAACTGTGGATTTGCTGAACTCTGATTTTGTAGCACTCTAATTTTGCAGCACACTGTGATTTTGCAGCACACTGATTTTGCAGAATACTGTGATTTTGTCACACACTGATTTTGCAACACTGTGATTTTGCATCATACTATAATTATGCACCATAATGATTTTGCAGCACATGGTGATTTTGCAGCACACTATGAATTTACAGCACACTGTTTTTTGCAGGACAATGTTATTTTGTAGAACACTATGATTTTGCAGCGCACTGTGATTTTGGAGCACCATGTAATTTTGCAGCATACTGATTTTGCAGCACACTTTGATTTCACATCACACTGTGATTTTGTAGCACACTGATTCTGCAGCGCACTGTGAATTTGCAGCACACTATGAATTTACAGCACACTGTTTTTTGCAGGACAATGTTATTTTGTATCACACTGTGATTGTGGAGCACACGGTTATTTTGCAGCAAACTGTGGTTTTGCTGAACTCTGATTTTGTAGCACTCTAATTTTGCAGCACACTGTGATGTTGCAGCACACTGATTTTGCAGCATACTGTGATTTTGTCACACACTGTGATTTTGCAGCACACAGATTTTGAAGCACACTGACTTTGCAGGTCACAGTGATTTAGCAGCACACTGTGATTTTGCAGCACACTCTGATTTTGCAGTACACTGATTTTGCAACATCCTGATTTTGCAGCACACCAATTTTGTATCACACTATGAATTTACAGCCCACAGTGATTTAACAGCACACTGTGATTTTGCAGCACATTGTGATTTTGGAGCACACTGTTATTTTGCAGAAAACTGTGGTTTTGCTGAACTCTGATTTTGTAGCACTCGAATTTTGCTGCACACTGATTTTGCAGCACTCTGTGATTTTGTAGCACGCTCATTCTGCAGCACTCTGATTTTTCAGCAACATGTGATGTTGCAGCACACTGATTTTGTAGCACTCTGTGATTTCATAGCACACTATGAATTTGCAGCACACAGTGATTTAACTGCACAGATTGATTTTGGAGCATTTTGTGATTTTTCAGCATGCTGTGATTTTGCAGCATCATGTTATTTTGCAGCATACTGATTTTGCAGCACACTGTGATTTTCTAGTACACTGATTTTGTAGCACACTGTGATTTTGTAGCAGACTGTGATTTTGCAGCACATGGTGATTTTGCAGCACACTATGAATTTACAGCACACTGTGATTTTATAGCACACTGTGATTTTGCAGCACATTGTGATTTTGCAGGACCATGTGATTTTGTAGTACACTGCGATTTTTCAGCACACTGAATTTGTAGCACACTGTGATTTTGTAGCACACTGATTTTGCAGCACACTGTGAATTTGCAGCACACTATGAATTTACAGCACACTGTTTTTTGCAGGACAATGTTATTTTGTAGCACACTGTGATTTTGTATCACACTGTGATTTTGGAGCACACTGTTATTTTGCAGCAAACTGTGATTTTGCTGAACTCTGATTTTGTAGCACTCTAATTTTGCAGCACACTGTGATGTTGCAGCACACTGATTTTGCAGCATACTGTGATTTTGTCACACACTGTGATTTTGCACCACACAGATTTTGAAGCACACTGACTTTGCAGGTCACAGTGATTTTGCAGCACACTGTGATTTTGCAGCACACTCTGATTTTGCAGTACACTGATTTTGCAACATCCTGATTTTGCAGCACAACGATTTTTATCATATTATGAATTTACAGCCCACTGTCATTTAACAGCACACTGTGATTTTGCACCACACTATGATATTGTTGCACGTTGTGATTTTGCAGCACACTGTGATTTTCTAGCACACTGATTTTGTAGCACACTGTGATTTTGCAGCAGACTGTGATTTGGCAGCACATGGTGATTTTGCAGCACACTATGAATTTACAGCACGCTGTGATATTTCAGCACACTGCGATTTTGCAGCACACTTATTTTGCAGCACACTGATTTTGTAGCACACTGTGATTTTGCAGCACACTGAAATTTTGTAGAATGCTATGATTTTGCAGCGCACTGTGATTTTGGAGCACCATGTGATTTTGCAGCATACTGATTTTGCAGCACACTTTGATTTCACATCACACTGTGATTTTGCAGCACACTGTGATTTTTAGCTTACTGATTTTGCAGCACACTGTGTTTTAGCAGCACCACGTGATATTGCAACACCCTGATTGTGAAGCACAGTGATTATGCAGCATACAGTGAATTTGCAGCATACGGACTTTGCAGCACACTGTGATTTTGTAGCACTCTCATTTGCAGCACACTGTGATTTTTCAGCAACATGTGATGTTGCAGTACACTGATTTTGACGCACACTATGTTTTTGCAGTATACTAATTTTGCGGCACGTTGTTATTTTGCAGCACACTGTGATTTTCTAGCACACTGATTTTGTAGCACACTGTGATTTTGCTGCACACTTTGATTTTACACCACATGGTGATTTTGCAGCACACTATGAATTTACAGCACACTGATTTTATGGCACACTGTGATTTTGCAGCACCATGTGATTTCGCAGCATGCTGATTTTTCTGCACACTGTGATTTTGCATCATACTATGATTTTGCAGCATACTCATTTTGCGGACAACTCTGATTTTGCAGCACACTATGATTTTGTTGCACATTGTGATTTTGCAGCACACTGTGATTTTCTAGCACACTGATTTTTCAGCACACTGTGATTTTGGAGCACACTGTGATTTTGCAACACATGGTGATTTTGCAGCACACGTTGATTTTGCAGCACGCTGTGATTTGGCAGCACACTATGATTTTGCCGCATACTGATTGTGCAGCACACTCTGATTTTGCAGCATAATGTGATTATGCACCATAATGATTTTACCACACACTGTGATTTTGCAGCACTGCGATTTAGCAGCACACTGAATTTGCAGCACACTGTGATTTTGTAGCACACTGATTTTGCAGCACACTGTGAATTTGCAGCACACTATGAATTTACAGCACACTGTGATATTTCAGCACACTGCGATTTTGCAGCACACTGTGATTTTGCCGGACAATGTGATTTTGTAGCACACTGTGATTTTGGACCACACTGTTATTTTGCAGCAAACTGTGGATTTGCTGAACTCTGATTTTGTAGCACTCTAATTTTGCAGCACACTGTGATTTTGCAGCACACTGATTTTGCAGAATACTGTGATTTTGTCACACACTGATTTTGCAGCACACTGTGATTTTGCATCATACTATAATTATGCACCATAATGATTTTGCAGCACATGGTGATTTTGCAGCACACTATGAATTTACAGCAGACTGTGATTTTATAGCACACTGTGATTTTGCAGCACACTGTGATTTTGCAGGACCATGTGATTTTGTAGTACACTGCGATTTTTCAGCACACTGAATTTGCAGCACACTGTGATTTTGTAGCACACTGATTTTGCAGCACAATGTGAATTTGCAGCACACTATGAATTTACAGCACACTGTTTTTTGCAGGACAATGTTATTTTGTAGCACACTGTGATTTTGTATCACACTGTGATGTTGCAGCACACTGAATTTGCAGCATACTGTGATTTTGTCACACACTGTGATTTTGCAGCACACAGATTTTGAAGCACATTGACTTTGCAGGTCACAGTGATTTAGCAGCACACTGTGATTTTGCAGTACACTGATTTTGCAGCATCCTGATTTTGCAGCACACCAATTTTGTATCACACTATGAATTTACAGCCCACAGTGATTTAACAGCACACTGTGATTTTGCAGCACATTGTGATTTTGGAGCACACTGTTATTTTGCAGAAAACTGTGGTTTTGCTGAACTCTGATTTTGTAGCACTCGAATTTTGCTGCACACTGATTTTGCAGCACTCTGTGATTTTGCAGCACTGCGATTTAGCAGCACACTGAATTTGCAGCACACTGTGATTTTGTATCACTCTGATTTTGCAACACAGGGTGATTTTGCAGCACACGTTGATTTTGCAGCATACTGTGATTTTGCAGTACTTTCATTTTGCAGCACGCTGTGATTTTGCAGCACTGCGATTTAGCAGCACACTGAATTTGCAGCACACTGTGATTTTGTAGCACTCTGATTTTACAGCATACTGTGATTTTGCAGCACACTATGAATTTACAGCACGCTGTGATATTTCAGCACACTGCGATTTTGCAGCACACTGTGATTTTGCAGGACAATGTGATTTTCTAGCACACTGTTTTTGTAGCACACTGTGATTTTGTAGCAGACTGTGATTTTGCAGCACATGGTGATTTTGCAGCACACTATGAATTTACAGCACACTGTGATTTTATAGCACACTGTGATTTTGCAGCACACTGTGATTTTGCAGGACCATGTGATTTTGTAGTACACTGCGATTTTTCAGCACACTGAATTTGCAGCACACTGTGATTTTGTAGCACACTGATTTTGCAGCACACTGTGAATTTGCAGCACACTTGAATTTACAGCACACTGTTTTTTGCAGGACAATGTTATTTTGTAGCACACTGTGATTTTGTATCACACTGTGATTTTGGAGCACACTGTTATTTTGCAGCAAACTGTGGTTTTGCTGAACTCTGATTTTGCAGCACACTCTAATTTTGCAGCACACTGTGATGTTGCAGCACACTGATTTTGCAGCATGCTGTGATTTTGTCACACACTGTGATTTTGCAGCACACAGATTTTGAAGCACACTGACTTTGCAGGTCACAGTGATTTAGCAGCACACTGTGATTTTGCAGCACACTCTGATTTTGCAGTACACTGATTTTGCAACATCCTGATTTTGCAGCACACAAATTTTGTATCACACTATGAATTTACAGCCTACAGTGATTTAACAGCACACTGTGATTTTTCAGCACACTGTGATTTTGTAGCACACTGTGATTTTGCAGCACCATGTGATTTTGCAGCATACTGATTTTGCAGCACACTGTGAATTTGCAGCACACTATGAATTTACAGCACACTGTGATATTTCAGCACACTGTGATTTTGCAACACACTGTGATTTTGCATCATACTATAATTATGCACCATAATGATTTTGCAGCACATGGTGATTTTGCAGCACACTATGAATTTACAGCACACTGTTTTTTGCAGGACAATGTTATTTTGTAGAACACTATGATTTTGCAGCGCACTGTGATTTTGGAGCACCATGTAATTTTGCAGCATACTGATTTTGCAGCACACTTTGATTTCACATCACACTGTGATTTTGTAGCACACTGATTCTGCAGCGCACTGTGAATTTGCAGCACACTATGAATTTACAGCACACTGTTTTTTGCAGGACAATGTTATTTTGTATCACACTGTGATTGTGGAGCACACGGTTATTTTGCAGCAAACTGTGGTTTTGCTGAACTCTGATTTTGTAGCACTCTAATTTTGCAGCACACTGTGATGTTGCAGCACACTGATTTTGCAGCATACTGTGATTTTGTCACACACTGTGATTTTGCAGCACACAGATTTTGAAGCACACTGACTTTGCAGGTCACAGTGATTTAGCAGCACACTGTGATTTTGCAGCACACTCTGATTTTGCAGTACACTGATTTTGCAACATCCTGATTTTGCAGCACACCAATTTTGTATCACACTATGAATTTACAGCCCACAGTGATATAACAGCACACTGTGATTTTGCAGCACATTGTGATTTTGGAGCACACTGTTATTTTGCAGAAAACTGTGGTTTTGCTGAACTCTGATTTTGTAGCACTCGAATTTTGCTGCACACTGATTTTGCAGCACTCTGTGATTTTGTAGCACGCTCATTCTGCAGCACTCTGATTTTTCAGCAACATGTGATGTTGCAGCACACTGATTTTGTAGCACTCTGTGATTTCATAGCACACTATGAATTTGCAGCACACAGTGATTTAACTGCACAGTTTGATTTTGGAGCATTTTGTGATTTTTCAGCATGCTGTGATTTTGCAGCATCATGTTATTTTGCAGCATACTGATTTTGCAGCACACTGTGATTTTCTAGTACACTGATTTTGTAGCACACTGTGATTTTGTAGCAGACTGTGATTTTGCAGCACATGGTGATTTTGCAGCACACTATGAATTTACAGCACACTGTGATTTTATAGCACACTGTGATTTTGCAGCACATTGTGATTTTGCAGGACCATGTGATTTTGTAGTACACTGCGATTTTTCAGCACACTGAATTTGTAGCACACTGTGATTTTGTAGCACACTGATTTTGCAGCACACTGTGAATTTGCAGCACACTATGAATTTACAGCACACTGTTTTTTGCAGGACAATGTTATTTTGTAGCACACTGTGATTTTGTATCACACTGTGATTTTGGAGCACACTGTTATTTTGCAGCACACTGTGATGTTGCAGCACACTGATTTTGCAGCATACTGTGATTTTGTCACACACTGTGATTTTGCACCACACAGATTTTGAAGCACACTGACTTTGCAGGTCACAGTGATTTTGCAGCACACTGTGATTTTGCAGCACACTCTGATTTTGCAGTACACTGATTTTGCAACATCCTGATTTTGCAGCACAACGATTTTTATCATATTATGAATTTACAGCCCACTGTCATTTAACAGCACACTGTGATTTTGCACCACACTATGATATTGTTGCACGTTGTGATTTTGCAGTACACTGTGATTTTCTAGCACACTGATTTTGTAGCACACTGTGATTTTGCAGCAGACTGTGATTTTGCAGCACATGGTGATTTTGCAGCACACTATGAATTTACAGCACGCTGTGATATTTCAGCACACTGCGATTTTGCAGCACACTTATTTTGCAGCACACTGATTTTGTAGAATGCTATGATTTTGCAGCGCACTGTGATTTTGGAGCACCATGTGATTTTGCAGCATACTGATTTTGCAGCACACTTTGATTTCACATCACACTGTGATTTTGCAGCACACTGTGATTTTTAGCTTACTGATTTTGCAGCACACTGTGTTTTAGCAGCACCACGTGATATTGCAACACCCTGATTGTGAAGCACAGTGATTATGCAGCATACAGTGAATTTGCAGCATACGGACTTTGCAGCACACTGTGATTTTGTAGCACTCTCATTTGCAGCACACTGTGATTTTTCAGCAACATTTGATGTTGCAGTACACTGATTTTGCCGCACACTATGTTTTTGCAGTATACTAATTTTGCGGCACACTCTGATTTTGCAGCACACTATAATATTGTTGCACTTTGTTATTTTGCAGCACACTGTGATTTTCTAGCACACTGATTTTGTAGCACACTGTGATTTTGCTGCACACTTTGATTTTGCACCACATGGTGATTTTGCAGCACACTATGAATTTACAGCACACTGATTTTATGGCACACTGTGATTTTGCAGCACCATGTGATTTCGCAGCATGCTGATTTTTCTGCACACTGTGATTTTGCATCATACTATGATTTTGCAGCATACTCATTTTGCGGACAACTCTGATTTTGCAGCACACTATGATTTTGTTGCACATTGTGATTTTGCAGCACACTGTGATTTTCTAGCACACTGATTTTTCAGCACACTGTGATTTTGGAGCACACTGTGATTTTGCAACACATGGTGATTTTGCAGCACACGTTGATTTTGCAGCACGCTGTGATTTGGCAGCACACTATGATTTTGCCGCATACTGATTGTGCAGCACACTCTGATTTTGCAGCATAATGTGATTATGCACCATAATGATTTTACCGCACACTGTGATTTTGCAGCACTGCGATTTAGCAGCACACTGAATTTGCAGCACACTGTGATTTTGTAGCACACTGATTTTGCAGCACACTGTGAATTTGCAGCACACTATGAATTTACAGCACACTGTGATATTTCAGCACACTGCGATTTTGCAGCACACTGTGATTTTGCCGGACAATGTGATTTTGTAGCACACTGTGATTTTGGACCACACTGTTATTTTGCAGCAAACTGTGGATTTGCTGAACTCTGATTTTGTAGCACTCTAATTTTGCAGCACACTGTGATTTTGCAGCACACTGATTTTGCAGAATACTGTGATTTTGTCACACACTGATTTTGCAGCACACTGTGATTTTGCATCATACTATAATTATGCACCATAATGATTTTGCAGCACATGGTGATTTTGCAGCACACTATGAATTTACAGCAGACTGTGATTTTATAGCACACTGTGATTTTGCAGCACACTGTGATTTTGCAGGACCATGTGATTTTGTAGTACACTGCGATTTTTCAGCACACTGAATTTGCAGCACACTGTGATTTTGTAGCACACTGATTTTGCAGCACAATGTGAATTTGCAGCACACTATGAATTTACAGCACACTGTTTTTTGCAGGACAATGTTATTTTGTAGCACACTGTGATTTTGTATCACACTGTGATGTTGCAGCACACTGAATTTGCAGCATACTGTGATTTTGTCACACACTGTGATTTTGCAGCACACAGATTTTGAAGCACATTGACTTTGCACGTCACAGTGATTTAGCAGCACACTGTGATTTTGCAGTACACTGATTTTGCAACATCCTGATTTTGCAGCACACCAATTTTGTATCACACTATGAATTTACAGCCCACAGTGATTTAACAGCACACTGTGATTTTGCAGCACATTGTGATTTTGGAGCACACTGTTATTTTGCAGAAAACTGTGGTTTTGCTGAACTCTGATTTTGTAGCGCACTCATTTTGCAGCACACTGATTTTTCAGCAACATGTGATGTTGCAGCACACTGATTTTGTAGCACTCTGTGATTTCTTAGCACACTATGATTTTGCAGCACACAGTGATTTAACTGCACAGTTTGATTTTGGAGCATTTTGTGATATTTCAGCACACTGCGATTTTGCAGCAAACTTATTTTGCAGCACACTGATTTTGTAGCACCATGTGATTTTGCAGAACACTGATTTTGCAGCACCATGTGATTTTGCAGCACCATGTGATTTTGCAGCATACTGATTTTTCTGCACACTGTGATTTTGCATCACACTATGATTTTGCAGCATACTCATTTTGCGGACAACTCTGATTTTGCAGCACACTATGATTTTGTTGCACATTGTGATTTTGCAGCACACTGTGATTTTCTAGCACACTGATTTTCCAGCACACTGTGATTTTATAGCACACTGATTTTTCAGCACACTGTGATTTTGCTGCACACTGTGATTTTGCAACACATGGTGATTTTGCAGCATACGTTGATTTTGCAGCACGCTGTGATTTGGCAGCACACTATGATTTTGCAGCATACTGATTGTGCAGCACACTCTGATTTTGCAGCATAATGTGATTATGCACCATAATAATTTGCCGCACACTGTGATTTTGCAGCACTGCGATTTAGCAGCACACTGAATTTGCAGCACACTGTGATTTTGTATCACTCTGATTTTGCAGCACACTGTGAATTTGAAGCACACTATGAATTTACAGCACACTATTATTTTGCAGGTCAATATTATTTTGTAGCACACTGTGATTTTGGAGCACACTGTTATTTTGCAGCAAACTGTGGTTTTGCTGAACTCTGATTTTGTAGCACTCTAATTTTGCAGCAGACTGTGATTTTGCAGCACATGGTGATTTTGCAGCACACTATGAATTTACAGCACGCTGTGATATTTCAGCACACTGCGATTTTGCAGCACACTGTGATTTTGCAGGACAATGTGATTTTCTAGCACACTGTTTTTGTAGCACACTGTGATTTTGTAGCAGACTGTGATTTTGCAGCACATGGTGATTTTGCATCACACTATGAATTTACAGCACACTGTGATTTTATAGCACACTGTGATTTTGCAGCACACTGTGATTTTGCAGGACCATGTGATTTTGTAGTACACTGCGATTTTTCAGCACACTGAATTTGCAGCACACTGTGATTTTGTAGCACACTGATTTTGCAGCACACTGTGAATTTGCAGCACACTTGAATTTACAGCACACTGTTTTTTGCAGGACAATGTTATTTTGTAGCACACTGTGATTTTGTATCACACTGTGATTTTGGAGCACACTGTTATTTTGCAGCAAACTGTGGTTTTGCTGAACTCTGATTTTGCAGCACACTCTAATTTTGCAGCACACTGTGATGTTGCAGCACACTGATTTTGCAGCATACTGTGATTTTGTCACACACTGTGATTTTGCAGCACACAGATTTTGAAGCACACTGACTTTGCAGGTCACAGTGATTTAGCAGCACACTGTGATTTTGCAGCACACTCTGATTTTGCAGTACACTGATTTTGCAACATCCTGATTTTGCAGCACACCAATTTTGTATCACACTATGAATTTACAGCCCACAGTGATTTAACAGCACACTCTGATTTTGCAGCACACTGTGATTTTGTAGCACACTGTGATTTTGCAGCACCATGTGATTTTGCAGCATACTGATTTTTCAGCACACTGTGATTTTGCAGCACACTGATTTTGCAGCATACTGTGATTTTGTCACACACTGTGATTTTGCAGCACACTGTGATTTTGCCGGACAATGTGATTTTGTAGCACACTGTGATTTTGGACCACACTGTTATTTTGCAGCAAACTGTGGATTTGCTGAACTCTGATTTTGTAGCACTCTAATTTTGCAGCACACTGTGATTTTGCAGCACACTGTGATTTTGCATCATACTATAATTATGCACCATAATGATTTTGCAGCACATGGTGATTTTGCAGCACACTATGAATTTACAGCAGACTGTGATTTTATAGCACACTGTGATTTTGCAGCACACTGTGATTTTGCAGGACCATGTGATTTTGTAGTACACTGCGATTTTTCAGCACACTGAATTTGCAGCACACTGTGATTTTGTAGCACACTGATTTTGCAGCACAATGTGAATTTGCAGCACACTATGAATTTACAGCACACTGTTTTTTGCAGGACAATGTTATTTTGTAGCACACTGTGATTTTGTATCACACTGTGATGTTGCAGCACACTGAATTTGCAGCATACTGTGATTTTGTCACACACTGTGATTTTGCAGCACACAGATTTTGAAGCACACTGACTTTGCAGGTCACAGTGATTTAGCAGCACACTCTGATTTTGCAGTACACTGATTTTGCAACATCCTGATTTTGCAGCACACCAATTTTGTATCACACTATGAATTTACAGCCCACAGTGATTTAACAGCACACTGTGATTTTGCAGCACATTGTGATTTTGGAGCACACTGTTATTTTGCAGAAAACTGTGGTTTTGCTGAACTCTGATTTTGTAGCACTCGAATTTTGCTGCACACTGATTTTGTAGCACTCTGTGATTTTGTAGTGCACTCATTTTGCAGCACACTGATTTTTCAGCAACATGTGATGTTGCAGCACACTGATTTTGTAGCACTCTGTGATTTCTTAGCACACTATGATTTTGCAGCACACAGTGATTTAACTGCACAGTTTGATTTTGGAGCATTTTGTGATATTTCAGCACACTGCGATTTTGCAGCAAACTTATTTTGCAGCACACTGATTTTGCAGCACCATGTGATTTTGCAGCATACTGATTTTTCTGCACACTGTGATTTTGCATCACACTATGATTTTGCAGCATACTCATTTTGCGGACAACTCTGATTTTGCAGCACACTATGATTTTGTTGCACATTGTGATTTTGCAGCACACTGTGATTTTCTAGCACACTGATTTTCCAGCACACTGTGATTTTCTAGCACACTGATTTTTCAGCACACTGTGATTTTGCTGCACACTGTGATTTTGCAACACATGGTGATTTTGCAGCACACGTTGATTTTGCAGCACGCTGTGATTTGGCAGCACACTATGATTTTGCAGCATACTGATTGTGCAGCACACTCTGATTTTGCAGCATAATGTGATTATGCACCATAATGATTTTGCAGCACACTGTGATTTTGTATCACTCTGATTTTGCAGCACACTGTGATTTTGCAGCACACTATGAATTTACAGCACGCTGTGATATTTCAGCACACTGCGATTTTGCAGCACACTGTGATTTTGCAGGACAATGTGATTTTCTAGCACACTGTTTTTGTAGCACACTGTGATTTTGTAGCAGACTGTGATTTTGCAGCACATGGTGATTTTGCAGCACACTATGAATTTACAGCACACTGTGATTTTATAGCACACTGTGATTTTGCAGCACACTGTGATTTTGCAGGACCATGTGATTTTGTAGTACACTGCGATTTTTCAGCACACTGAATTTGCAGCACACTGTGATTTTGTAGCACACTGATTTTGCAGCACACTGTGAATTTGCAGCACACTTGAATTTACAGCACACTGTTTTTTGCAGGACAATGTTATTTTGTAGCACACTGTGATTTTGTATCACACTGTGATTTTGGAGCACACTGTTATTTTGCAGCAAACTGTGGTTTTGCTGAACTCTGATTTTGCAGCACACTCTAATTTTGCAGCACACTGTGATGTTGCAGCACACTGATTTTGCAGCATACTGTGATTTTGTCACACACTGTGATTTTGCAGCACACAGATTTTGAAGCACACTGACTTTGCAGGTCACAGTGATTTAGCAGCACACTGTGATTTTGCAGCACACTCTGATTTTGCAGTACACTGATTTTGCAACATCCTGATTTTGCAGCACACAAATTTAGTATCACACTAAGAATTTACAGCCTACAGTGATTTAACAGCACACTGTGATTTTGCAGCACTGCGATTTAGCAGCACACTGAATTTGCAGCACACTGTGATTTTGGAGCACACTGATTTTGCAGCACACTGTGAATTTGCAGCACACTATGAATTTACAGCACACTGTGATATTTCAGCACACTGCGATTTTGCAGCACACTGTGATTTTGCCGGACAATGTGATTTTGTAGCACACTGTGATTTTGGACCACACTGTTATTTTGCAGCAAACTGTGGATTTGCTGAACTCTGATTTTGTAGCACTCTAATTTTGCAGCACACTGTGATTTTGCAGCACACTGATTTTGCTGAATACTGTGATTTTGTCACACACTGATTTTGCAGCACACTGTGATTTTGCATCATACTATAATTATGCACCATAATGATTTTGCAGCACATGGTGATTTTGCAGCACACTATGAATTTACAGCAGACTGTGATTTTATAGCACACTGTGATTTTGCAGCACACTGTGATTTTGCAGGACCATGTGATTTTGTAGTACACTGCGATTTTTCAGCACACTGAATTTGCAGCACACTGTGATTTTGTAGCACACTGATTTTGCAGCACAATGTGAATTTGCAGCACACTATGAATTTACAGCACACTGTTTTTTGCATGACAATGTTATTTTGTAGCACACTGTGATTTTGTATCACACTGTGATGTTGCAGCACACTGATTTTGCAGCATACTGTGATTTTGTCACACACTGTGATTTTGCAGCACACAGATTTTGAAGCACACTGACTTTGCAGGTCACTGTGATTTTGTAGCACACTGTGATTTTGCAGCACCATGTGATTTTGCAGCATACTGATTTTGCAGCACACTGTGAATTTGCAGCACACTATGAATTTACAGCACACTGTGATATTTCAGCACACTGCGATTTTGCAGCACACTGTGATTTTCTAGCACACTGATTTTGTAGCACACTGTGATTTTGCAGCAGACTGTGATTTTGCAGCACATGGTGATTTTGCAGCACACTATGAATTTACAGCATGCTGTGATATTTCAGCACACTGCGATTTTGCAGCACACTTATTTTGCAGCACACTGATTTTGTAGCACACTGTGATTTTGCAGCACACTTAAATTTTGTAGAACACTATGATTTTGCAGCACACTGTGATTTTGCAGCACCATGTGATTTTGCAGAATACTGATTTTGCAGCACACTTTGATTTCACATCACACTGTGATTTTGCAGCACACTGTGATTTTTAGCTTACTGATTTTGCAGCACACTGTGTTTTAGCAGCACCACGTGATTTTGCAACGCCCTGATTGTGAAGCACAGTGATTATGCAGCATACAGTGAATTTGCAGCATACTGACTTTGCAGCACACTGTGATTTTGTAGCACTCTCATTTGCAGCACACTGTGATTTTTCAGCAACATGTGATGTTGCAGTACACTGATTTTGCAGCACACTATGTTTTTGCAGTATACTAATTTTGCGGCACACTCTGATTTTGCAGCACACTATAATATTGTTGCACGTTGTTATTTTGCAGCATACTGTGATTTTCTAGCACACTGATTTTGTAGCACACTGTGATTTTGCAGCAGACTGTGATTTTGCAGCATACTGATTTTGCAGCACACTTTGATTTCACATCACACTGTGATGTTGCAGCACAATGATTTTGCAGCATACTGTGATTTTGTCACACACTGTGATTTTGCAGCACACAGATTTTGAAGCACACTGACTTTGCAGGTCACAGTGATTTAGCAGCACACTGTGATTTTGCAGCACACTCTGATTTTGCAGTACACTGATTTTGCAACATCCTGATTTTGCAGCACACCAATTTTGTATCACACTATGAATTTACAGCCCACAGTGATTTAACAGCACACTGTGATTTTGCAGCACACTGTGATTTTGTAGCACACTGTGATTTTGCAGCACCATGTGATTTTGCAGCATACTGATTTTTCAGCACACTGTGATTTTGCATCACACTATTATTTTGCAGCATACTCATTTAGTGGCACACTCTGATTTTGCAGCACACTATGATTTTGTTGCACATTCTGATTTTGCGGCACACTGTGATTTTCTAGCACACTGATTTTTCAGCACACTGTGATTTTGCTGCATACTGTGATTTTGCAGCACATGGTGATTTTGCAGCACACGGTGATTTTGCAGCACACTGTGATTTTGCAGTACTCTCATTTTGCAGCACGCTGTGATTTGGCAGCACACTATAATTTTGCAGCATACTGATTTTGCAGCACACTGTGATTTTGCAGCACACTGTGATTTTGCAGCATACTGTGATTATGCACCATAATGATTTTGCCGCACACTCTGATTTTGCAGCACACTATAAATTTACAGCACACTGTGATTTTACAGCACACTGTGATTTTGCAGCACACTGCGATTTTGCAGAAGCATGTTATTTTGTAGTACACTGCGATTTTGCAGCACACTGAATTTGCAGCACACTCTAATTTTGTAGCACACTGATTTTGCAGCACACTGTGAATTTGAAGCACATTGTGATTTATCAGCACCATGTGATTTTGCCACACCATGATTTTGCAGCACAACGATTTTGTATCATATTATGAATTTACAGCCCACTGTCATTTAACAGCACACTGTGATTTTGCACCACACTATGATATTGTTGCACGTTGTGATTTTGCAGCACACTGTGATTTTCTAGCACACTGATTTTGTAGCACACTGTGATTTTGCAGCAGACTGTGATTTTGCAGCATACTGATTTTGCAGCACACTTTGATTTCACATCACACTGTGATTTTGCAGCACACTGTGATTTTTAGCTTACTGATTTTGCAGCACACTGTGTTTTAGCAGCACCACGTGATTTTGTAACGCCCTGATTGTGAAGCACAGTGATTATGCAGCATACAGTGAATTTGCAGCATACTGACTTTGCAGCACACTGTGATTTTGTAGCACTCTCATTTGCAGCACACTGTGATTTTTCAGCAACATGTGATGTTGCAGTACACTGATTTTGCAGCACACTATGTTTTTGCAGTATACTAATTTTGCGGCACACTCTGATTTTGCAGCACACTATAATATTGTTGCACGTTGTTATTTTGCAGCATACTGTGATTTTCTAGCACACTGATTTTGTAGCACACTGTGATTTTGCTGCACACTGATTTTGCACCACATGGTGATTTTGCAGCACACTATGAATTTACAGCACACTGTGATTTTTCAGCACACTGATTTTGCAGCACACTGATTTTGTAGCACCATGTGATTTTGCAGCACACTGATTTTATAGCACACTGTGATATTGCAGCACCATGTGAGTTTGCAGCATACTGATTTTTCTGCACACTGTGATTTTGCATCACACTATGATTTTGCAGCATACTCATTTTGCGGACAACTCTGATTTTGCAGCACACTATGATTTTGTTGCACATTGTGATTTTGCAGCACACTGTGATTTTCTAGCACACTGATTTTTCAGCACACTGTGATTTTGCTGCACACTGTGATTTTGCAACACATGGTGATTTTGCAGCACATGTTGATTTTGCGGCACGCTGTGATTTGGCAGCACACTATGATTTTGCTGCATACTGATTGTGCAGCACACTCTGATTTTGCAGCATAATGTGATTATGCACCATAATGATTTTGCTGCACACTGTGATTTTGCAGCACACTGATTTTGCAGAATACTGTGATTTTGTCACACTCTGATTTTGCAGCACACTGTGATTTTGCATCATATAATGATTTTGCACCATAATGATTTTGCAGCACATGGTGATTTTGCAGCACACTATGAATTTACAGCAGACTGTGATTTTATAGCACACTGTGATTTTGCAGCACACTGTGATTTTGCAGGACCATGTGATTTTGTAGTACACTGCGATTTTTCAGCACACTGAATTTGCAGCACACTGTGATTTTGTAGCACACTGATTTTGCAGCACACTGTGATGTTGCAGCACACTGATTTTGCAGCATACTGTGATTTTGTCACACACTGTGATTTTGCAGCACACAGATTTTGAAGCACACTGACTTTGCAGGTCACAGTGATTTAGCAGCACACTGTGATTTTGCAGCACACTCTGATTTTGCAGTACACTGATTTTGCAACATCCTGATTTTGCAGCACACCAATTTTGTATCACACTATGAATTTACAGCCCACAGTGATTTAACAGCACACTGTGATTTTGCAGCACATTGTGATTTTGGAGCACACTGTTATTTTGCAGAAAACTGTGGTTTTGCTGAACTCTGATTTTGTAGCACTCGAATTTTGCTGCACACTGATTTTTCAGCAACATGTGATGTTGCAGCACACTGTGATTTTGCAGCACACTGATTTTACAGAATACTGTGATTTTGTCACACACTGATTTTGCAGCACACTGTGATTTTGCAGCATACTATGATTATGCACCATAATGATTTTGCAGCACACTGTGATTTTGCAGCACACTATGAATTTACAGCACACTGTGATTTTATAGCACACTGTGATTTTGCAGCACACTGTGATTTTGCAGGACCATGTGATTTTGTAGTACACTGCGATTTTTCAGCACACTGAATTTGCAGCACACTGTGATTTTGTAGCACACTGATTTTGCAGCACACTGTGAATTTGCAGCACACTATGAATTTACAGCACACTGTTTTTTGCAGGACAATGTTATTTTGTAGCACACTGTGATTTTGGAGCACACTGTTATTTTGCAGCAAACTGTGGTTTTGCTGAACTCTGATTTTGTAGCACTCTAATTTTGCAGCACACTGTGATGTTGCAGCACAATGATTTTGGAGCATACTGTGATTTTGTCACACACTGTGATTTTGCAGCACACAGATTTTGAAGCACACTGACTTTGCAGGTCACAGTGATTTAGCAGCACACTGTGATTTTGCAGCACACTCTGATTTTGCAGTACACTGATTTTGCAACATCCTGATTTTGCAGCACACCAATTTTGTATCACACTATGAATTTACAGCCCACAGTGATTTAACAGCACACTGTGATTTTGCAGCACACTGTGATTTTGTAGCACACTGTGATTTTGCAGCACCATGTGATTTTGCAGCATACTGATTTTTCAGCACACTGTGATTTTGCAGCACACTGATTTTGCAGCATACTGTGATTTTGTCACACACTGTGATTTTGCAGCACACAGATTTTGAAGCACACTGACTTTGCAGGTCACAGTGATTTAGCAGCACACTGTGATTTTGCAGCACACTCTGATTTTGCAGTACACTGATTTTGCAACATCCTGATTTTGCAGCACACCAATTTTGTATCACACTATGAATTTACAGCCCACAGTGATTTAACAGCACACTGTGATTTTGCAGCAAATTGTGATTTTGGAGCACACTGTTATTTTGCAGAAAACTGTGGTTTTGCTGAACTCTGATTTTGTAGCACTCGAATTTTGCTGCACACTGATTTTTCAGCAACATGTGATGTTGCAGCACACTGTGATTTTGCAGCACACTGATTTTACAGAATACTGTGATTTTGTCACACACTGATTTTGCAGCACACTGTGATTTTGCAGCATACTATGATTATGCACCATAATGATTTTGCAGCACACTGTGATTTTGCAGCACACTATGAATTTACAGCACACTGTGATTTTATAGCACACTGTGATTTTGCAGCACACTGTGATTTTGCAGGACCATGTGATTTTGTAGTACACTGCGATTTTTCAGCACACTGAATTTGCAGCACACTGTGATTTTGTAGCACACTGATTTTGCAGCACACTGTGAATTTGCAGCACACTATGAATTTACAGCACACTGTTTTTTGCAGGACAATGTTATTTTGTAGCACACTGTGATTTTGGAGCACACTGTTATTTTGCAGCAAACTGTGGTTTTGCTGAACTCTGATTTTGTAGCACTCTAATTTTGCAGCACACTGTGATGTTGCAGCACAATGATTTTGGAGCATACTGTGATTTTGTCACACACTGTGATTTTGCAGCACACAGATTTTGAAGCACACTGACTTTGCAGGTCACAGTGATTTAGCAGCACACTGTGATTTTGCAGCACACTCTGATTTTGCAGTACACTGATTTTGCAACATCCTGATTTTGCAGCACACCAATTTTGTATCACACTATGAATTTACAGCCCACAGTGATTTAACAGCACACTGTGATTTTGCAGCACACTGTGATTTTGTAGCACACTGTGATTTTGCAGCACCATGTGATTTTGCAGCATACTGATTTTTCAGCACACTGTGATTTTGCATCACACTATTATTTTGCAGCATACTCATTTAGTGGCACACTCTGATTTTGCAGCACACTATGATTTTGTTGCACATTCTGATTTTGCGGCACACTGTGATTCTCTAGCACACTGATTTTTCAGCACACTGTGATTTTGCTGCATACTGTGATTTTGCAGCACATGGTGATTTTGCAGCACACGGTGATTTTGCAGCACACTGTGATTTTGCAGTACTCTCATTTTGCAGCACGCTGTGATTTGGCAGCACACTATAATTTTGCAGCATACAGATTTTGCAGCACACTGTGATTTTGCAGCACACTGTGATTTTGCAGCATACTGTGATTATGCACCATAATGATTTTGCCGCACACTCTGATTTCACATCACACTGTGATTTTGCAGCACACTGTGATTTTGGAGCACCATGTAATTTTGCAGCATACTGATTTTGCAGCACACTTTGATTTCACATCACACTGTGATTTTGCAGCACACTGTGATTTTTAGCTTACTGATTTTTCTGCACACTGTGATTTTGCATCATACTATGATTTTGCAGCATACTCATTTTGCGGACAACTCTGATTTTGCAGCACACTATGATTTTGTTGCACATTGTGATTTTGCAGCACACCGTGATTTTCTAGCACACTGATTTTTCAGCACAATGTGATTTTGCTGCACACTGTGATTTTGCAGCACACGGTGATTTTGCAGCACACGTTGATTTTGCAGCACACTGTGATTTTGCAGCACTGCGATTTAGCAGCACACTGAATTTGCAGCACACTGTGATTTTGTAGCACACTGATTTGCAGCACACTGTGAATTTGCAGCACACTATGAATTTACAGCACACTGTGATATTTCAGCACACTGCGATTTGCAGCACACTGTGATTTTGCCGGACAATGTGATTTTGTAGCACACTGTGATTTTGGACCACACTGTTATTTTGCAGCAAACTGTGGATTTGCTGAACTCTGATTTTGTAGCACTCTAATTTTGCAGCACACTGTGAATTTACAGCACACTGTTTTTTGCAGGACAATGTTATTTTGTAGCACACTGTGATTTTGTATCACACTGTGATGTTGCAGCACACTGATTTTGCAGCATACTGTGATTTTGTCACACACTGTGATTTTGCAGCACACAGATTTTGAAGCACACTGACTTTGCAGGTCACAGTGATTTAGCAGCACACTGTGATTTTGCAGTACACTGATTTTGCAACATCCTGATTTTGCAGCACACCAATTTTGTATCACACTATGAATTTACAGCCCACAGTGATTTAACAGCACACTGTGATTTTGCAGCACATTGTGATTTTGGAGCACACTGTTATTTTGCAGAAAACTGTGGTTTTGCTGATCTCTGATTTTGTAGCACTCGAATTTTGCTGCACACTGATTTTGCAGCACTCTGTGATTTTGTAGCGCACTCATTTTGCAGCACACTGATTTTTCAGCAACATGTGATGTTGCAGCACACTGATTTTGTAGCACTCTGTGATTTCTTAGCACACTATGATTTTGCAGCACACAGTGATTTAACTGCACAGTTTGATTTTGGAGCATTTTGTGATATTTCAGCACACTGCGATTTTGCAGCACACTTATTTTGCAGCACACTGATTTTGTAGCACCATGTGATTTTACAGCACACTGATTTTATAGCACACTGTGATTTTGCAGCACCATGTGATTTTGCAGCATACTGATTTTTCTGCACACTGTGATTTTGCATCACACTATGATTTTGCAGCATAATCATTTTGTGGACAACTCTGATTTTGCAGCACACTATGATTTTGTTGCACATTGTGATTTTGCAGCACACTGTGATTTTCTAGCACACTGATTTTCCAGCACACTGTGATTTTCTAGCACACTGATTTTTCAGCACACTGTGATTTTGCTGCACACTGTGATTTTGCAACACATGGTCATTTTGCAGCACACGTTGATTTTGCAGCACGCTGTGATTTGGCAGCACACTATGATTTTGCAGCATACTGATTGTGCAGCACACTCTGATTTTGCAGCATAATGTGATTATGCACCATAATGATTTTGCCGCACACTGTGATTTTGCAGCACTGCGATTTAGCAGCACACTGAATTTGCAGCACACTGTGATTTTGTATCACTCTGATTTTGCAGCACACTGTGAATTTGAAGCACACTATGAATTTACAGCACACTATTATTTTGCAGGTCAATATTATTTTGTAGCACACTGTGATTTTGGAGCACACTGTTATTTTGCAGCAAACTGTGGTTTTGCTGAACTCTGATTTTGTAGCACTCTAATTTTGCAGCACACTGTGATTTTGCAGCACACTATGAATTTACAGCACGCTGTGATATTTCAGCACACTGCGATTTTGCAGCACACTGTGATTTTGCAGGACAATGTGATTTTCTAGCACACTGATTTTGTAGCACATTGTGATTTTGTATCACACTGTGATTTTGGAGCACACTGTTATTTTGCAGCAAACTGTGGTTTTGCTGAACTCTGATTTTGTAGCACTCTAATTTTTCAGCACACTGTGATGTTGCAGCACACTGATTTTGCAGAATACTGTGATTTTGTCACACACTGATTTTGCAGCACACTGTGATTTTGCAGCATACTGTGATTTTGCAGCACCATGTGATTTTGCAACATCCTGATTTTGCAGCACACCAATTTTGTATCACACTATGAATTTACAGCCCACAGTGATTTAACAGCACACTGTGATTTTGCAGCACACTGTGATTTTGCAGCACACTGTGATTTTGCAGCACCATGTGATTTTGCAGCATACTGATTTTTCAGCACACTGTGATTTTGCATCACACTATTATTTTGCAGCATACTCATTTAGTGGCACACTCTGATTTTGCAGCACACTATGATTTTGTTGCACATTCTGATTTTGCAGCACACTGTGATTTTCCAGCACACTGATTTTTCAGCACACTGTGATTTTGCTGCATACTGTGATTTTGCAGCACATGGTGATTTTGCAGCACACGGTGATTTTGCAGCACACGGTGATTTTGCAGCACACTGTGATTTTGCAGTACTCTCATTTTGCAGCACGCTGTGATTTGGCAGCACACTATAATTTTGCAGCATACTGACTTTGCAGCACACTGTGATTTTGCAGCACACTGTGATTTTGCAGCACACTGTGATTTTGCAGCATACTCTGATTATGCACTATAATGATTTTGCCGCACACTGTGATTTTGCAGCACACTATAAATTTACAGCACACTGTGATTTTACAGCACACTGTGATTTTGCAGCACACTGCGATTTTGCAGAAGCATGTTATTTTGTAGTACACTGCGATTTTGCAGCACACTGTGATTTAGCATCACCATGTGATTTTACAACACCCTGATATTGCAGCACACTGATTTTGCAGCACACTGTGATTTTTCAGCAACATGTGATGTTGCAGTACACTGATTTTGTAGCACACTGTGATTTTGCTGCACACTTTGATTTTGCAGCACATGGTGATTTTGCAGCACACTATGAATTTACAGCACACTGTGATATTTCAGCACACTGTGATTTTGGAGCACACTGTTATTTTGCAGCAAACTGTGGTTTTGCTGAACTCTGATTTTGTAGCACTCTAATTTTGCAGCACACTGTGATTTTGCAGCACACTATGAATTTACAGCACACTGTGATATTTCAGCACACTGCGATTTTGCAGTACACTGTGATTTTGCCGGACAATGTGATTTTGTAGCACACTATGATTTTGGACCACACTGTTATTTTGCAGCAAACTGTGGTTTTGCTGAACTCTCATTTTGTAGCACTCTAATTTTGCAGCACACTGTGATTTAGCAGCACACTGATTTTGTAGCACTCTGTGATTTCATAGCACACTATGATTTTGCAGCACACAGTGATTTAAATGCACAGTTTGATTTTGCAGCATTTTGTGATTTTGCAGCATGCTGTGATTTTGCAGGACACAGATTTTACAGCACACTTTGATTTTGCAGCATCATGTGATTTTGCAGCATACTGATTTTGCCACACCATGATTTTGCAGCACAACGATTTTGTATCATATTATGAATTTACAGCCCACTGTCATTTAACAGCACACTGTGATTTTGCACCACACTATGATATTGTTGCACGTTGTGATTTTGCAGCACACTGTGATTTTCTAGCACACTGATTTTGTAGCACACTGTGATTTTGCAGCAGACTGTGATTTTGCAGCACATGGTGATTTTGCAGCACACTATGAATTTACAGCATGCTGTGATATTTCAGCACACTGCGATTTTGCAGCACACTTATTTTGCAGCACACTGATTTTGTAGCACACTGTGATTTTGCAACACACTTAAATTTTGTAGAACACTATGATTTTGCAGCACACTGTGATTTTGCAGCACCATGTGATTTTGCAGCATACTGATTTTGCAGCACACTTTGATTTCACATCACACTGTGATTTTGCAGCACACTGTGATTTTTAGCTTACTGATTTTGCAGCACACTGTGTTTTAGCAGCACCACGTGATTTTGCAACGCCCTGATTGTGAAGCACAGTGATTATGCAGCATACAGTGAATTTGCAGCATACTGACTTTGCAGCACACTGTGATTTTGTAGCACTCTCATTTGCAGCACACTGTGATTTTTCAGCAACATGTGATGTTGCAGTACACTGATTTTGCAGCACACTATGTTTTTGCAGTATACTAATTTTGCGGCACACTCTGATTTTGCAGCACACTATAATATGGTTGCACGTTGTTATTTTGCAGCATACTGTGATTTTCTAGCACACTGATTTTGTAGCACACTGTGATTTTGATGCACACTGATTTTGCACCACATGGTGATTTTGCAGCACACTATGAATTTACAGCACACTGTGATATTTCAGCACACTGCAATTTTGCAGCACACTGTGATTTTTCAGCACACTGATTTTGCAGCACACTGATTTTGTAGCACCATGTGATTTTGCAGCACACTGATTTTATAGCACACTGTGATATTGCAGCACAATGTGAGTTTGCAGCATACTGATTTTTCTGCACACTGTGATTTTGCATCACACTATGATTTTGCAGCATACTCATTTTGCGGACAACTCTGATTTTGCAGCACACTATGATTTTGTTGCACATTGTGATTTTGCAGCACACTGTGATTTTCTAGCACACTGATTTTTCAGCACACTGTGATTTTGCTGCACACTGTGATTTTGCAACACATGGTGATTTTGCAGCACACGTTGATTTTGCGGCACGCTGTGATTTGGCAGCACACTATGATTTTGCTGCATACTGATTGTGCAGCACACTCTGATTTTGCAGCATAATGTGATTATGCACCATAATGATTTTGCCGCACACTGTGATTTTGCAGCACACTGATTTTGCAGAATACTGTGATTTTGTCACACACTGATTTTTCAGCACACTGTGATTTTGCTGCACACTGTGATTTTGCAACACATGGTGATTTTGCAGCACACGTTGATTTTGCGGCACGCTATGATTTTGCTGCATACTGATTGTGCAGCACACTCTGATTTTGCAGCATAATGTGATTATGCACCATAATGATTTTGCCGCACACTGTGATTTTGCAGCACACTGATTTTGCAGAATACTGTGATTTTGTCACACACTGATTTTGCAGCACACTGTGATTTTGCATCATACTATAATTATGCACCATAATGATTTTGCAGCACATGGTGATTTTGCAGCACACTATGAATTTACAGCAGACTGTGATTTTATAGCACACTGTGATTTTGCAGCACACTGTGATTTTGCAGGACCATGTGATTTTGTAGTACACTGCGATTTTTCAGCACACTGAATTTGCAGCACACTGTGATTTTGTAGCACACTGATTTTGCAGCACACTGTGAATTTGCAGCACACTATGAATTTACAGCACACTGTTTTTTGCAGGACAATGTTATTTTGTAGCACACTGTGATTTTGTATCACACTGTGATTTTGGAGCACACTGTTATTTTGCAGCAAACTGTGGTTTTGCTGAACTCTGATTTTGTAGCACTCTAATTTTGCAGCACACTGTGATGTTGCAGCACACTGATTTTGCAGCATACTGTGATTTTGTCACACACTGTGATTTTGCAGCACACAGATTTTGAAGCACACTGACTTTGCAGGTCACAGTGATTTAGCAGCACACTGTGATTTTGCAGCACACTCTGATTTTGCAGTACACTGATTTTGCAACATCCTGATTTTGCAGCACACCAATTTTGTATCACACTATGAATTTACAGCCCACAGTGATTTAACAGCACACTGTGATTTTGCAGCACACTGTGATTTTGTAGCACACTGTGATTTTGCAGCACAATGTGATTTTGCAGCATACTGATTTTTCAGCACACTGTGATTTTGCATCACACTATTATTTTGCAGCATACTCATTTAGTGGCACACTCTGATTTTGCAGCACACTATGATTTTGTTGCACATTCTGATTTTGCGGCACACTGTGATTTTCTAGCACACTGATTTTGCTGCATACTGTGATTTTGCTGCATACTGTGGTTTTGCAGCACATGGTGATTTTGCAGCACACGGTGATTTTGCAGCACACTGTGATTTTGCAGTACTCTCATTTTGCAGCACGCTGTGATTTGGCAGCACACTATAATTTTGCAGCATACTGATTTTGCAGCACATTGTGATTTTGCAGCACACTGTGATTTTGCAGCATACTGTGATTATGCACCATAATGATTTTGCCGCACACTCTGATTTTGCAGCACACTCTAAATTTACAGCACACTGTGATTTTACAGCACACTGTGATTTTGCAGCACACTGCGATTTTGCAGAAGCATGTTATTTTGTAGTACACTGCGATTTTGCAGCACACTGAATTTGCAGCACACTCTAATTTTGTAGCACACTGATTTTGCAGCACACTGTGAATTTGAAGCACATTGTGATTTATCAGCACCATGTGATTTTGCCACACCATGATTTTGCAGCACAACGATTTTGTATCATATTATGAATTTACAGCCCACTGTCATTTAACAGCACACTGTGATTTTGCACCACACTATGATATTGTTGCACGTTGTGATTTTGCAGCACACTGTGATTTTCTAGCACACTGATTTTGTAGCACACTGTGATTTTGCAGCAGACTGTGATTTTGCAGCACATTGTGATTTTGCAGCACACTATGAATTTACAGCATGCTGTGATATTTCAGCACACTGCGATTTAGCAGCACACTTATTTTGCAGCACACTGATTTTGTAGCACACTGAGATTTTGCAGCACACTGAAATTTTGTAGAACGCTATGATTTTGCAGCACACTGTGATTTTGGAGCACCATGTAATTTTGCAGCATACTGATTTTGCAGCACACTTTGATTTCACATCACACTGTGATTTTGCAGCACACTGTGATTTTTAGCTTACTGATTTTGCAGCACACTGTGTTTTAGCAGCACCACGTGATTTTGCAACGCCCTGATTGTGAAGCACAGTGATTATGCAGCATACAGTGAATTTGCAGCATACTGACTTTGCAGCACACTGTGATTTTGCAGCACCATGTGATTTTGCAGCATACTGATTTTTCTGCACACTGTGATTTTGCATCATACTATGATTTTGCAGCATACTCATTTTGCGGACAACTCTGATTTTGCAGCACACTATGATTTTGTTGCACATTGTGATTTTGCAGCACACCGTGATTTTCTAGCACACTGATTTTTCAGCACAATGTGATTTTGCTGCACACTGTGATTTTGCAGCACACGGTGATTTTGCAGCACACGTTGATTTTGCAGCACACTGTGATTTTGCAGCACTGCGATTTAGCAGCACACTGAATTTGCAGCACACTGTGATTTTGTAGCACACTGATTTGCAGCACACTGTGAATTTGCAGCACACTATGAATTTACAGCACACTGTGATATTTCAGCACACTGCGATTTGCAGCACACTGTGATTTTGCCGGACGATGTGATTTTGTAGCACACTGTGATTTTGGACCACACTGTTATTTTGCAGCAAACTGTGGATTTGCTGAACTCTGATTTTGTAGCACTCTAATTTTGCAGCACACTGTGATTTTGCAGCACACTGATTTTGCAGAATACTGTGATTTTGTCACACACTGATTTTGCAACACACTGTGATTTTGCATCATACTATAATTATGCACCATAATGATTTTGCAGCACATGGTGATTTTGCAGCACACTATGAATTTACAGCACACTGTTTTTTGCAGGACAATGTTATTTTGTAGAACACTATGATTTTGCAGCGCACTGTGATTTTGGAGCACCATGTAATTTTGCAGCATACTGATTTTGCAGCACACTTTGATTTCACATCACACTGTGATTTTGTAGCACACTGATTCTGCAGCGCACTGTGAATTTGCAGCACACTATGAATTTACAGCACACTGTTTTTTGCAGGACAATGTTATTTTGTATCACACTGTGATTGTGGAGCACACGGTTATTTTGCAGCAAACTGTGGTTTTGCTGAACTCTGATTTTGTAGCACTCTAATTTTGCAGCACACTGTGATGTTGCAGCACACTGATTTTGCAGCATACTGTGATTTTGTCACACACTGTGATTTTGCAGCACACAGATTTTGAAGCACACTGACTTTGCAGGTCACAGTGATTTAGCAGCACACTGTGATTTTGCAGCACACTCTGATTTTGCAGTACACTGATTTTGCAACATCCTGATTTTGCAGCACACCAATTTTGTATCACACTATGAATTTACAGCCCACAGTGATTTAACAGCACACTGTGATTTTGCAGCACATTGTGATTTTGGAGCACACTGTTATTTTGCAGAAAACTGTGGTTTTGCTGAACTCTGATTTTGTAGCACTCGAATTTTGCTGCACACTGATTTTGCAGCACTCTGTGATTTTGTAGCACGCTCATTCTGCAGCACTCTGATTTTTCAGCAACATGTGATGTTGCAGCACACTGATTTTGTAGCACTCTGTGATTTCATAGCACACTATGAATTTGCAGCACACAGTGATTTAACTGCACAGATTGATTTTGGAGCATTTTGTGATTTTTCAGCATGCTGTGATTTTGCAGCATCATGTTATTTTGCAGCATACTGATTTTGCAGCACACTGTGATTTTCTAGTACACTGATTTTGTAGCACACTGTGATTTTGTAGCAGACTGTGATTTTGCAGCACATGGTGATTTTGCAGCACACTATGAATTTACAGCACACTGTGATTTTATAGCACACTGTGATTTTGCAGCACATTGTGATTTTGCAGGACCATGTGATTTTGTAGTACACTGCGATTTTTCAGCACACTGAATTTGTAGCACACTGTGATTTTGTAGCACACTGATTTTGCAGCACACTGTGAATTTGCAGCACACTATGAATTTACAGCACACTGTTTTTTGCAGGACAATGTTATTTTGTAGCACACTGTGAGTTTGTATCACACTGTGATTTTGGAGCACACTGTTATTTTGCAGCAAACTGTGATTTTGCTGAACTCTGATTTTGTAGCACTCTAATTTTGCAGCACACTGTGATGTTGCAGCACACTGATTTTGCAGCATACTGTGATTTTGTCACACACTGTGATTTTGCACCACACAGATTTTGAAGCACACTGACTTTGCAGGTCACAGTGATTTTGCAGCACACTGTGATTTTGCAGCACACTCTGATTTTGCAGTACACTGATTTTGCAACATCCTGATTTTGCAGCACAACGATTTTTATCATATTATGAATTTACAGCCCACTGTCATTTAACAGCACACTGTGATTTTGCACCACACTATGATATTGTTGCACGTTGTGATTTTGCAGCACACTGTGATTTTCTAGCACACTGATTTTGTAGCATACTGTGATTTTGCAGCAGACTGTGATTTTGCAGCACATGGTGATTTTGCAGCACACTATGAATTTACAGCACGCTGTGATATTTCAGCACACTGCGATTTTGCAGCACACTTATTTTGCAGCACACTGATTTTGTAGCACACTGTGATTTTGCAGCACACTGAAATTTTGTAGAATGCTATGATTTTGCAGCGCACTGTGATTTTGGAGCACCATGTGATTTTGCAGCATACTGATTTTGCAGCACACTTTGATTTCACATCACACTGTGATTTTGCAGCACACTGTGATTTTTAGCTTACTGATTTTGCAGCACACTGTGTTTTAGCAGCACCACGTGATATTGCAACACCCTGATTGTGAAGCACAGTGATTATGCAGCATACAGTGAATTTGCAGCATACGGACTTTGCAGCACACTGTGATTTTGTAGCACTCTCATTTGCAGCACACTGTGATTTTTCAGCAACATGTGATGTTGCAGTACACTGATTTTGACGCACACTATGTTTTTGCAGTATACTAATTTTGCGGCACGTTGTTATTTTGCAGCACACTGTGATTTTCTAGCACACTGATTTTGTAGCACACTGTGATTTTGCTGCACACTTTGATTTTACACCACATGGTGATTTTGCAGCACACTATGAATTTACAGCACACTGATTTTATGGCACACTGTGATTTTGCAGCACCATGTGATTTCGCAGCATGCTGATTTTTCTGCACACTGTGATTTTGCATCATACTATGATTTTGCAGCATACTCATTTTGCGGACAACTCTGATTTTGCAGCACACTATGATTTTGTTGCACATTGTGATTTTGCAGCACACTGTGATTTTCTAGCACACTGATTTTTCAGCACACTGTGATTTTGGAGCACACTGTGATTTTGCAACACATGGTGATTTTGCAGCACACGTTGATTTTGCAGCACGCTGTGATTTGGCAGCACACTATGATTTTGCCGCATACTGATTGTGCAGCACACTCTGATTTTGCAGCATAATGTGATTATGCACCATAATGATTTTACCACACACTGTGATTTTGCAGCACTGCGATTTAGCAGCACACTGAATTTGCAGCACACTGTGATTTTGTAGCACACTGATTTTGCAGCACACTGTGAATTTGCAGCACACTATGAATTTACAGCACACTGTGATATTTCAGCACACTGCGATTTTGCAGCACACTGTGATTTTGCCGGACAATGTGATTTTGTAGCACACTGTGATTTTGGACCACACTGTTATTTTGCAGCAAACTGTGGATTTGCTGAACTCTGATTTTGTAGCACTCTAATTTTGCAGCACACTGTGATTTTGCAGCACACTGATTTTGCAGAATACTGTGATTTTGTCACACACTGATTTTGCAGCACACTGTGATTTTGCATCATACTATAATTATGCACCATAATGATTTTGCAGCACATGGTGATTTTGCAGCACACTATGAATTTACAGCAGACTGTGATTTTATAGCACACTGTGATTTTGCAGCACACTGTGATTTTGCAGGACCATGTGATTTTGTAGTACACTGCGATTTTTCAGCACACTGAATTTGCAGCACACTGTGATTTTGTAGCACACTGATTTTGCAGCACAATGTGAATATACAGCACACTATGAATTTACAGCACACTGTTTTTTGCAGGACAATGTTATTTTGTAGCACACTGTGATTTTGTATCACACTGTGATGTTGCAGCACACTGAATTTGCAGCATACTGTGATTTTGTCACACACTGTGATTTTGCAGCACACAGATTTTGAAGCACATTGACTTTGCAGGTCACAGTGATTTAGCAGCACACTGTGATTTTGCAGTACACTGATTTTGCAACATCCTGATTTTGCAGCACACCAATTTTGTATCACACTATGAATTTACAGCCCACAGTGATTTAACAGCACACTGTGATTTTGCAGCACATTGTGATTTTGGAGCACACTGTTATTTTGCAGAAAACTGTGGTTTTGCTGAACTCTGATTTTGTAGCACTCGAATTTTGCTGCACACTGATTTTGCAGCACTCTGTGATTTTGCAGCACTGCGATTTAGCAGCACACTGAATTTGCAGCACACTGTGATTTTGTATCACTCTGATTTTGCAACACAGGGTGATTTTGCAGCACACGTTGATTTTGCAGCATACTGTGATTTTGCAGTACTTTCATTTTGCAGCACGCTGTGATTTTGCAGCACTGCGATTTAGCAGCACACTGAATTTGCAGCACACTGTGATTTTGTAGCACTCTGATTTTACAGCATACTGTGATTTTGCAGCACACTATGAATTTACAGCACGCTGTGATATTTCAGCACACTGCGATTTTGCAGCACACTGTGATTTTGCAGGACAATGTGATTTTCTAGCACACTGTTTTTGTAGCACACTGTGATTTTGTAGCAGACTGTGATTTTGCAGCACATGGTGATTTTGCAGCACACTATGAATTTACAGCACACTGTGATTTTATAGCACACTGTGATTTTGCAGCACACTGTGATTTTGCAGGACCATGTGATTTTGTAGTACACTGCGATTTTTCAGCACACTGAATTTGCAGCACACTGTGATTTTGTAGCACACTGATTTTGCAGCACACTGTGAATTTGCAGCACACTTGAATTTACAGCACACTGTTTTTTGCAGGACAATGTTATTTTGTAGCACACTGTGATTTTGTATCACACTGTGATTTTGGAGCACACTGTTATTTTGCAGCAAACTGTGGTTTTGCTGAACTCTGATTTTGCAGCACACTCTAATTTTGCAGCACACTGTGATGTTGCAGCACACTGATTTTGCAGCATGCTGTGATTTTGTCACACACTGTGATTTTGCAGCACACAGATTTTGAAGCACACTGACTTTGCAGGTCACAGTGATTTAGCAGCACACTGTGATTTTGCAGTACACTGATTTTGCAACATCCTGATTTTGCAGCACACAAATTTTGTATCACACTATGAATTTACAGCCTACAGTGATTTAACAGCACACTGTGATTTTTCAGCACACTGTGATTTTGTAGCACACTGTGATTTTGCAGCACCATGTGATTTTGCAGCATACTGATTTTGCAGCACACTGTGAATTTGCAGCACACTATGAATTTACAGCACACTGTGATATTTCAGCACACTGCGATTTTGCAGCACACTGTGATTTTGCCGGACAATGTGATTTTGTAGCACACTGTGATTTTGGACCACACTGTTATTTTGCAGCAAACTGTGGATTTGCTGAACTCTGATTTTGTAGCACTCTAATTTTGCAGCACACTGTGATTTTGCAGCACACTGATTTTGCAGAATACTGTGATTTTGTCACACACTGATTTTGCAGCACACTGTGATTTTGCATCATACTATAATTATGCACCATAATGATTTTGCAGCACATGGTGATTTTGCAGCACACTATGAATTTACAGCAGACTGTGATTTTATAGCACACTGTGATTTTGCAGCACACTGTGATTTTGCAGGACCATGTGATTTTGTAGTACACTGCGATTTTTCAGCACACTGAATTTGCAGCACACTGTTTTTTGCATGACAATGTTATTTTGTAGCACACTGTGATTTTGTATCACACTGTGATGTTGCAGCACACTGATTTTGCAGCATACTGTGATTTTGTCACACACTGTGATTTTGCAGCACACAGATTTTGAAGCACACTGACTTTGCAGGTCACTGTGATTTTGTAGCACACTGTGATTTTGCAGCACCATGTGGTTTTGCAGCATACTGATTTTGCAGCACACTGTGAATTTGCAGCACACTATGAATTTACAGCACACTGTGATATTTCAGCACACTGCGATTTTGCAGCACACTGTGATTTTCTAGCACACTGATTTTGTAGCACACTGTGATTTTGCAGCAGACTGTGATTTTGCAGCACATGGTGATTTTGCAGCACACTATGAATTTACAGCATGCTGTGATATTTCAGCACACTGCGATTTTGCAGCACACTTATTTTGCAGCACACTGATTTTGTAGCACACTGTGATTTTGCAGCACACTTAAATTTTGTAGAACACTATGATTTTGCAGCACACTGTGATTTTGCAGCACACTGATTTTGCAGAATACTGTGATTTTGTCACACACTGATTTTGCAGCACACTGTGATTTTGCATCATACTATAATTATGCACCATAATGATTTTGCAGCACATGGTGATTTTGCAGCACACTATGAATTTACAGCAGACTGTGATTTTATAGCACACTGTGATTTTGCAGCACACTGTGATTTTGCAGGACCATGTGATTTTGTAGTACACTGCGATTTTTCAGCACACTGAATTTGCAGCACACTGTGATTTTGTAGCACACTGATTTTGCAGCACAATGTGAATTTGCAGCACACTATGAATTTACAGCACACTGTTTTTTGCATGACAATGTTATTTTGTAGCACACTGTGATTTTGTATCACACTGTGATGTTGCAGCACACTGATTTTGCAGCATACTGTGATTTTGTCACACACTGTGATTTTGCAGCACACAGATTTTGAAGCACACTGACTTTGCAGGTCACAGTGATTTAGCAGCACACTGTGATTTTGCAGTACACTGATTTTGCAACATCCTGATTTTGCAGCACACCAATTTTGTATCACACTATGAATTTACAGCCCACAGTGATTTAACAGCACACTGTGATTTTGCAGCACATTGTGATTTTGGAGCACACTGTTATTTTGCAGAAAACTGTGGTTTTGCTGAACTCTGATTTTGTAGCACTCGAATTTTGCTGCACACTGATTTTGCAGCAACATGTGATGTTGCAGCACACTGATTTTGTAGCACTCTGTGATTTCTTAGCACACTATGATTTTGCAGCACACAGTGATTTAACTGCACAGTTTGATTTTGGAGCATTTTGTGATATTTCAGCACACTGCGATTTTGCAGCAAACTTATTTTGCAGCACACTGATTTTGTAGCACCATGTGATTTTGCAGCACACTGATTTTTCTGCACACTTTGATTTTGCATCACACTATGATTTTGCAGCATACTCATTTTGCGGACAACTCTGATTTTGCAGCACACTATGATTTTGTTGCACATTGTGATTTTGCAGCACACTGTGATTTTCTAGCACACTGATTTTCCAGCATACTGTGATTTTCTAGCACACTGATTTTTCAGCACACTGTGATTTTGCTGCACACTGTGATTTTGCAACATATGGTGATTTTGCAGCACACGTTGATTTTGCAGCACGCTGTGATTTGGCAGCACACTATGATTTTGCAGCATACTGATTGTGCAGCACACTCTGATTTTGCAGCATAATGTGATTATGCACCATAATGATTTTGCCGCACACTGTGATTTTGCAGCACTGCGATTTAGCAGCACACTGAATTTGCAGCACACTGTGATTTTGTATCACTCTGATTTTGCAGCACACTGTGAATTTGAAGCACACTATGAATTTACAGCACACTATTATTTTGGAGGTCAATATTATTTTGTAGCACACTGTGATTTTGGAGCAAACTGTGGTTTTGCTGAACTCTGATTTTGCAGCACATGGTGATTTTGCAGCACACTATGAATTTACAGCACACTGTGATTTTATAGCACACTGTGATTTTGCAGCACACTGTGATTTTGCAGGACCATGTGATTTTGTAGTACACTGCGATTTTTCAGCACACTGAATTTGCAGCACACTGTGATTTTGTAGCACACTGATTTTGCAGCACACTGTGAATTTGCAGCACACTATGAATTTACAGCACACTGTTTTTTGCAGGACAATGTTATTTTGTAGCACACTGTGATTTTGTATCACACTGTGATTTTGGAGCACACTGTTATTTTGCAGCAAACTGTGGTTTTGCTGAACTCTGATTTTGCAGCACACTCTAATTTTGCAGCACACTGTGATGTTGCAGCACACTGATTTTGCAGCATACTGTGATTTTGTCACACACTGTGATTTTGCAGCACACAGATTTTGAAGCACACTGACTTTGCAGGTCACAGTGATTTAGCAGCACACTGTGATTTTGCAGCACACTGTGATTTTGCAGCGCACTCTGATTTTGCAGTACACTGATTTTGCAACATCCTGATTTTGCAGCACACCAATTGGGTATCACACTATGAATTTACAGCCCACAGTGATTTAACAGCACACTGTGATTTTGCAGCACATTGTGATTTTGGAGCACACTGTTATTTTGCAGAAAACTGTGGTTTTGCTGAACTCTGATTTTGTAGCACTCGAATTTTGCTGCACACTGATTTTGCAGCACTCTGTGATTTTGTAGCGCACTCATTTTGCAGCACACTGATTTTTCAGCAACATGTGATGTTGCAGCACACTGATTTTGTAGCACTCTGTGATTTCATAGCACACTATGAATTTACAGCACACTGTTTTTTGCAGGACAATGTTATTTTGTAGCACACTGTCATTTTGTATCACACTGTGATTTTGGAGCACACTGTTATTTTGCAGCAAACTGTGGTTTTGCTGAACTCTGATTTTGTAGCACTCTCTAATTTTGCAGCACACTGTGATGTTGCAGCACACTGATTTTGCAGCATACTGTGATTTTGTCACACACTGTGATTTTGCAGCACACAGATTTTGAAGCACACTGACTTTGCAGGTCACAGTGATTTAGCAGCACACTGTGATTTTGCAGCACACTCTGATTTTGCAGTACACTAATTTTGCAACATCCTGATTTTGCAGCACACCAATTTTGTATCACACTATGAATTTACAGCCCACAGTGATTTAACAGCACACTGCGATTTTGCAGCACAATGTGATTTTGTAGCACACTGTGATTTTGCAGCACCATGTGATTTCCTAGCACACTGATTTTTCAGCACACTGTGATTTTGCTGCATACTGTGATTTTTCAGCACATGGTGATTTTGCAGCACACGGTGATTTTGCAGCACACGGTGATTTTGCAGCATCCTGTGATTTTGCAGTACTCTCATTTTGCAGCACGCTGTGATTTGGCAGCACACTATAATTTTGCAGCATACTGATTTTGCAGCACACTGTGATTTTACAGCACACTGTGATTTTGCAGCATACTGTGATTATGCACCATAATGATTTTGCCGTGCACTGTGATTTTGCAGCACACTATAAATTTACAGCACACTGTGATTTTACAGCACACTGTGATTTTGCAGCACACTGCGATTTTGCAGAAGCATGTTATTTTGTAGCACACTGTGATTTTCTAGCACACTGATTTTTCAGCACACTGTGATTTTGCTGCACACTGTGATTTTGCAACACATGGTGATTTTGCAGCACACGTTGATTTTGCAGCACGCTGTGATTTGGCAGCACACTTTGATTTTGCAGCATACTGATTGTGCAGCACACTCTGATTTTGCAGCATAATGTGATTATGCACCATAATGATTTTACCGCACACTGTGATTTTGCAGCACTGCGATTTAGCAGCACACTGAATTTGCAGCACACTGTGATTTTGTAGCACACTGATTTTGCAGCACACTGTGAATTTGCAGCACACTATGAATTTACAGCACACTGTGATATTTCAGCACACTGTGATTTTGCAGCACACTGTAATTTTGCCGGACAATGTGATTTTGTAGCACACTGTGATTTTGGACCACACTGTTATTTTGCAGCAAACTGTGGTTTTGCTGAACTCTGATTTTGTAGCACTCTAATTTTGCAGCACACTGTGATATTTCAGCACACTGTGATTTTGCAGCACCATGTGATTTTGCAGCATACTGATTTTTCTGCACACTGTGATTTTGCATCATACTATGATTTTGCAGCATACTCATTTTGCGGACAACTCTGATTTTGCAGCACACTATGATTTTGTTGCACATTGTGATTTTGCAGCACACCGTGATTTTCTAGCACACTGATTTTTCAGCACAATGTGATTTTGCTGCACACTGTGATTTTGCAGCACACGGTGATTTTGCAGCACACGTTGATTTTGCAGCACACTGTGATTTTGCAGCACTGCGATTTAGCAGCACACTGAATTTGCAGCACACTGTGATTTTGTAGCACACTGATTTGCAGCACACTGTGAATTTGCAGCACACTATGAATTTACAGCACACTGTGATATTTCAGCACACTGCGATTTGCAGCACACTGTGATTTTGCCGGACGATGTGATTTTGTAGCACACTGTGATTTTGGACCACACTGTTATTTTGCAGCAAACTGTGGATTTGCTGAACTCTGATTTTGTAGCACTCTAATTTTGCAGCACACTGTGATTTTGCAGCACACTGATTTTGCAGAATACTGTGATTTTGTCACACACTGATTTTGCAACACACTGTGATTTTGCATCATACTATAATTATGCACCATAATGATTTTGCAG
Organism: Narcine bancroftii; assembly: GCF_036971445.1. Lineage (NCBI taxonomy): Eukaryota > Metazoa > Chordata > Chondrichthyes > Torpediniformes > Narcinidae > Narcine > Narcine bancroftii. The sequence continues at coordinate 8,479,837 of NC_091471.1, forward strand.
CACATGGTGATTTTGCAGCACACTATGAATTTACAGCACACTGTTTTTTGCAGGACAATGTTATTTTGTAGAACACTATGATTTTGCAGCGCACTGTGATTTTGGAGCACCATGTAATTTTGCAGCATACTGATTTTGCAGCACACTTTGATTTCACATCACACTGTGATTTTGTAGCACACTGATTCTGCAGCGCACTGTGAATTTGCAGCACACTATGAATTTACAGCACACTGTTTTTTGCAGGACAATGTTATTTTGTATCACACTGTGATTGTGGAGCACACGGTTATTTTGCAGCAAACTGTGGTTTTGCTGAACTCTGATTTTGTAGCACTCTAATTTTGCAGCACACTGTGATGTTGCAGCACACTGATTTTGCAGCATACTGTGATTTTGTCACACACTGTGATTTTGCAGCACACAGATTTTGAAGCACACTGACTTTGCAGGTCACAGTGATTTAGCAGCACACTGTGATTTTGCAGCACACTCTGATTTTGCAGTACACTGATTTTGCAACATCCTGATTTTGCAGCACACCAATTTTGTATCACACTATGAATTTACAGCCCACAGTGATTTAACAGCACACTGTGATTTTGCAGCACATTGTGATTTTGGAGCACACTGTTATTTTGCAGAAAACTGTGGTTTTGCTGAACTCTGATTTTGTAGCACTCGAATTTTGCTGCACACTGATTTTGCAGCACTCTGTGATTTTGTAGCACGCTCATTCTGCAGCACTCTGATTTTTCAGCAACATGTGATGTTGCAGCACACTGATTTTGTAGCACTCTGTGATTTCATAGCACACTATGAATTTGCAGCACACAGTGATTTAACTGCACAGATTGATTTTGGAGCATTTTGTGATTTTTCAGCATGCTGTGATTTTGCAGCATCATGTTATTTTGCAGCATACTGATTTTGCAGCACACTGTGATTTTCTAGTACACTGATTTTGTAGCACACTGTGATTTTGTAGCAGACTGTGATTTTGCAGCACATGGTGATTTTGCAGCACACTATGAATTTACAGCACACTGTGATTTTATAGCACACTGTGATTTTGCAGCACATTGTGATTTTGCAGGACCATGTGATTTTGTAGTACACTGCGATTTTTCAGCACACTGAATTTGTAGCACACTGTGATTTTGTAGCACACTGATTTTGCAGCACACTGTGAATTTGCAGCACACTATGAATTTACAGCACACTGTTTTTTGCAGGACAATGTTATTTTGTAGCACACTGTGAGTTTGTATCACACTGTGATTTTGGAGCACACTGTTATTTTGCAGCAAACTGTGATTTTGCTGAACTCTGATTTTGTAGCACTCTAATTTTGCAGCACACTGTGATGTTGCAGCACACTGATTTTGCAGCATACTGTGATTTTGTCACACACTGTGATTTTGCACCACACAGATTTTGAAGCACACTGACTTTGCAGGTCACAGTGATTTTGCAGCACACTGTGATTTTGCAGCACACTCTGATTTTGCAGTACACTGATTTTGCAACATCCTGATTTTGCAGCACAACGATTTTTATCATATTATGAATTTACAGCCCACTGTCATTTAACAGCACACTGTGATTTTGCACCACACTATGATATTGTTGCACGTTGTGATTTTGCAGCACACTGTGATTTTCTAGCACACTGATTTTGTAGCATACTGTGATTTTGCAGCAGACTGTGATTTTGCAGCACATGGTGATTTTGCAGCACACTATGAATTTACAGCACGCTGTGATATTTCAGCACACTGCGATTTTGCAGCACACTTATTTTGCAGCACACTGATTTTGTAGCACACTGTGATTTTGCAGCACACTGAAATTTTGTAGAATGCTATGATTTTGCAGCGCACTGTGATTTTGGAGCACCATGTGATTTTGCAGCATACTGATTTTGCAGCACACTTTGATTTCACATCACACTGTGATTTTGCAGCACACTGTGATTTTTAGCTTACTGATTTTGCAGCACACTGTGTTTTAGCAGCACCACGTGATATTGCAACACCCTGATTGTGAAGCACAGTGATTATGCAGCATACAGTGAATTTGCAGCATACGGACTTTGCAGCACACTGTGATTTTGTAGCACTCTCATTTGCAGCACACTGTGATTTTTCAGCAACATGTGATGTTGCAGTACACTGATTTTGACGCACACTATGTTTTTGCAGTATACTAATTTTGCGGCACGTTGTTATTTTGCAGCACACTGTGATTTTCTAGCACACTGATTTTGTAGCACACTGTGATTTTGCTGCACACTTTGATTTTACACCACATGGTGATTTTGCAGCACACTATGAATTTACAGCACACTGATTTTATGGCACACTGTGATTTTGCAGCACCATGTGATTTCGCAGCATGCTGATTTTTCTGCACACTGTGATTTTGCATCATACTATGATTTTGCAGCATACTCATTTTGCGGACAACTCTGATTTTGCAGCACACTATGATTTTGTTGCACATTGTGATTTTGCAGCACACTGTGATTTTCTAGCACACTGATTTTTCAGCACACTGTGATTTTGGAGCACACTGTGATTTTGCAACACATGGTGATTTTGCAGCACACGTTGATTTTGCAGCACGCTGTGATTTGGCAGCACACTATGATTTTGCCGCATACTGATTGTGCAGCACACTCTGATTTTGCAGCATAATGTGATTATGCACCATAATGATTTTACCACACACTGTGATTTTGCAGCACTGCGATTTAGCAGCACACTGAATTTGCAGCACACTGTGATTTTGTAGCACACTGATTTTGCAGCACACTGTGAATTTGCAGCACACTATGAATTTACAGCACACTGTGATATTTCAGCACACTGCGATTTTGCAGCACACTGTGATTTTGCCGGACAATGTGATTTTGTAGCACACTGTGATTTTGGACCACACTGTTATTTTGCAGCAAACTGTGGATTTGCTGAACTCTGATTTTGTAGCACTCTAATTTTGCAGCACACTGTGATTTTGCAGCACACTGATTTTGCAGAATACTGTGATTTTGTCACACACTGATTTTGCAGCACACTGTGATTTTGCATCATACTATAATTATGCACCATAATGATTTTGCAGCACATGGTGATTTTGCAGCACACTATGAATTTACAGCAGACTGTGATTTTATAGCACACTGTGATTTTGCAGCACACTGTGATTTTGCAGGACCATGTGATTTTGTAGTACACTGCGATTTTTCAGCACACTGAATTTGCAGCACACTGTGATTTTGTAGCACACTGATTTTGCAGCACAATGTGAATATACAGCACACTATGAATTTACAGCACACTGTTTTTTGCAGGACAATGTTATTTTGTAGCACACTGTGATTTTGTATCACACTGTGATGTTGCAGCACACTGAATTTGCAGCATACTGTGATTTTGTCACACACTGTGATTTTGCAGCACACAGATTTTGAAGCACATTGACTTTGCAGGTCACAGTGATTTAGCAGCACACTGTGATTTTGCAGTACACTGATTTTGCAACATCCTGATTTTGCAGCACACCAATTTTGTATCACACTATGAATTTACAGCCCACAGTGATTTAACAGCACACTGTGATTTTGCAGCACATTGTGATTTTGGAGCACACTGTTATTTTGCAGAAAACTGTGGTTTTGCTGAACTCTGATTTTGTAGCACTCGAATTTTGCTGCACACTGATTTTGCAGCACTCTGTGATTTTGCAGCACTGCGATTTAGCAGCACACTGAATTTGCAGCACACTGTGATTTTGTATCACTCTGATTTTGCAACACAGGGTGATTTTGCAGCACACGTTGATTTTGCAGCATACTGTGATTTTGCAGTACTTTCATTTTGCAGCACGCTGTGATTTTGCAGCACTGCGATTTAGCAGCACACTGAATTTGCAGCACACTGTGATTTTGTAGCACTCTGATTTTACAGCATACTGTGATTTTGCAGCACACTATGAATTTACAGCACGCTGTGATATTTCAGCACACTGCGATTTTGCAGCACACTGTGATTTTGCAGGACAATGTGATTTTCTAGCACACTGTTTTTGTAGCACACTGTGATTTTGTAGCAGACTGTGATTTTGCAGCACATGGTGATTTTGCAGCACACTATGAATTTACAGCACACTGTGATTTTATAGCACACTGTGATTTTGCAGCACACTGTGATTTTGCAGGACCATGTGATTTTGTAGTACACTGCGATTTTTCAGCACACTGAATTTGCAGCACACTGTGATTTTGTAGCACACTGATTTTGCAGCACACTGTGAATTTGCAGCACACTTGAATTTACAGCACACTGTTTTTTGCAGGACAATGTTATTTTGTAGCACACTGTGATTTTGTATCACACTGTGATTTTGGAGCACACTGTTATTTTGCAGCAAACTGTGGTTTTGCTGAACTCTGATTTTGCAGCACACTCTAATTTTGCAGCACACTGTGATGTTGCAGCACACTGATTTTGCAGCATGCTGTGATTTTGTCACACACTGTGATTTTGCAGCACACAGATTTTGAAGCACACTGACTTTGCAGGTCACAGTGATTTAGCAGCACACTGTGATTTTGCAGTACACTGATTTTGCAACATCCTGATTTTGCAGCACACAAATTTTGTATCACACTATGAATTTACAGCCTACAGTGATTTAACAGCACACTGTGATTTTTCAGCACACTGTGATTTTGTAGCACACTGTGATTTTGCAGCACCATGTGATTTTGCAGCATACTGATTTTGCAGCACACTGTGAATTTGCAGCACACTATGAATTTACAGCACACTGTGATATTTCAGCACACTGCGATTTTGCAGCACACTGTGATTTTGCCGGACAATGTGATTTTGTAGCACACTGTGATTTTGGACCACACTGTTATTTTGCAGCAAACTGTGGATTTGCTGAACTCTGATTTTGTAGCACTCTAATTTTGCAGCACACTGTGATTTTGCAGCACACTGATTTTGCAGAATACTGTGATTTTGTCACACACTGATTTTGCAGCACACTGTGATTTTGCATCATACTATAATTATGCACCATAATGATTTTGCAGCACATGGTGATTTTGCAGCACACTATGAATTTACAGCAGACTGTGATTTTATAGCACACTGTGATTTTGCAGCACACTGTGATTTTGCAGGACCATGTGATTTTGTAGTACACTGCGATTTTTCAGCACACTGAATTTGCAGCACACTGTTTTTTGCATGACAATGTTATTTTGTAGCACACTGTGATTTTGTATCACACTGTGATGTTGCAGCACACTGATTTTGCAGCATACTGTGATTTTGTCACACACTGTGATTTTGCAGCACACAGATTTTGAAGCACACTGACTTTGCAGGTCACTGTGATTTTGTAGCACACTGTGATTTTGCAGCACCATGTGGTTTTGCAGCATACTGATTTTGCAGCACACTGTGAATTTGCAGCACACTATGAATTTACAGCACACTGTGATATTTCAGCACACTGCGATTTTGCAGCACACTGTGATTTTCTAGCACACTGATTTTGTAGCACACTGTGATTTTGCAGCAGACTGTGATTTTGCAGCACATGGTGATTTTGCAGCACACTATGAATTTACAGCATGCTGTGATATTTCAGCACACTGCGATTTTGCAGCACACTTATTTTGCAGCACACTGATTTTGTAGCACACTGTGATTTTGCAGCACACTTAAATTTTGTAGAACACTATGATTTTGCAGCACACTGTGATTTTGCAGCACACTGATTTTGCAGAATACTGTGATTTTGTCACACACTGATTTTGCAGCACACTGTGATTTTGCATCATACTATAATTATGCACCATAATGATTTTGCAGCACATGGTGATTTTGCAGCACACTATGAATTTAGAGCAGACTGTGATTTTATAGCACACTGTGATTTTGCAGCACACTGTGATTTTGCAGGACCATGTGATTTTGTAGTACACTGCGATTTTTCAGCACACTGAATTTGCAGCACACTGTGATTTTGTAGCACACTGATTTTGCAGCACAATGTGAATTTGCAGCACACTATGAATTTACAGCACACTGTTTTTTGCATGACAATGTTATTTTGTAGCACACTGTGATTTTGTATCACACTGTGATGTTGCAGCACACTGATTTTGCAGCATACTGTGATTTTGTCACACACTGTGATTTTGCAGCACACAGATTTTGAAGCACACTGACTTTGCAGGTCACAGTGATTTAGCAGCACACTGTGATTTTGCAGTACACTGATTTTGCAACATCCTGATTTTGCAGCACACCAATTTTGTATCACACTATGAATTTACAGCCCACAGTGATTTAACAGCACACTGTGATTTTGCAGCACATTGTGATTTTGGAGCACACTGTTATTTTGCAGAAAACTGTGGTTTTGCTGAACTCTGATTTTGTAGCACTCGAATTTTGCTGCACACTGATTTTGCAGCAACATGTGATGTTGCAGCACACTGATTTTGTAGCACTCTGTGATTTCTTAGCACACTATGATTTTGCAGCACACAGTGATTTAACTGCACAGTTTGATTTTGGAGCATTTTGTGATATTTCAGCACACTGCGATTTTGCAGCAAACTTATTTTGCAGCACACTGATTTTGTAGCACCATGTGATTTTGCAGCACACTGATTTTTCTGCACACTTTGATTTTGCATCACACTATGATTTTGCAGCATACTCATTTTGCGGACAACTCTGATTTTGCAGCACACTATGATTTTGTTGCACATTGTGATTTTGCAGCACACTGTGATTTTCTAGCACACTGATTTTCCAGCATACTGTGATTTTCTAGCACACTGATTTTTCAGCACACTGTGATTTTGCTGCACACTGTGATTTTGCAACATATGGTGATTTTGCAGCACACGTTGATTTTGCAGCACGCTGTGATTTGGCAGCACACTATGATTTTGCAGCATACTGATTGTGCAGCACACTCTGATTTTGCAGCATAATGTGATTATGCACCATAATGATTTTGCCGCACACTGTGATTTTGCAGCACTGCGATTTAGCAGCACACTGAATTTGCAGCACACTGTGATTTTGTATCACTCTGATTTTGCAGCACACTGTGAATTTGAAGCACACTATGAATTTACAGCACACTATTATTTTGGAGGTCAATATTATTTTGTAGCACACTGTGATTTTGGAGCAAACTGTGGTTTTGCTGAACTCTGATTTTGCAGCACATGGTGATTTTGCAGCACACTATGAATTTACAGCACACTGTGATTTTATAGCACACTGTGATTTTGCAGCACACTGTGATTTTGCAGGACCATGTGATTTTGTAGTACACTGCGATTTTTCAGCACACTGAATTTGCAGCACACTGTGATTTTGTAGCACACTGATTTTGCAGCACACTGTGAATTTGCAGCACACTATGAATTTACAGCACACTGTTTTTTGCAGGACAATGTTATTTTGTAGCACACTGTGATTTTGTATCACACTGTGATTTTGGAGCACACTGTTATTTTGCAGCAAACTGTGGTTTTGCTGAACTCTGATTTTGCAGCACACTCTAATTTTGCAGCACACTGTGATGTTGCAGCACACTGATTTTGCAGCATACTGTGATTTTGTCACACACTGTGATTTTGCAGCACACAGATTTTGAAGCACACTGACTTTGCAGGTCACAGTGATTTAGCAGCACACTGTGATTTTGCAGCACACTGTGATTTTGCAGCGCACTCTGATTTTGCAGTACACTGATTTTGCAACATCCTGATTTTGCAGCACACCAATTGGGTATCACACTATGAATTTACAGCCCACAGTGATTTAACAGCACACTGTGATTTTGCAGCACATTGTGATTTTGGAGCACACTGTTATTTTGCAGAAAACTGTGGTTTTGCTGAACTCTGATTTTGTAGCACTCGAATTTTGCTGCACACTGATTTTGCAGCACTCTGTGATTTTGTAGCGCACTCATTTTGCAGCACACTGATTTTTCAGCAACATGTGATGTTGCAGCACACTGATTTTGTAGCACTCTGTGATTTCATAGCACACTATGAATTTACAGCACACTGTTTTTTGCAGGACAATGTTATTTTGTAGCACACTGTCATTTTGTATCACACTGTGATTTTGGAGCACACTGTTATTTTGCAGCAAACTGTGGTTTTGCTGAACTCTGATTTTGTAGCACTCTCTAATTTTGCAGCACACTGTGATGTTGCAGCACACTGATTTTGCAGCATACTGTGATTTTGTCACACACTGTGATTTTGCAGCACACAGATTTTGAAGCACACTGACTTTGCAGGTCACAGTGATTTAGCAGCACACTGTGATTTTGCAGCACACTCTGATTTTGCAGTACACTAATTTTGCAACATCCTGATTTTGCAGCACACCAATTTTGTATCACACTATGAATTTACAGCCCACAGTGATTTAACAGCACACTGCGATTTTGCAGCACAATGTGATTTTGTAGCACACTGTGATTTTGCAGCACCATGTGATTTCCTAGCACACTGATTTTTCAGCACACTGTGATTTTGCTGCATACTGTGATTTTTCAGCACATGGTGATTTTGCAGCACACGGTGATTTTGCAGCACACGGTGATTTTGCAGCATCCTGTGATTTTGCAGTACTCTCATTTTGCAGCACGCTGTGATTTGGCAGCACACTATAATTTTGCAGCATACTGATTTTGCAGCACACTGTGATTTTACAGCACACTGTGATTTTGCAGCATACTGTGATTATGCACCATAATGATTTTGCCGTGCACTGTGATTTTGCAGCACACTATAAATTTACAGCACACTGTGATTTTACAGCACACTGTGATTTTGCAGCACACTGCGATTTTGCAGAAGCATGTTATTTTGTAGCACACTGTGATTTTCTAGCACACTGATTTTTCAGCACACTGTGATTTTGCTGCACACTGTGATTTTGCAACACATGGTGATTTTGCAGCACACGTTGATTTTGCAGCACGCTGTGATTTGGCAGCACACTTTGATTTTGCAGCATACTGATTGTGCAGCACACTCTGATTTTGCAGCATAATGTGATTATGCACCATAATGATTTTACCGCACACTGTGATTTTGCAGCACTGCGATTTAGCAGCACACTGAATTTGCAGCACACTGTGATTTTGTAGCACACTGATTTTGCAGCACACTGTGAATTTGCAGCACACTATGAATTTACAGCACACTGTGATATTTCAGCACACTGTGATTTTGCAGCACACTGTAATTTTGCCGGACAATGTGATTTTGTAGCACACTGTGATTTTGGACCACACTGTTATTTTGCAGCAAACTGTGGTTTTGCTGAACTCTGATTTTGTAGCACTCTAATTTTGCAGCACACTGTGATTTTGCAGCACACTGATTTTGCAGAATACTGTGATTTTGTCACACACTGATTTTGCAGCACACTGTGATTTTGCATCATACTATAATTATGCACCATAATGATTTTGCAGCACATGGTGATTTTGCAGCACACTATGAATTTACAGCAGACTGTGATTTTATAGCACACTGTGATTTTGCAGCACACTGTGATTTTGCAGGACCATGTGATTTTGTAGTACACTGCGATTTAGCAGCACACTGAATTTGCAGCACACTGTGATTTTGTAGCACACTGATTTTGCAGCACACTGTGAATTTGCAGCACACTATGAATTTACATCACACTGTTTTTTGCAGGACAATGTTATTTTGTAGCACACTGTGATTTTGTATCACACTGTGATGTTGCAGCACACTGATTTTGCAGCATACTGTGATTTTGTCACACACTGTGATTTTGCAGCACACAGATTTTGAAGCACACTGACTTTGCAGGTCACAGTGATTTAGCAGCACACTGTGATTTTGCAGCACACTCTGATTTTGCAGTACACTGATTTTGCAACATCCTGATTTTGCAGCACACCAATTTTGTATCACACTATGAATTTACAGCCCACAGTGATTTAACAGCACACTGTGATTTTGCAGCACATTGTGATTTTGGAGCACACTGTTATTTTGCAGCAAACTGTGGTTTTGCTGAACTCTGATTTTGTAGCACTCGAATTTTGCTGCACACTGATTTTGCAGCACTCTGTTATTTTGTAGCGCACTCATTTTGCAGCTCACTAATTTTTCAGCAACATGTGATGTTGCAGCACACTGATTTTGTAGCACTCTTTGATTTCATAGCACACTATGAATTTGCAGCACACAGTGATTTAACTGCACAGTTTGATTTTGGAGCATTTTGTGATTTTTCAGCATGCTGTGATTTTGCAGCATCATGTTATTTTGCAGCATACTGATTTTGCAGCACACTGTGATTTTCTAGCACACTGATTTTGTAGCACACTGTGATTTTGCAGCAGACTATGAATTTACAGCACACTGTGATTTTATAGCACACTGTGATTTTGCAGCACATTGTGATTTTGCAGGACCATGTAATTTTGTAGTACACTGCGATTTTGCAGCACACTGAATTTGCAGCACACTGTGATTTTGTAGCACACTGATTTTGCAGCACACTGTGAATTTGCAGCACACTATGAATTTACAGCACACTGTTTTTTGCAGGACAATGTTATTTTGTAGCACACTGTGATTTTGTATCACACTGTGATTTTGGAGCACACTGTTATTTTGCAGCAAACTGTGGTTTTGCTGAACTCTGATTTTGTAGCACTCTAATTTTGCAGCACACTGTGATGTTGCAGCACACTGTGATGTTGCAGCATACTGTGATTTTGTCACACACTGTGATTTTGCAGCACACAGATTTTGAAGCACACTGACTTTGCAGGTCACAGTGATTTAGCAGCACACTGTGATTTTGCAGCACACTCTGATTTTGCAGTACACTGATTTTGCAACATCCTGATTTTGCAGCTCACCAATTTTGTATCACACTATGAATTTACAGCCCACAGTGATTTAACAGCACACTGTGATTTTGCAGCACACTGTGATTTTGTAGCACACTGTGATTTTGCAGCACCATGTGATTTTGCAGCACACTGTGATTTTGCATCACACTATTATTTTGCAGCATACTCATTTAGTGGCACACTCTGATTTTGCAGCACACTATGATTTTGTTGCACATTCTGATTTTGCAGCACACTGTGATTTTCTAGCACACTGATTTTTCAGCACACTTTTTCTGCATACTGTGATTTTGCAGCACACTATATATTTACAGCACACTGCGATTTTACAGCACACTGTGATTTTGCAGCACACTGCGATTTTGCAGAAGCATGTTATTTTGTAGTACACTGCGATTTTGCAGCACACTGAATTTGCAGTACACTCTAATTTTGTAGCACACTGATTTTGCAGCACACTGTGAATTTGGAGCACACTATGAATTTACAGCACACTATTATTTTGCAGGTCAATATTATCTTGTAGCACACTGTGATTTTGGAGCACACTGTTATTTTGCAGCAAACTGTGGTTTTGCTGAATTCTGATTTTGTACCACTCTAATTTTGCAGCACACTGTGATTTTGTAGCACACTGATTTTTCTGCATACTGTGATTTTGTCACACACTGATTTAGCAGCACACTGTGATTTAGCAGCACACTGATTTTGTAGCACACTGATTTTTCAGCACAATTTTATTTTGAAGCACACTGTAATTTTGCAGCACACTGTGATTTTACTGCACACTGATTTGGCTGCACACTGATTTGTAGCACACTGTGATTTTGCAGCACACTGTAATTTTTCAGCACACTGTGATTTTGCAGCACACTGATTTTACAGCATACTGTGTTTTTGCAGCACACTGATTTTACAGCATACTGTGATTTTGCAGCACACTATGAATTTCCAACACACTGTGATTTTTCAGCACACTGTGATTTTGCAGCACACTGTGTTTTAGCAGCACCATGTGATTTTGCAACACCCTGATATTGCAGCACAGTGATTTTGCAGCATACAGTGAATTTGCAGCATACTGATTTTGCAGCACACTGTGATTTTGTAGCGCTCTCATTTGCAGCACACTGTGATTTTGCAGCACACTATGATTTTGCAGTACACTGATTTTGCAACATCCTGATTTTGCAGCACACCAATTTTGTATCACTCTGTGAATTTACAGCCCACAGTGATTTAACAGCACACTGTGATTTTGCAGCACATTGTGATTTTGGAGCACACTGTTATTTTGCAGAAAACTGTGGTTTTGCTGAACTCTGATTTTGTATCGCTCGAATTTTGCAGCACACTGATTTTTCAGCAACATGTGATGTTGCAGCACACTGATTTTGTAGCACTCTGTGATTTCATAGCACACTATGATTTTGCAGCACACAGTGATTTAACTGCATAGTTTGATTTTGCAGCATGCTGTGATTTTGCAGCATGCTGTGATTTTGCAGCATCATGTTATTTTGCAGCATACTGATTTTGCAGCACACTGTGATTTTGCAGCACCATGTGATTTTGTAGCATACTGATTTTTCAGCACACTGTGATTTTGCATCACACTATTATTTTGCAGCATACTCATTTAGTGGCACACTCTGATTTTGCAGCACACTATGATTTTGTTGCACATTCTGATTTTGCAGCACACTGTGATTTTCTAGCACACTGATTTTTCAGCACACTTTTTCTGCATACTGTGATTTTGCAGCACATGGTGATTTTGCAGCACACGGTGATTTTGCAGCACACGGTGATTTTGCAGCACACTGTGATTTTGCAGTACTCTCATTTTGCAGCACGCTGTGATTTGGCAGCACACTATAATTTTGCAGCATACTGATTTTGCAGCACACTGTGATTTTGCAGCACACTGTGATTTTGCAGCATACTGTGATTATGCACCATAATGATTTTGCCGCACACTGTGATTTTGCAGCACACTATAAATTTACAGCACACTGCGATTTTGCAGCACACTGTGATTTTGCCGGACAATGTGATTTTGTAGCACACTGTGATTTTGGACCACACTGTTATTTTGCAGCAAACTGTGGTTTTGCTGAACTCTGATTTTGTAGCACTCTAATTTTGCAGCACACTGTGATTTTGCAGCACACTGATTTTGCAGAATACTGTGATTTTGTCACACACTGATTTTGCAGCACACTGTGATTTTGCATCATACTATAATTATGCACCATAATGATTTTGCAGCACATGGTGATTTTGCAGCACACTATGAATTTACAGCAGACTGTGATTTTATAGCACACTGTGATTTTGCAGCACACTGTGATTTTGCATCATACTATGATTTTGCACCATAATGATTTTGCAGCACATGGTGATTTTGCAGCACACTATGAATTTACAGCAGACTGTGATTTTATAGCACACTGATATTTTGCAGCACACTGTGATTTTGCAGGACCATGTGATTTTGTAGTACACTGCGATTTTTTAGCACACTGAATTTGCAGCACACTGTGATTTTGTAGCACACTGATTTTGCAGCACACTGTGAATTTGCAGCACACTATGAATTTACAGCACACTGTTTTTTGCAGGACAATGTTATTTTGTAGCACACTGTGATTTTGTATCACACTGTGATTTTGGAGCACACTGTTATTTTGCAGCAAACTGTGGTTTTGCTGAACTCTGATTTTGTAGCACTCTAATTTTGCAGCACACTGTGATGTTGCAGCACACTGATTTTGAAGCATACTGTGATTTTGTCACACACTGTGATTTTGCGGCACACAGATTTTGAAGCACACTGACTTTGCAGGTCACAGTGATTTAGCAGCACACTGTGATTTTGCAGCACACTCTGATTTTGCAGTACACTGATTTTGCAACATCCTGATTTTGCAGCACACCAATTTTGTATCACACTATGAATTTACAGCCCACAGTGATTTAACAGCGCACTGTGATTTTGCAGCACATTGTGATTTTGGAGCACACTGTTATTTTGCAGAAAACTGTGGTTTTGCTGAACTCTGATTTTGTAGCACTCGAATTTTGCTGCACACTGATTTTGCAGCACTCTGTGATTTTGTAGCGCACTCATTTTGCAGCACACTGATTTTTCAGCAACATGTGATGTTGCAGCACACTGATTTTGTAGCACTCTGTGATTTCATAGCACACTATGAATTTGCAGCACACAGTGATTTAACTGCACAGTTTGATTTTGGAGCATTTTGTGATTTTTCAGCATGCTGTGATTTTGCAGCATCATGTTATTTTGCAGCACACTGATTTTGCAGCACACTGTGATTTTCTAGCACGCTGATTTTGTAGCACACTGTGATTTTGTAGCAGACTGTGATTTTGCAGCACATGGTGATTTTGCAGCACACTATGAATTTACAGCACACTGTGATTTTGTAGCACACTGATTTTGCAGCACACTGTGAATTTACAGAACACTATGAATTTACAGCACACTGTTTTTTGCAGGACAATGTTATTTTGTAGCACACTGTCATTTTGTATCACACTGTGATTTTGGAGCACACTGTTATTTTGCAGCACACTGTGATGATGCAGCACACTGATTTTGCAGCATACTGTGATTTTGTCACACACTGTGATTTTGCAGCACACAGATTTTGAAGCACACTGACTTTGCAGGTCACAGTGATTTTGCAGCACACTGTGATTTTGCAGCACACTCTGATTTTGCAGTACACTAATTTTGCAACATCCTGATTTTGCAGCACACCAATTTTGTATCACACTATGAATTTACAGCCCACAGTGATTTAACAGCACACTGTGATTTTGCAGCACAATGTGATTTTGTAGCACACTGTGATTTTGCAGCACCATGTGATTTTGCAGCATACTGATTTTTCAGCACACTGTGATTTTGCATCACACTATTATTTTGCAGCATACTCATTTAGTGGCACACTCTGATTTTGCAGCACACTATGATTTTGTTGCACATTCTGATTTTGCAGCACACTGTGATTTTCTAGCACACTGATTTTTCAGCACACTGTGATTTTGCTGCATACTGTGATTTTTCAGCACATGGAGATTTTGCAGCACACGGTGATTTTGCAGCACACGGTGATTTTGCAGCATCCTGTGATTTTGCAGTACTCTCATTTTGCAGCACGCTGTGATTTGGCAGCACACTATAATTTTGCAGCATACTGATTTTGCAGCACACTGTGATTTTACAGCACACTATAAATTTACAGCACACTATAAATTTACAGCACACTGTGATTTTACAGCACACTGTGATTTTGCAGCACACTGCGATTTTGCAGAAGCATGTTATTTTGTAGTACACTGCGATTTTGCAGAAGCATGTTATTTTGTAGTACACTGCGATTTTGCAGCATACTGATTTTGCAGCACACTGTGAATTTGAAGCACATTGTGATTTATCAGCACCATGTGATTTTGCCACACCATGATTTTGCAGCACAACGATTTTGTATCATATTATGAATTTACAGCCCACTGTCATTTAACAGCACACTGTGATTTTGCACCACACTATGATATTGTTGCACGTTGTGATTTTGCAGCACACTGTGATTTTCTAGCACACTGATTTTGTAGCACACTGTGATTTTGCAGCAGACTGTGATTTTGCAGCACACTTATTTTGCAGCACACTGATTTTGTAGCACACTGTGATTTTGCAGCACACTGAAATTTTGTAGAACACTATGATTTTGCAGCGCACTGTGATTTTGGAGCACCATGTGATTTTGCAGCATACTGATTTTGCAGCACACTTTGATTTCACATCACACTGTGATTTTGCAGCACACTGTGATTTTTAGCTTACTGATTTTGCAGCACACTGTGTTTTAGCAGCACCACGTGATTTTGCAACGCCCTGATTGTGAAGCACAGTGATTATGCAGCATACAGTGAATTTGCAGCATACTGACTTTGCAGCACACTGTGATTTTGTAGCACTCTCATTTGCAGCACACTGTGATTTTTCAGCAACATGTGATGTTGCAGTACACTGATTTTGCAGCACACTGTGATTTTCTAGCACACTGATTTTGTAGAACACTGTGATTTTGCTGTACACTTTGATTTTGCACCACATGGTGATTTTGCAGCACACTATGAATTTACAGCACACTGTGATATTTCAGCACACTGTGATTTTGCAGCACACAGATTTTGAAGCACACTGACTTTGCAGGTCACAGTGATTTAGCAGCACACTGTGATTTTGCAGCACACTCTGATTTTGCAGTACACTGATTTTGCAACATCCTGATTTTGCAGCACACCAATTTTGTATCACACTATGAATTTACAGCCCACAGTGATTTAACAGCACACTGTGATTTTGCAGCACATTGTGATTTTGGAGCACACTGTTATTTTGCAGCAAACTGTGGTTTTGCTGAACTCTGATTTTGTAGCACTCGAATTTTGCTGCACACTGATTTTGCAGCACTCTGTTATTTTGTAGCGCACTCATTTTGCAGCTCACTAATTTTTCAGCAACATGTGATGTTGCAGCACACTGATTTTGTAGCACTCTTTGATTTCATAGCACACTATGAATTTGCAGCACACAGTGATTTAACTGCAGCATTTTGT
Source organism: Narcine bancroftii (assembly GCF_036971445.1). Lineage (NCBI taxonomy): Eukaryota > Metazoa > Chordata > Chondrichthyes > Torpediniformes > Narcinidae > Narcine > Narcine bancroftii. The sequence goes on from NC_091471.1 coordinate 8,496,469, forward strand.
GATTTTTCAGCATGCTGTGATTTTGCAGCATCATGTTATTTTGCAGCATACTGATTTTGCAGCACACTGTGATTTTCTAGCACACTGATTTTGTAGCACACTGTGATTTTGCAGCAGACTATGAATTTACAGCACACTGTGATTTTATAGCACACTGTGATTTTGCAGCACATTGTGATTTTGCAGGACCATGTAATTTTGTAGTACACTGCGATTTTGCAGCACACTGAATTTGCAGCACACTGTGATTTTGTAGCACACTGATTTTGCAGCACACTGTGAATTTGCAGCACACTATGAATTTACAGCACACTGTTTTTTGCAGGACAATGTTATTTTGTAGCACACTGTGATTTTGTATCACACTGTGATTTTGGAGCACACTGTTATTTTGCAGCAAACTGTGGTTTTGCTGAACTCTGATTTTGTAGCACTCTAATTTTGCAGCACACTGTGATGTTGCAGCACACTGTGATGTTGCAGCATACTGTGATTTTGTCACACACTGTGATTTTGCAGCACACAGATTTTGAAGCACACTGACTTTGCAGGTCACAGTGATTTAGCAGCACACTGTGATTTTGCAGCACACTCTGATTTTGCAGTACACTGATTTTGCAACATCCTGATTTTGCAGCTCACCAATTTTGTATCACACTATGAATTTACAGCCCACAGTGATTTAACAGCACACTGTGATTTTGCAGCACACTGTGATTTTGTAGCACACTGTGATTTTGCAGCACCATGTGATTTTGCAGCACACTGTGATTTTGCATCACACTATTATTTTGCAGCATACTCATTTAGTGGCACACTCTGATTTTGCAGCACACTATGATTTTGTTGCACATTCTGATTTTGCAGCACACTGTGATTTTCTAGCACACTGATTTTTCAGCACACTTTTTCTGCATACTGTGATTTTGCAGCACACTATATATTTACAGCACACTGCGATTTTACAGCACACTCTGATTTTGAAGCACACTGCGATTTTGCAGAAGCATGTTATTTTGTAGTACACTGCGATTTTGCAGCACACTGAATTTGCAGTACACTCTAATTTTGTAGCACACTGATTTTGCAGCACACTGTGAATTTGGAGCACACTATGAATTTACAGCACACTATTATTTTGCAGGTCAATATTATCTTGTAGCACACTGTGATTTTGGAGCACACTGTTATTTTGCAGCAAACTGTGGTTTTGCTGAATTCTGATTTTGTACCACTCTAATTTTGCAGCACACTGTGATTTTGTAGCACACTGATTTTTCTGCATACTGTGATTTTGTCACACACTGATTTAGCAGCACACTGTGATTTAGCAGCACACTGATTTTGTAGCACACTGATTTTTCAGCACAATTTTATTTTGAAGCACACTGTAATTTTGCAGCACACTGTGATTTTACTGCACACTGATTTGGCTGCACACTGATTTGTAGCACACTGTGATTTTGCAGCACACTGTAATTTTTCAGCACACTGTGATTTTGCAGCACACTGATTTTACAGCATACTGTGTTTTTGCAGCACACTGATTTTACAGCATACTGTGATTTTGCAGCACACTATGAATTTCCAACACACTGTGATTTTTCAGCACACTGTGATTTTGCAGCACACTGTGTTTTAGCAGCACCATGTGATTTTGCAACACCCTGATATTGCAGCACAGTGATTTTGCAGCATACAGTGAATTTGCAGCATACTGATTTTGCAGCACACTGTGATTTTGTAGCGCTCTCATTTGCAGCACACTGCGATTTTGCAGCATACTGATTTTGCAGCACACTGTGAATTTGAAGCACATTGTGATTTATCAGCACCATGTGATTTTGCCACACCATGATTTTGCAGCACAACGATTTTGTATCATATTATGAATTTACAGCCCACTGTCATTTAACAGCACACTGTGATTTTGCACCACACTATGATATTGTTGCACGTTGTGATTTTGCAGCACACTGTGATTTTCTAGCACACTGATTTTGTAGCACACTGTGATTTTGCAGCAGACTGTGATTTTGCAGCACACTTATTTTGCAGCACACTGATTTTGCAGCACACTCTGATTTTGCAGTACACTGATTTTGCAACATCCTGATTTTGCAGCTCACCAATTTTGTATCACACTATGAATTTACAGCCCACAGTGATTTAACAGCACACTGTGATTTTGCAGCACACTGTGATTTTGTAGCACACTGTGATTTTGCAGCACCATGTGATTTTGCAGCACACTGTGATTTTGCATCACACTATTATTTTGCAGCATACTCATTTAGTGGCACACTCTGATTTTGCAGCACACTATGATTTTGTTGCACATTCTGATTTTGCAGCACACTGTGATTTTCTAGCACACTGATTTTTCAGCACACTTTTTCTGCATACTGTGATTTTGCAGCACACTATATATTTACAGCACACTGCGATTTTACAGCACACTGTGATTTTGCAGCACACTGCGATTTTGCAGAAGCATGTTATTTTGTAGTACACTGCGATTTTGCAGCACACTGAATTTGCAGTACACTCTAATTTTGTAGCACACTGATTTTGCAGCACACTGTGAATTTGGAGCACACTATGAATTTACAGCACACTATTATTTTGCAGGTCAATATTATCTTGTAGCACACTGTGATTTTGGAGCACACTGTTATTTTGCAGCAAACTGTGGTTTTGCTGAATTCTGATTTTGTACCACTCTAATTTTGCAGCACACTGTGATTTTGTAGCACACTGATTTTTCTGCATACTGTGATTTTGTCACACACTGATTTAGCAGCACACTGTGATTTAGCAGCACACTGATTTTGTAGCACACTGATTTTTCAGCACAATTTTATTTTGAAGCACACTGTAATTTTGCAGCACACTGTGATTTTACTGCACACTGATTTGGCTGCACACTGATTTGTAGCACACTGTGATTTTGCAGCACACTGTAATTTTTCAGCACACTGTGATTTTGCAGCACACTGATTTTACAGCATACTGTGTTTTTGCAGCACACTGATTTTACAGCATACTGTGATTTTGCAGCACACTATGAATTTCCAACACACTGTGATTTTTCAGCACACTGTGATTTTGCAGCACACTGTGTTTTAGCAGCACCATGTGATTTTGCAACACCCTGATATTGCAGCACAGTGATTTTGCAGCATACAGTGAATTTGCAGCATACTGATTTTGCAGCACACTGTGATTTTGTAGCGCTCTCATTTGCAGCACACTGTGATTTTGCAGCACACTATGATTTTGCAGTACACTGATTTTGCAACATCCTGATTTTGCAGCACACCAATTTTGTATCACTCTGTGAATTTACAGCCCACAGTGATTTAACAGCACACTGTGATTTTGCAGCACATTGTGATTTTGGAGCACACTGTTATTTTGCAGAAAACTGTGGTTTTGCTGAACTCTGATTTTGTATCGCTCGAATTTTGCAGCACACTGATTTTTCAGCAACATGTGATGTTGCAGCACACTGATTTTGTAGCACTCTGTGATTTCATAGCACACTATGATTTTGCAGCACACAGTGATTTAACTGCATAGTTTGATTTTGCAGCATGCTGTGATTTTGCAGCATCATGTTATTTTGCAGCATACTGATTTTGCAGCACACTGTGATTTTGCAGCACCATGTGATTTTGTAGCATACTGATTTTTCAGCACACTGTGATTTTGCATCACACTATTATTTTGCAGCATACTCATTTAGTGGCACACTCTGATTTTGCAGCACACTATGATTTTGTTGCACATTCTGATTTTGCAGCACACTGTGATTTTCTAGCACACTGATTTTTCAGCACACTTTTTCTGAATACTGTGATTTTGCAGCACATGGTGATTTTGCAGCACACGGTGATTTTGCAGCACACGGTGATTTTGCAGCACACTGTGATTTTGCAGTACTCTCATTTTGCAGCACGCTGTGATTTGGCAGCACACTATAATTTTGCAGCATACTGATTTTGCAGCACACTGTGATTTTGCAGCACACTGTGATTTTGCAGCATACTGTGATTATGCACCATAATGATTTTGCCGCACACTGTGATTTTGCAGCACACTATAAATTTACAGCACACTGCGATTTTGCAGCACACTGTGATTTTGCCGGACAATGTGATTTTGTAGCACACTGTGATTTTGGACCACACTGTTATTTTGCAGCAAACTGTGGTTTTGCTGAACTCTGATTTTGTAGCACTCTAATTTTGCAGCACACTGTGATTTTGCAGCACACTGATTTTGCAGAATACTGTGATTTTGTCACACACTGATTTTGCAGCACACTGTGATTTTGCATCATACTATAATTATGCACCATAATGATTTTGCAGCACATGGTGATTTTGCAGCACACTATGAATTTACAGCAGACTGTGATTTTATAGCACACTGTGATTTTGCAGCACACTGTGATTTTGCATCATACTATGATTTTGCACCATAATGATTTTGCAGCACATGGTGATTTTGCAGCACACTATGAATTTACAGCAGACTGTGATTTTATAGCACACTGATATTTTGCAGCACACTGTGATTTTGCAGGACCATGTGATTTTGTAGTACACTGCGATTTTTTAGCACACTGAATTTGCAGCACACTGTGATTTTGTAGCACACTGATTTTGCAGCACACTGTGAATTTGCAGCACACTATGAATTTACAGCACACTGTTTTTTGCAGGACAATGTTATTTTGTAGCACACTGTGATTTTGTATCACACTGTGATTTTGGAGCACACTGTTATTTTGCAGCAAACTGTGGTTTTGCTGAACTCTGATTTTGTAGCACTCTAATTTTGCAGCACACTGTGATGTTGCAGCACACTGATTTTGAAGCATACTGTGATTTTGTCACACACTGTGATTTTGCGGCACACAGATTTTGAAGCACACTGACTTTGCAGGTCACAGTGATTTAGCAGCACACTGTGATTTTGCAGCACACTCTGATTTTGCAGTACACTGATTTTGCAACATCCTGATTTTGCAGCACACCAATTTTGTATCACACTATGAATTTACAGCCCACAGTGATTTAACAGCACACTGTGATTTTGCAGCACATTGTGATTTTGGAGCACACTGTTATTTTGCAGAAAACTGTGGTTTTGCTGAACTCTGATTTTGTAGCACTCGAATTTTGCTGCACACTGATTTTGCAGCACTCTGTGATTTTGTAGCGCACTCATTTTGCAGCACACTGATTTTTCAGCAACATGTGATGTTGCAGCACACTGATTTTGTAGCACTCTGTGATTTCATAGCACACTATGAATTTGCAGCACACAGTGATTTAACTGCACAGTTTGATTTTGGAGCATTTTGTGATTTTTCAGCATGCTGTGATTTTGCAGCATCATGTTATTTTGCAGCACACTGATTTTGCAGCACACTGTGATTTTCTAGCACGCTGATTTTGTAGCACACTGTGATTTTGTAGCAGACTGTGATTTTGCAGCACATGGTGATTTTGCAGCACACTATGAATTTACAGCACACTGTGATTTTGTAGCACACTGATTTTGCAGCACACTGTGAATTTACAGCACACTATGAATTTACAGCACACTGTTTTTTGCAGGACAATGTTATTTTGTAGCACACTGTCATTTTGTATCACACTGTGATTTTGGAGCACACTGTTATTTTGCAGCAAACTGTGGTTTTGCTGAACTCTGATTTTGTAGCACTCTAATTTTGCAGCACACTGTGATGATGCAGCACACTGATTTTGCAGCATACTGTGATTTTGTCACACACTGTGATTTTGCAGCACACAGATTTTGAAGCACACTGACTTTGCAGGTCACAGTGATTTAGCAGCACACTGTGATTTTGCAGCACACTCTGAATTTGCAGTACACTAATTTTGCAACATCCTGATTTTGCAGCACACCAATTTTGTATCACACTATGAATTTACAGCCCACAGTGATTTAACAGCACACTGTGATTTTGCAGCACAATGTGATTTTGTAGCATACTGTGATTTTTCAGCACATGGAGATTTTGCAGCACACGGTGATTTTGCAGCACACGGTGATTTTGCAGCATCCTGTGATTTTGCAGTACTCTCATTTTGCAGCACGCTGTGATTTGGCAGCACACTTTAATTTTGCAGCATACTGATTTTGCAGCACACTGTGATTTTACAGCACACTGTGATTTTGCAGCATACTGTGATTATGCACCATAATGATTTTGCCGTGCACTGTGATTTTGCAGCACACTATAAATTTACAGCACACTGTGATTTTACAGCACACTGTGATTTTGCAGCACACTGCGATTTTGCAGAAGCATGTTATTTTGTAGTACACTGCGATTTTGCAGAAGCATGTTATTTTGTAGTACACTGCGATTTTGCAGCATACTGATTTTGCAGCACACTGTGAATTTGAAGCACATTGTGATTTATCAGCACCATGTGATTTTGCCACACCATGATTTTGCAGCACAACGATTTTGTATCATATTATGAATTTACAGCCCACTGTCATTTAACAGCACACTGTGATTTTGCACCACACTATGATATTGTTGCACGTTGTGATTTTGCAGCACACTGTGATTTTCTAGCACACTGATTTTGTAGCACACTGTGATTTTGCAGCAGACTGTGATTTTGCAGCACACTTATTTTGCAGCACACTGATTTTGTAGCACACTGTGATTTTGCAGCACACTGAAATTTTGTAGAACACTATGATTTTGCAGCGCACTGTGATTTTGGAGCACCATGTGATTTTGCAGCATACTGATTTTGCAGCACACTTTGATTTCACATCACACTGTGATTTTGCAGCACACTGTGATTTTTAGCTTACTGATTTTGCAGCACACTGTGTTTTAGCAGCACCACGTGATTTTGCAACGCCCTGATTGTGAAGCACAGTGATTATGCAGCATACAGTGAATTTGCAGCATACTGACTTTGCAGCACACTGTGATTTTGTAGCACTCTCATTTGCAGCACACTGTGATTTTTCAGCAACATGTGATGTTGCAGTACACTGATTTTGCAGCACACTGTGATTTTCTAGCACACTGATTTTGTAGAACACTGTGATTTTGCTGCACACTTTGATTTTGCACCACATGGTGATTTTGCAGCACACTATGAATTTACAGCACACTGTGATATTTCAGCACACTGTGATTTTGCAGCATACTGATTTTTCTGCACACTGTGATTTTGCATCATACTATGATTTTGCAGCATACTCATTTTGCGGACAACTCTGATTTTGCAGCACACTATGATTTTGTTGCACATTGTGATTTTGCAGCACACTGTGATTTTCTAGCACACTGATTTTTCAGCACACTGTGATTTTGCTGCACACTGTGATTTTGCAACACATGGTGATTTTGCAGCACACGTTGATTTTGCAGCACGCTGTGATTTGGCAGCACACTTTGATTTTGCAGCATACTGATTGTGCAGCACACTCTGATTTTGCAGCATAATGTGATTATGCACCATAATGATTTTACCGCACACTGTGATTTTGCAGCACTGCGATTTAGCAGCACACTGAATTTGCAGCACACTGTGATTTTGTAGCACACTGATTTTGCAGCACACTGTGAATTTGCAGCACACTATGAATTTACAGCACACTGTGATATTTCAGCACACTGTGATTTTGCAGCACACTGTAATTTTGCCGGACAATGTGATTTTGTAGCACACTGTGATTTTGGACCACACTGTTATTTTGCAGCAAACTGTGGTTTGGCTGAACTCTGATTTTGTAGCACTCTAATTTTGCAGCACACTGTGATTTTGCAGCACACTGATTTTGCAGAATACTGTGATTTTGTCACACACTGATTTTGCAGCACACTGTGATTTTGCATCATACTATAATTATGCACCATAATGATTTTGCAGCACATGGTGATTTTGCAGCACACTATGAATTTACAGCAGACTGTGATTTTATAGCACACTGTGATTTTGCAGCACACTGTGATTTTGCAGGACCATGTGATTTTGTAGTACACTGCGATTTAGCAGCACACTGAATTTGCAGCACACTGTGATTATGCACCATAATGATTTTGCCGCACACTGTGATTTTGCAGCACACTATAAATTTACAGCACACTGCGATTTTGCAGCACACTGTGATTTTGCCGGACAATGTGATTTTGTAGCACACTGTGATTTTGGACCACACTGTTATTTTGCAGCAAACTGTGGTTTTGCTGAACTCTGATTTTGTAGCACTCTAATTTTGCAGCACACTGTGATTTTGCAGCCCACTGATTTTGCAGAATACTGTGATTTTGTCACACACTGATTTTGCAGCACACTGTGATTTTGCATCATACTATAATTATGCACCATAATGATTTTGCAGCACATGGTGATTTTGCAGCACACTATGAATTTACAGCAGACTGTGATTTTATAGCACACTGTGATTTTGCAGCACACTGTGATTTTGCATCATACTATGATTTTGCACCATAATGATTTTGCAGCACATGGTGATTTTGCAGCACACTATGAATTTACAGCAGACTGTGATTTTATAGCACACTGATATTTTGCAGCACACTGTGATTTTGCAGGACCATGTGATTTTGTAGTACACTGCGATTTTTTAGCACACTGAATTTGCAGCACACTGTGATTTTGTAGCACACTGATTTTGCAGCACACTGTGAATTTGCAGCACACTATGAATTTACAGCACACTGTTTTTTGCAGGACAATGTTATTTTGTAGCACACTGTGATTTTGTATCACACTGTGATTTTGGAGCACACTGTTATTTTGCAGCAAACTGTGGTTTTGCTGAACTCTGATTTTGTAGCACTCTAATTTTGCAGCACACTGTGATGTTGCAGCACACTGATTTTGAAGCATACTGTGATTTTGTCACACACTGTGATTTTGCGGCACACAGATTTTGAAGCACACTGACTTTGCAGGTCACAGTGATTTAGCAGCACACTGTGATTTTGCAGCACACTCTGATTTTGCAGTACACTGATTTTGCAACATCCTGATTTTGCAGCACACCAATTTTGTATCACACTATGAATTTACAGCCCACAGTGATTTAACAGCACACTGTGATTTTGCAGCACATTGTGATTTTGGAGCACACTGTTATTTTGCAGAAAACTGTGGTTTTGCTGAACTCTGATTTTGTAGCACTCGAATTTTGCTGCACACTGATTTTGCAGCACTCTGTGATTTTGTAGCGCACTCATTTTGCAGCACACTGATTTTTCAGCAACATGTGATGTTGCAGCACACTGATTTTGTAGCACTCTGTGATTTCATAGCACACTATGAATTTGCAGCACACAGTGATTTAACTGCACAGTTTGATTTTGGAGCATTTTGTGATTTTTCAGCATGCTGTGATTTTGCAGCATCATGTTATTTTGCAGCACACTGATTTTGCAGCACACTGTGATTTTCTAGCACGCTGATTTTGTAGCACACTGTGATTTTGTAGCAGACTGTGATTTTGCAGCACATGGTGATTTTGCAGCACACTATGAATTTACAGCACACTGTGATTTTGTAGCACACTGATTTTGCAGCACACTGTGAATTTACAGCACACTATGAATTTACAGCACACTGTTTTTTGCAGGACAATGTTATTTTGTAGCACACTGTCATTTTGTATCACACTGTGATTTTGGAGCACACTGTTATTTTGCAGCAAACTGTGGTTTTGCTGAACTCTGATTTTGTAGCACTCTAATTTTGCAGCACACTGTGATGATGCAGCACACTGATTTTGCAGCATACTGTGATTTTGTCACACACTGTGATTTTGCAGCACACAGATTTTGAAGCACACTGACTTTGCAGGTCACAGTGATTTAGCAGCACACTGTGATTTTGCAGCACACTCTGATTTTGCAGTACACTAATTTTGCAACATCCTGATTTTGCAGCACACCAATTTTGTATCACACTATGAATTTACAGCCCACAGTGATTTAACAGCACACTGTGATTTTTCAGCACAATGTGATTTTGTAGCACACTGTGATTTTGCAGCACCATGTGATTTTGCAGCATACTGATTTTTCAGCACACTGTGATTTTGCATCACACTATTATTTTGCAGCATACTCATTTAGTGGCACACTCTGATTTTGCAGCACACTATGATTTTGTTGCACATTCTGATTTTGCAGCACACTGTGATTTTCTAGCACACTGATTTTTCAGCACACTGTGATTTTGCTGCATACTGTGATTTTTCAGCACATGGAGATTTTGCAGCACACGGTGATTTTGCAGCACACGGTGATTTTGCAGCATCCTGTGATTTTGCAGTACTCTCATTTTGCAGCACGCTGTGATTTGGCAGCACACTATAATTTTGCAGCATACTGATTTTGCAGCACACTGTGATTTTACAGCACACTGTGATTTTGCAGCATACTGTGATTATGCACCATAATGATTTTGCCGTGCACTGTGATTTTGCAGCACACTATAAATTTACAGCACACTGTGATTTTACAGCACACTGTGATTTTGCAGCACACTGCGATTTTGCAGAAGCATGTTATTTTGTAGTACACTGCGATTTTGCAGCACACTGAATTTGCAGTACACTCTAATTTTGTAGCACACTGATTTTGCAGCACATTGTGAATTTGGAGCACACTATGAATTTACAGCACACTATTATTTTGCAGGTCAATATTATCTTGTAGCACACTGTGATTTTGGAGCACACTGTTATTTTGCAGCAAACTGTGGTTTTGCTGAATTCTGATTTTGTACCACTCTAATTTTGCAGCACACTGTGATTTTGTAGCACACTGATTTTTCTGCATACTGTGATTTTGTCACACACTGATTTAGCAGCACACTGTGATTTAGCAGCACACTGATTTTGTAGCACACTGATTTTTCAGCACAATTTTATTTTGAAGCACACTGTAATTTTGCAGCACACTGTGATTTTACTGCACACTGATTTGGCTGCACACTGATTTGTAGCACACTGTGATTTTGCAGCACACTGTAATTTTTCAGCACACTGTGATTTTGCAGCACACTGATTTTACAGCATACTGTGTTTTTGCAGCACACTGATTTTACAGCATACTGTGATTTTGCAGCACACTATGAATTTCCAACACACTGTGATTTTTCAGCACACTGTGATTTTGCAGCACACTGTGTTTTAGCAGCACCATGTGATTTTGCAACACCCTGATATTGCAGCACAGTGATTTTGCAGCATACAGTGAATTTGCAGCATACTGATTTTGCAGCACACTGTGATTTTGTAGCGCTCTCATTTGCAGCACACTGTGATTTTGCAGCACACTATGATTTTGCAGTACACTGATTTTGCAACATCCTGATTTTGCAGCACACCAATTTTGTATCACTCTGTGAATTTACAGCCCACAGTGATTTAACAGCACACTGTGATTTTGCAGCACATTGTGATTTTGGAGCACACTGTTATTTTGCAGAAAACTGTGGTTTTGCTGAACTCTGATTTTGTATCGCTCGAATTTTGCAGCACACTGATTTTTCAGCAACATGTGATGTTGCAGCACACTGATTTTGTAGCACTCTGTGATTTCATAGCACACTATGATTTTGCAGCACACAGTGATTTAACTGCATAGTTTGATTTTGCAGCATGCTGTGATTTTGCAGCATGCTGTGATTTTGCAGCATCATGTTATTTTGCAGCATACTGATTTTGCAGCACACTGTGATTTTGCAGCACCATGTGATTTTGTAGCATACTGATTTTTCAGCACACTGTGATTTTGCATCACACTATTATTTTGCAGCATACTCATTTAGTGGCACACTCTGATTTTGCAGCACACTATGATTTTGTTGCACATTCTGATTTTGCAGCACACTGTGATTTTCTAGCACACTGATTTTTCAGCACACTTTTTCTGCATACTGTGATTTTGCAGCACATGGTGATTTTGCAGCACACGGTGATTTTGCAGCACACGGTGATTTTGCAGCACACTGTGATTTTGCAGTACTCTCATTTTGCAGCACGCTGTGATTTGGCAGCACACTATAATTTTGCAGCATACTGATTTTGCAGCACACTGTGATTTTGCAGCACACTGTGATTTTGCAGCATACTGTGATTATGCACCATAATGATTTTGCCGCACACTGTGATTTTGCAGCACACTATAAATTTACAGCACACTGTGATTTTACAGCACGCTGTGATTTTGCAGCACACTGCGATTTTGAAGAAGCATGTTATTTTGTAGTACACTGCGATTTTGCAGCACACTGAATTTGCAGCACACTCTAATTTTTTAGCACACTGATTTTGCAGCGCACTGTGAATTTGAAGCACATTGTGATTTATCAGCACCATGTGATTTTGCCACACCATGATTGTGCAGCACAACGATTTTGTATCATATTATGAATTTACAGCCCACTGTCATTTAACAGCACACTGTGATTTTGCACCACACTATGATATTGTTGCACGTTGTGATTTTGCAGCACACTGTGATTTTCTAGCACACTGATTTTGTAGCACACTGTGATTTTGCAGCAGACTGTGATTTTGCAGCACATGGTGATTTTGCAGCACACTATGAATTTACAGCACGCTGTGATATTTCAGCACACTGCGATTTTGCAGCACACTTATTTTGCAGCACACTGATTTTGTAGCACACTGTGATTTTGCAGCAGACTGTGATTTTGCAGCACACTTATTTTGCAGCACACTGATTTTGTAGCACACTGTGATTTTGCAGCACACTTAAATTTTGTAGAACACTATGATTTTGCAGCACACTGTGATTTTGCAGCACCATGTGATTTTGCAGCATACTGATTTTGCAGCACACTTTGATTTCACATCACACTGTGATTTTGCAGCACACTGTGATTTTTAGCTTACTGATTTTGCAGCACACTGTGTTTTAGCAGCACCACGTGATTTTGCAACGCCCTGATTGTGAAGCACAGTGATTATGCAGCATACAGTGAATTTGCAGCATACTGACTTTGCAGCACACTGTGATTTTGTAGCACTCTCATTTGCAGCACACTGTGATTTTTCAGCAACATGTGATGTTGCAGTACACTGATTTTGCAGCACACTATGTTTTTGCAGTATACTAATTTTGCGGCACACTCTGATTTTGCAGCACACTATAATATTGTTGCACGTTGTTATTTTGCAGCACACTGTGATTTTCTAGCACACTGATTTTGTAGCACACTGTGATTTTGCTGCACACTTTGATTTTGCACCACATGGTGATTTTGCAGCACACTATGAATTTACAGCACACTGTGATATTTCAGCACACTGTGATTTTGCAGCACCATGTGATTTTGCAGCATACTGATTTTTCTGCACACTGTGATTTTGCATCATACTATGATTTTGCAGCATACTCATTTTGCGGACAACTCTGATTTTGCAGCACACTATGATTTTGTTGCACATTGTGATTTTGCAGCACACTGTGATTTTCTAGCACACTGATTTTTCAGCACACTGTGATTTTGCTGCACACTGTGATTTTGCAACACATGGTGATTTTGCAGCACACGTTGATTTTGCAGCACGCTGTGATTTGGCAGCACACTTTGATTTTGCAGCATACTGATTGTGCAGCACACTCTGATTTTGCAGCATAATGTGATTATGCACCATAATGATTTTGGAGCATTTTGTGATTTTGCAGCACACTGTGATTTTCTAGCACACTGATTTTGTAGCACACTGTGATTTTGTAGCAGACTGTGATTTTGCAGCACATGGTGATTTTGCAGCACACTATGAATTTACAGCACACTGTGATTTTATAGCACACTGTGATTTTGCAGCAGATTGTGATTTTGCAGGACCATGTAACTTTGTAGTACACTGCGATTTTTCAGCACACTGATTTTGCAGCACACTGTGAATTTGCAGCACACTATGAATTTACAGCACACTGTTTTTTGCAGGACAATGTTATTTTGTAGCACACTGTGATTTTGTATCACACTGTGATTTTGGAGCACACTGTTATTTTGCAGCAAACTGTGGTTTTGCTGAACTCTGATTTTGTAGCACTCTAATTTTGCAGCACACTGTGATGTTGCAGCACACTGATTTTGCAGCATACTGTGATTTTGTCACACACTGTGATTTTGCAGCACACAGATTTTGAAGCACACTGACTTTGCAGGTCACAGTGATTTAGCAGCACACTGTGATTTTGCAGCACACTCTGATTTTGCAGTACACTGATTTTGCAACTTCCTGATTTTGCAGCACACCAATTTTGTATCACACTATGAATTTACAGCCCACAGTGATTTAACAGCACACTGTGATTTTGCAGCATAATGTGATTATGCACCATAATGATTTTGGAGCATTTTGTGATTTTGCAGCACACTGTGATTTTCTAGCACACTGATTTTGTAGCACACTGTGATTTTGTAGCAGACTGTGATTTTGCAGCACATGGTGATTTTGCAGCACACTATGAATTTACAGCACACTGTGATTTTATAGCACACTGTGATTTTGCAGCAGATTGTGATTTTGCAGGACCATGTAACTTTGTAGTACACTGCGATTTTTCAGCACACTGATTTTGCAGCACACTGTGAATTTGCAGCACACTATGAATTTACAGCACACTGTTTTTTGCAGGACAATGTTATTTTGTAGCACACTGTGATTTTGTATCACACTGTGATTTTGGAGCACACTGTTATTTTGCAGCAAACTGTGGTTTTGCTGAACTCTGATTTTGTAGCACTCTAATTTTGCAGCACACTGTGATGTTGCAGCACACTGATTTTGCAGCATACTGTGATTTTGTCACACACTGTGATTTTGCAGCACACAGATTTTGAAGCACACTGACTTTGCAGGTCACAGTGATTTAGCAGCACACTGTGATTTTGCAGCACACTCTGATTTTGCAGTACACTGATTTTGCAACTTCCTGATTTTGCAGCACACCAATTTTGTATCACACTATGAATTTACAGCCCACAGTGATTTAACAGCACACTGTGATTTTGCAGCACACTGTGATTTTGCAGCACCATGTGATTTTGCAGCATACTGATTTTTCAGCACACTGTGATTTTGCATCACACTATTATTTTGCAGCATACTCATTTAGTGGCACACTCTGATTTTGCAGCACACTATGATTTTGTTGCACATTCTGATTTTGCAGCACACTGTGATTTTCTAGCACACTGATTTTTCAGCACACTTTTGCTGCATACTGTGATTTTGCAGCACATGGTGATTTTGCAGCACACGGTGATTTTGCAGCACACGGTGATTTTGCAGCACACTGTGATTTTGCAGTACTCTCATTTTGCAGCACGCTGTGATTTGGCAGCACACTATAATTTTGCAGCATACTGATTTTGCAGCACACTGTGATTTTGCAGCACACTGTGATTTTGCAGCATACTGTGATTATGCACCATAATGATTTTGCCGCACACTGTGATTTTGCAGCACACTCTAAATTTACAGCACACTGTGATTTTACAGAACGCTGTGATTTTGCAGCACACTGCGATTTTGCAGAAGCATGTTATTTTGTAGTACACTGCGATTTTGCAGCACACTGAATTTGCAGCACACTCTAATTTTGTAGCACACTGATTTTGCAGCACACTGTGAATTTGAAGCACATTGTGATTTATCAGCACCATGTGATTTTGCCACACCATGATTTTGCAGCACAACGATTTTGTATCATATTATGAATTTACAGCCCACTGTCATTTAACAGCACACTGTGATTTTGCACCACACTATGATATTGTTGCATGTTGTGATTTTGCAGCACACTGTTATTTTCTAGCACACTGATTTTGTAGCACACTGTGATTTTGCAGCAGACTGTGATTTTGCAGCACACTATGAATTTACAGCACGCTGTGATATTTCAGCACACTGCGATTTTGCAGCACACTTATTTTGCAGCACACTGATTTTGTAGCACTCTGTGATTTTGCAGCACACTGAAATTTTGTAGAACACTATGATTTTGCAGGACCATGTGATTTTGTAGCACACTGATTTTGCAGCACACTGTGAATTTGCAGCACACTATGAATTTACAGCACACTATTTTTTGCAGGACAATGTTATTTTGTAGCACACTGTGATTTTGTATCACACTGTGATGTTGCAGCACACTGATTTTGCAGCATACTGTGATTTTGTCACACACTGTGATTTTGCAGCACACAGATTTTGAAGCACACTGACTTTGCAGGTCACAGTGATTTAGCAGCACACTGTGATTTTGCAGCACACTCTGATTTTGCAGTACACTGATTTTGCAACATCCTGATTTTGCAGCACACCAATTTTGTATCACACTATGAATTTACAGCCCACAGTGATTTAACAGCACACTGTGATTTTGCAGCACATTGTGATTTTGGAGCACACTGTTATTTTGCAGAAAACTGTGGTTTTACTGAACTCTGATTTTGTAGCACTCGAATTTTGCTGCACACTGATTTTGCAGCACTCTGTTATTTTGTAGCGCACTCATTTTGCAGCACACTGATTTTTCAGCAACATGTGATGTTGCAGCACACTGATTTTATAGCACACTGTGATTTTGCAGCACCATGTGATTTTGCAGCACACTGTGATTTTCTAGCACACTGATTTTCCAGTGCACTGTGATTTTCTAGCACACTGATTTTTCAGCACACTGTGATTTTGCTGCACACTGTGATTTTGCAACACATGGTGATTTTGCAGCACACGTTGATTTTGCAGCACGCTGTGATTTGGCAGCACACTATGATTTTGCAGCATACTGATTGTGCAGCACACTCTGATTTTGCAGCATAATGTGATTATGCACCATAATGATTTTGCCGCACACTGTGATTTTGCAGCACTGCGATTTAGCAGCACACTGAATTTGCAGCACACTGTTATTTTGTATCACTCTGATTTTGCAGCACACTGTGAATTTGCAGGTCAATATTATTTTGTAGCACACTGTGATTTTGGAGCACACTGTTATTTTGCAGCAAACTGTGGTTTTGCTGAACTCTGATTTTGTAGCACTCTAATTTTGCAGCACACTGTGATTTTGCAGCACACTATGAATTTACTGCACGCTGTGATATTTCAGCACACTGCGATTTTGCAGCACACTGTGATTTTGCAAGACAATGTGATTTTCTAGCACACTGATTTTGTAGCACACTGTGATTTTGTAGCAGAGTGTGATTTTGCAGCACATGGTGATTTTGCCGCACACTATGAATTTACAGCACACTGTGATTTTATAGCACACTGCGATTTTGCAGCACACTGTGATTTTGCAGGACCATGTGATTTTGTAGTACACTGCGATTTTTCAGCACACTGAATTTGCAGCACACTGTGATTTTGTAGCACACTGATTTTGCAGCACACTGTGAATTTGCAGCACACTATGAATTTACAGCACACTGTTTTTTGCAGGACAATGTTATTTTGTAGCACACTGTGATTTTGTATCTCACTGTGATTTTGCAGCACACTGTGATGTTGCAGCACACTGATTTTGCAGCATACTGTGATTTTGTCACACACTGTGATTTTGCAGCACACAGATTTTGAAGCACACTGACTTTGCAGGTCACAGTGATTTAGCAGCACACTGTGATTTTGCAGCACACTCTGATTTTGCAGTACACTGATTTTGCAACATCCTGATTTTGCAGCACACCAATTTTGTATCACACTATGAATTTACAGCCCACGGTGATTTAACAGCACACTTTGATTTTGCAGCCCACTGTGATTTTGCAGCACACTCTGATTTTGCAGCACACTGTGATTTTGCAGCATACTGATTTTTCAGCTCACTGTGATTTTGCATCACACTATTATTTTGCAGCATACACATTTAGTGGCACACTCTGATTTTGCAGCACACTATGATTTTGTTGCACATTGTGATTTTGCAGCACACTGTGATTTTCTAGCACACTGTGATTTTGCTGCATACTGTGATTTTGCAGCACATGGTGATTTTGCAGCACACGGTGATTTTGCAGCACGCGGTGATTTTGCAGCACACGTTGATTTTGCAGTACTCTCATTTTGTAGTACGCTGTGATTTGGCAGCACACTGTAATTTTGCAGCGTACTGATTTTGCAGCACACTGTGATTTTGCAGCACACTGTGATTTTGCAGCATACTGTGATTATGCACCATAATGATTTTGCCGCACACTGTGATTTTGCAGCACACTATAAATTTACAGCACACTGTGATTTTCCAGCACACTGTGATTTTGCAGCACACTGCAATTTTGCAGAAGCATGTTATTTTGTAGTACACTGCGATTTTGAAGCACACTGTGATTTAGCAGCACCATGTGATTTTGCAACACCCTGATATTGCAGCACAGTGATTTTGCAGCATACAGTGAATTTGCAGCATACTGATTTTGCAGCACACTGTGATTTTTCAGCAACATGTGATGTTGCAGTACACTGATTTTGCAGCACACCATGATTTTGCAGTATACTAATTTTGCGGCACACTCTGATTTTGCAGCACACTATAACATTGTTGCACGTTGTTATTTTGCAGCATACTGTGATTTTCTAGCACACTGATTTTGTAGCACACTGTGATTTTGTAGCACTCTCATTTGCAGCACACTGTCATTTTTCAGCAACATGTGATTTTGCAGTACACTGATTTTGCAGCATACTATGTTTTTGCAGTATACTAATTTTGCGGCACACTCGGATTTTGCAGCACACTATAATATTGTTGCACGTTGTTATTTTGCAGCACACTGTGATTTTCTAGCACACTGATTTTGTAGCACACTGTGATTTTGCTGCACACTGTGATTTTGCATCATACTATAATTATGCACCATAATGATTTTGCACCACATGGTGATTTTGCAGCACACTATGAATTTACAGCACACTTTGATATTTCAGCACACTGCAATTTTGCAGCACACTGTGATTTTGCAGCACACTGATTTTGCAGCACACTGATTTTGTAGCACCATGTGATTTTGCAGCACACTTATTTTATAGCACACTGTGATTTTGCAGCACCATGTGATTTTGCAGCATACTGATTTTTCTGCACACTGTGATTTTGCATCACACTATGATTTTGCAGCATACTCATTTTGCGGACAACTCTGATTTTGCAGCACACTAAGATTTTGTTGCACATTGTGATTTTGCAGCACACTGTGATTTTCTAGTACACTGATTTTTCAGCACACTGTGATTTTGCTGCACATTGTGATTTTGCAACACATGGTGATTTTGCAGCACACGTTGATTTTGCAGCACGCTGTGATTTGGCAGCACACTATGATTTTGCTGCATACTGATTGTGCAGGACACTCTGATTTTGCAGCATAATGTGATTATGCACCATAATGATTTTGCCGCACACTGTGATTTTGCAGCACTGCGATTTAGCAGCACACTGAATTTGCAGCACACTGTGATTTTGTAGCACTCTGATTTTGCAGCACACTGTGATTTTGGAGCACACTGTTATTTTGCAGCAAACTGTGGTTTTGCTGAACTCTGATTTTGCAGCACTCTAATTTTGCAGCACACTGTGATTTTGCAGCACACTGATTTTGCAGAATACTGTGATTTTGTCACACATTGATTTTGCAGCACACTGTGATTTTGCAGCACACTATGAATTTACAGCACGCTGTGATATTTCAGCACACTGCGATTTTGCAGCACACTGTGATTTTGCAGGACAATGTGATTTTGTAGCACACTGTGATTTTGGACCACACTGTTATTTTGCAGCAAACTGTGATTTTGCTGAACTCTGATTTTGTAGCATTCTAATTTTGCAGCACACTGTGATTTTGCAGCACACTATGAATTTACAGCACACTGTGATATTTCAGCACACTGCGATTTTGCAGCACACTGTGATTTTGCCGGACAATGTGATTTTGTAGCACACTGTGATTTTGGACCACACTGTTATTTTGCAGCAAACTGTGGATTTGCTGAACTCTGATTTTGTAGCACTCTAATTTTGCAGCACACTGTGAATTTGCAGCACACTGATTTTGCCGAATACTGTGATTTTGTCACACACTGATTTTGTAGCACACTGTGATTTTGCAGCACACTGTAATTTTGCAGGACCATGTGATTTTGTAGCACACTGCGATTTTTCAGCACACTGAATTTGCAGCACACTGTGATTTTGTAGCACACTATGAATTTACAGCATGCTGTGATTTTGCAGCATCATGTTATTTTGCAGCATACTGATTTTGCAGCACACTGTGATTTTCTAGCACACTGATTTTGTAGCACACTGTGATTGTAGCAGACTGTGATTTTGCAGCACCATGTGATTTTGCAGCATACTGATTTTTCAGCACACTGTGATTTTGCAACACACTATTATTTTGCAGCATACTCATTTAGTGGCACACTCTGATTTTGCAGCACACTATGATTTTGTTGCACATTCTGATTTTGCAGCACACTGTGATTTTCTAGCACACTGATTTTTCAGCACACTGTGATTTTGCTGCATACTGTGATTTTGCAGCACATGGTGATGTTGCAGCACACGGTGATTTTGCAGCACACGGTGATTTTGCAGCACACTGTGATTTTGCAGTACTCTCATTTTGCAGCACGCTGTGATTTCGCAGCACACTATAATTTTGCAGTTTACTGATTTTGCAGCACACTGTGATTTTGCAGCACACTGTGATTTTGCAGCATACTGTGATTATGCACCATAATGATTTTGCCGCGCACTGTGATTTTGCAGCACACTATAAATTTACAGCACACTGTGATTTTACAGCACACTCTGATTTTGCAGCACACTGCGATTTTGCAGAAGCATGTTATTTTGTAGTACACTGCGATTTTGCAGCACACTGAATTTGCAGCACACTCTAATTTTGTAGCACACTGATTTTGCAGCACACTGTGAATTTGCAGCACACTATGAATTTACAGCACACTATTATTTTGTTGGTCAATGTTATCTTGTAACACACTGTGATTTTGGAGCACACTGTTATTTTGCAGCAAACTGTGGTTTTGCTGAATTCTGATTTTGTACCACTCTAATTTTGCAGCACACCGTGATTTTGCAGCACACTGATTTTTCTGCATCCTGTGATTTTGTCACACACTGATTTTGCAGCACACTGTGATTTAGCAGCACACTGATTTTGTAGCACACTGATTTTTCAGCACAATTTTATTTTGCAGCACACTGTAATTTTGCAGCACACTGTGATTTTACTGCACACTGATTTGGCTGCACACTGATTTGTAGCACACTGTGATTTTGCAGCACACTGTAATTTTTCAGCACACTGTGATTTTGCAGCACGCTGATTTTACAGCATACTGTGATTTTGCAGCACACTATGAATTTCCAACACACTGTGATATTTCAGCACACTGTGATTTTGCAGCACACTGTGATTTTGCAGCACACTATGTATTTACAGCACACTGTGATATTTCAGCACACTGTGATTTTTCAGCACACTGTGATTTTGCAGCACACTGTGATTTTGCCGGACAATGTGATTTTGTAGCACACTGTGATTTTGGACCACACTGTTATTTTGCAGCAAACTGTGGTTTTGCTGAACTCTCATTTTGTAGCACTCTAATTTTGCAGCACACTGTGATTTTGCAGCACACTGATTTTGTAGCACTCTGTGATTTCATAGCACACTATGATTTTGCAGCACACAGTGATTTAACTGCACAGTTTGATTTTGCAGCATTTTGTGATTTTGCAGCATGCTGTGATTTTGCAGCACACAGATTTTACAGCACACTGTGATTTTGCAGCATCATGTGATTTTGCAGCATACTGATTTTGCAGCACACTGTGATTTTGAAGCACATTGTGATTTATCAGCACCATGTGATTTTGCCACACCATGATTTTGCAGCACAACGATTTTGTATCATATTATGAATTTACAGCCCACTGTCATTTAACAGCAGACTGTGATTTTGCACCACACTATGAATTTGTTGCACGTTGTGATTTTGCAGCATACTGTTATTTTCTAGCACACTGATTTTGTAGCACTGTGATTTTGCAGCAGACTGTGATTTTGCAGCCCATGGTGATTTTGCAGCACACTATGAACTTACAGCACGCTGTGATATTTCAGCACACTGTGATTTTGTAGCACACTGTGATTTTGCAGCACCATGTGATTTTGCAGCACCATGTGATTTTGCAGCATACTGATTTTGCAGCACACTGTGAATTTGCAGCACACTATGAATTTACAGCACACTGTTTTTTGCAGGACAATGTTATTTTGTAGCACACTGTGATTTTGTATCACACTGTGATTTTGGAGCACACTGTTATTTTGCAGCAAACTGATTTTGCAGCATAATGTGATTTTGTCACACACTGTGATTTTGCAGCACACAGATTTTGAAGCACACTGACTTTGCAGGTCACAGTGATTTTGCAGCACCATGTGATTTTGCAGCATACTGATTTTGCAGCACACTGTGATTTTGCATCACACTATTATTTTGCAGCATACTCATTTAGTGGCACACTCTGATTTTGCAGCACACTATGATTTTGTTGCATATTCTGATTTTGCAGCACACTGTGATTTTCTAGCACACTGATTTTTCAGCACACTGTGATTTTGCTGCATACTGTGATTTTGCAGCACATGGTGATTTTGCAGCACACGGTGATTTTGCAGCACACAGTGATTTTGCAGCACACTGTGATTTTGCAGTACTCTCATTTTGCAGCACGCTGTGATTTGGCAGCACACTATAATTTTGCAGCATACTGATTTTGCAGCACACTGTGATTTTGCAGCACACTGTGATTTTGCAGCACACTGTGATTTTGCAGCATACTGTGATTATGCACCATAATGATTTTGCCGCACACTGTGATTTTGCAGCACACTATAAATTTACAGCACACTGTGATTTTACAGCACACTGTGATTTTGCACCACACTGCGATTTTGCAGAAGCATGTTATTTTGTAGTACACTGCGATTTTGCAGCACACTGAATTTGCAGCACACTCTAATTTTGTAGCACACTGATTTTGCAGCACACTGTGAATTTGCAGCACACTATGAATTTACAGCACACTATTATTTTGCAGGTCAATGTTATCTTGTAGCACACTGTGATTTTGGAGCACACTGTTATTTTGCAGCCAACTGTGGTTTTGCTGAATTCTGATTTTGTACCACTCTAATTTTGCAGCACACTGTGATTTTGCAGCACACTGATTTTTCTGCATCCTGTGATTTTGTCACACACTGATTTTGCAGCACACTGTGATTTAGCAGCACACTGATTTTGTAGCACACTGATTTTTCAGCACAATTTTATTTTGCAGCACACTGTAATTTTGCAGCACACTGTGATTTTACTGCACACTGATTTGGCTGCACACTGATTTGTAGCACACTGTGATTTTACAGCATACTGTGATTTTGCAGCACACTATGAATTTCCAACACACTGTGATTTTTCAGCACACTGTGATTTTGCAGCACACTGTGTTTTAGCAGCACCATGTGATTTTGCAACACCCTGATATTGCAGCACAGTGATTTTGCAGCATAGTGAATTTGCAGCATACTGATTTTGCAGCACACTGTGATTTTGTAGCACTCTCATTTGCAGCACACTGTGATTTTTCAGCAACATGTGATGTTCCAGTACAATGATTTTGTAGCACACTATGATTTTGCAGCATACTAATTTTGCGGCACACTCTGATTTTGCAGCACACTATGATATTGTTGCACGTTGTGATTTTGTAGCACACTGATTTTGCAGCACATGGTGATTTTGCAGCACACTATGAATTTACAGCACACTGTGATATTTCAGCACACTGCGATTTTGCAGCACACTGTGATTTTGCAGCACACTGTTATTTTGCAGCACCATGTGATTTTGCAGCACACTGATTTTACAGCACACTGTGATTTTGCAGCACCATGTGATTTTGCAGCACACTGTTATTTTGCAGCACACTGTGATTTTGCAGCACAATGTGATTTTGCAGCATGCTGATTTTTCAGCACACTGTGATTTTGCATCACACTATGATTTTGCAGCATACTCATTTTGTGGCAAACTCTGATTTTACAGCACACTGTGATTTTGCAGCACCATGTGATTTTGCAGCATACTGATTTTGCAGCACACTATGATTTTGCAGCATCCTCATTTTGTGGCAAACTCTGATTTTACATCACACTGTGATTTTGCAGCACACTGTGATTTTTAGCTCACTGATTTTGCAGCACACTGTGTTTTAGCAGCACCACGTGATTTTGCAACACCCTGATTTTGCAGCACAGTGATTTTGCAGCATACAGTGAATTTGCAGCATACTGATTTGGCAGCATTTTGTGATTTTGCAGCATGCTGTGATTTTGCAGCATCATGTGATTTTGCAGCATACTGATTTTGCAGCACACTGTGATTTTGAAGCACATTGTGATTTATCAGCACCATGTGATTTTGCCACACCATGGTTTTGCAGCACAACGATTTTGTATCATATTATGAATTTACAGCCCACTGTCATTTAACAGCACACTGTGATTTTGCACCACACTATGATATTGTTGCACTTTGTGATTTTGCAGCACACTGTGATTTTCTAGCACACTGATTTTGTAGCACACTGTGATTTTGCAGCAGACTGTGATTTTGCAGCACATGGTGATTTTGCAGCACATGGTGATTTTGCAGCACACTATGAATTTACAGCATGCTGTGATATTTCAGCACACTGCGATTTTGCAGCACACTTATTTTGCAGCACACTGATTTTGTAGCACACTGTGATTTTGCAGCACACTGAAATTTTGTAGAACACTATGATTTTGCAGCACACTGTGATTTTGCAGCACCATGTGATTTTGCAGCATACTGATATTGCAGCACACTTTGATTTCACATCACACTGTGATTTTGCAGCACACTGTGATTTTTAGCTTACTGATTTTGCAGCACACTGTGTTTTAGCAGCACCACTTGATTTTGCAACACCCTGATTTTGCAGCACATGGTGATTTTGCCGCACACTATGAATTTACAGCACACTGTGATTTTATAGCACACTGCGATTTTGCAGCACACTGTGATTTTGCAGGACCATGTGATTTTGTAGTACACTGTGATTTTTCAGCACACTGAATTTGCAGCACACTGTGATTTTGCAGCACACTGTGATTTTGCAGCATACTGTGATTATGCACCATAATGATTTTGCCGCGCACTGTGATTTTGCAGCACACTATAAATTTACAGCACACTGTGATTTTACAGCACACTCTGATTTTGCAGCACACTGCGATTTTGCAGAAGCATGTTATTTTGTAGTACACTGCGATTTTGCAGCACACTGAATTTGCAGCACACTCTAATTTTGTAGCACACTGATTTTGCAGCACACTGTGAATTTGCAGCACACTATGAATTTACAGCACACTATTATTTTGTTGGTCAATGTTATCTTGTAACACACTGTGATTTTGGAGCACACTGTTATTTTGCAGCAAACTGTGGTTTTGCTGAATTCTGATTTTGTACCACTCTAATTTTGCAGCACACCGTGATTTTGCAGCACACTGATTTTTCTGCATCCTGTGATTTTGTCACACACTGATTTTGCAGCACACTGTGATTTAGCAGCACACTGATTTTGTAGCACACTGATTTTTCAGCACAATTTTATTTTGCAGCACACTGTAATTTTGCAGCACACTGTGATTTTACTGCACACTGATTTGGCTGCACACTGATTTGTAGCACACTGTGATTTTGCAGCACACTGTAATTTTTCAGCACACTGTGATTTTGCAGCACGCTGATTTTACAGCATACTGTGATTTTGCAGCACACTATGAATTTCCAACACACTGTGATATTTCAGCACACTGTGATTTTGCAGCACACTGTGATTTTGCAGCACACTATGTATTTACAGCACACTGTGATATTTCAGCACACTGTGATTTTTCAGCACACTGTGATTTTGCAGCACACTGTGATTTTGCCGGACAATGTGATTTTGTAGCACACTGTGATTTTGGACCACACTGTTATTTTGCAGCAAACTGTGGTTTTGCTGAACTCTCATTTTGTAGCACTCTAATTTTGCAGCACACTGTGATTTTGCAGCACACTGATTTTGTAGCACTCTGTGATTTCATAGCACACTATGATTTTGCAGCACACAGTGATTTAACTGCACAGTTTGATTTTGCAGCATTTTGTGATTTTGCAGCATGCTGTGATTTTGCAGCACACAGATTTTACAGCACACTGTGATTTTGCAGCATCATGTGATTTTGCAGCATACTGATTTTGCAGCACACTGTGATTTTGAAGCACATTGTGATTTATCAGCACCATGTGATTTTGCCACACCATGATTTTGCAGCACAACGATTTTGTATCATATTATGAATTTACAGCCCACTGTCATTTAACAGCAGACTGTGATTTTGCACCACACTATGAATTTGTTGCACGTTGTGATTTTGCAGCATACTGTTATTTTCTAGCACACTGATTTTGTAGCACTGTGATTTTGCAGCAGACTGTGATTTTGCAGCCCATGGTGATTTTGCAGCACACTATGAACTTACAGCACGCTGTGATATTTCAGCACACTGTGATTTTGTAGCACACTGTGATTTTGCAGCACCATGTGATTTTGCAGCACCATGTGATTTTGCAGCATACTGATTTTGCAGCACACTGTGAATTTGCAGCACACTATGAATTTACAGCACACTGTTTTTTGCAGGACAATGTTATTTTGTAGCACACTGTGATTTTGTATCACACTGTGATTTTGGAGCACACTGTTATTTTGCAGCAAACTGATTTTGCAGCATAATGTGATTTTGTCACACACTGTGATTTTGCAGCACACAGATTTTGAAGCACACTGACTTTGCAGGTCACAGTGATTTTGCAGCACCATGTGATTTTGCAGCATACTGATTTTGCAGCACACTGTGATTTTGCATCACACTATTATTTTGCAGCATACTCATTTAGTGGCACACTCTGATTTTGCAGCACACTATGATTTTGTTGCATATTCTGATTTTGCAGCACACTGTGATTTTCTAGCACACTGATTTTTCAGCACACTGTGATTTTGCTGCATACTGTGATTTTGCAGCACATGGTGATTTTGCAGCACACGGTGATTTTGCAGCACACAGTGATTTTGCAGCACACTGTGATTTTGCAGTACTCTCATTTTGCAGCACGCTGTGATTTGGCAGCACACTATAATTTTGCAGCATACTGATTTTGCAGCACACTGTGATTTTGCAGCACACTGTGATTTTGCAGCACACTGTGATTTTGCAGCATACTGTGATTATGCACCATAATGATTTTGCCGCACACTGTGATTTTGCAGCACACTATAAATTTACAGCACACTGTGATTTTACAGCACACTGTGATTTTGCACCACACTGCGATTTTGCAGAAGCATGTTATTTTGTAGTACACTGCGATTTTGCAGCACACTGAATTTGCAGCACACTCTAATTTTGTAGCACACTGATTTTGCAGCACACTGTGAATTTGCAGCACACTATGAATTTACAGCACACTATTATTTTGCAGGTCAATGTTATCTTGTAGCACACTGTGATTTTGGAGCACACTGTTATTTTGCAGCCAACTGTGGTTTTGCTGAATTCTGATTTTGTACCACTCTAATTTTGCAGCACACTGTGATTTTGCAGCACACTGATTTTTCTGCATCCTGTGATTTTGTCACACACTGATTTTGCAGCACACTGTGATTTAGCAGCACACTGATTTTGTAGCACACTGATTTTTCAGCACAATTTTATTTTGCAGCACACTGTAATTTTGCAGCACACTGTGATTTTACTGCACACTGATTTGGCTGCACACTGATTTGTAGCACACTGTGATTTTACAGCATACTGTGATTTTGCAGCACACTATGAATTTCCAACACACTGTGATTTTTCAGCACACTGTGATTTTGCAGCACACTGTGTTTTAGCAGCACCATGTGATTTTGCAACACCCTGATATTGCAGCACAGTGATTTTGCAGCATAGTGAATTTGCAGCATACTGATTTTGCAGCACACTGTGATTTTGTAGCACTCTCATTTGCAGCACACTGTGATTTTTCAGCAACATGTGATGTTCCAGTACAATGATTTTGTAGCACACTATGATTTTGCAGCATACTAATTTTGCGGCACACTCTGATTTTGCAGCACACTATGATATTGTTGCACGTTGTGATTTTGTAGCACACTGATTTTGCAGCACATGGTGATTTTGCAGCACACTATGAATTTACAGCACACTGTGATATTTCAGCACACTGCGATTTTGCAGCACACTGTGATTTTGCAGCACACTGTTATTTTGCAGCACCATGTGATTTTGCAGCACACTGATTTTACAGCACACTGTGATTTTGCAGCACCATGTGATTTTGCAGCACACTGTTATTTTGCAGCACACTGTGATTTTGCAGCACAATGTGATTTTGCAGCATGCTGATTTTTCAGCACACTGTGATTTTGCATCACACTATGATTTTGCAGCATACTCATTTTGTGGCAAACTCTGATTTTACAGCACACTGTGATTTTGCAGCACCATGTGATTTTGCAGCATACTGATTTTGCAGCACACTATGATTTTGCAGCATCCTCATTTTGTGGCAAACTCTGATTTTACATCACACTGTGATTTTGCAGCACACTGTGATTTTTAGCTCACTGATTTTGCAGCACACTGTGTTTTAGCAGCACCACGTGATTTTGCAACACCCTGATTTTGCAGCACAGTGATTTTGCAGCATACAGTGAATTTGCAGCATACTGATTTGGCAGCATTTTGTGATTTTGCAGCATGCTGTGATTTTGCAGCATCATGTGATTTTGCAGCATACTGATTTTGCAGCACACTGTGATTTTGAAGCACATTGTGATTTATCAGCACCATGTGATTTTGCCACACCATGGTTTTGCAGCACAACGATTTTGTATCATATTATGAATTTACAGCCCACTGTCATTTAACAGCACACTGTGATTTTGCACCACACTATGATATTGTTGCACTTTGTGATTTTGCAGCACACTGTGATTTTCTAGCACACTGATTTTGTAGCACACTGTGATTTTGCAGCAGACTGTGATTTTGCAGCACATGGTGATTTTGCAGCACATGGTGATTTTGCAGCACACTATGAATTTACAGCATGCTGTGATATTTCAGCACACTGCGATTTTGCAGCACTCTTATTTTGCAGCACACTGATTTTGTAGCACACTGTGATTTTGCAGCACACTGAAATTTTGTAGAACACTATGATTTTGCAGCACACTGTGATTTTGCAGCACCATGTGATTTTGCAGCATACTGATATTGCAGCACACTTTGATTTCACATCACACTGTGATTTTGCAGCACACTGTGATTTTTAGCTTACTGATTTTGCAGCACACTGTGTTTTAGCAGCACCACTTGATTTTGCAACACCCTGATTTTGCAGCACATGGTGATTTTGCCGCACACTATGAATTTACAGCACACTGTGATTTTATAGCACACTGCGATTTTGCAGCACACTGTGATTTTGCAGGACCATGTGATTTTGTAGTACACTGTGATTTTTCAGCACACTGAATTTGCAGCACACTGTGATTTTGTAGCACACTGATTTTGCAGCACACTGTGAATTTGCAGCACACTATGAATTTACAGCACACTGTTTTTTGCAGGACAATGTTATTTTGTAGCACACTGTGATTTTGTATCTCACTGTGATTTTGCAGCACACTGTGATGTTGCAGCACACTGATTTTGCAGCATACTGTGATTTTGTCACACACTGTGATTTTGCAGCACACAGATTTTGAAGCACACTGACTTTGCAGGTCACAGTGATTTAGCAGCACACTGTGATTTTGCAGCACACTCTGATTTTGCAGTACACTGATTTTGCAACATCCTGATTTTGCAGCACACCAATTTTGTATCACACTATGAATTTACAGCCCACGGTGATTTAACAGCACACTTTGATTTTGCAGCCCACTGTGATTTTGCAGCACACTGTGATTTTGCAGCACACTGTGATTTTGCAGCATACTGATTTTTCAGCACACTGTGATTTTGCATCACACTATTGTTTTGCAGCATACACATTTAGTGGCACACTCTGATTTTGAAGCACACAATGATTTTGTTGCACATTGTGATTTTGCAGCACACTGTGATTTTCTAGCACACTGTGATTTTGCTGCATACTGTGATTTTGCAGCACATGGTGATTTTGCAGCACACGGTGATTTTGCAGCACACGGTGATTTTGCAGCACACGTTGATTTTGCAGTACTATCATTTTGTAGTACGCTGTGATTTGGCAGCACACTGTAATTTTGCAGCGTACTGATTTTGCAGCACACTGTGATTTTGCAGCACACTGTGATTTTGCAGCATACTGTGATTATGCACCATAATGATTTTGCCGCACACTGTGATTTTGCAGCACACTATAAATTTACAGCACACTGTGATTTTCCAGCACACTGTGATTTTGCAGCACACTGCAATTTTGCAGAAGCATGTTATTTTGTAGTACACTGCGATTTTGAAGCACACTGTGATTTAGCAGCACCATGTGATTTTGCAACACCCTGATATTGCAGCACAGTGATTTTGCAGCATACAGTGAATTTGCAGCATACTGATTTTGCAGCACACTGTGATTTTTCAGCAACATGTGATGTTGCAGTACACTGATTTTGCAGCAAACCATGATTTTGCAGTATACTAATTTTGCGGCACACTCTGATTTTGCAGCACACTATAATATTGTTGCACGTTGTTATTTTGCAGCATACTGTGATTTTCTAGCACACTGATTTTGTAGCACACTGTGATTTTGCTGCACACTGTGATTTTGCATCATACTATAATTATGCACCATAATGATTTTGCACCACATGGTGATTTTGCAGCACACTATGAATTTACAGCACACTGTGATATTTCAGCACACTGCAATTTTGCAGCACACTGTGATTTTTCAGCACACTGATTTTGCAGCACACTGATTTTGTAGCACCATGTGATTTTGCAGCACACTTATTTTATAGCACACTGTGATTTTGCAGCACCATGTGATTTTGCAGCATACTGATTTTTCTGCACACTGTGATTTTGCATCACACTATGATTTTGCAGCATACTCATTTTGCGGACAACTCTGATTTTGCAGCACACTAAGATTTTGTTGCACATTGTGATTTTGCAGCACACTGTGATTTTCTAGCACACTGATTTTTCAGCACACTGTGATTTTGCTGCACATTGTGATTTTGCAACACATGGTGATTTTGCAGCACACGTTGATTTTGCAGCACGCTGTGATTTGGCAGCACACTATGATTTTGCTGCATACTGATTGTGCAGGACACTCTGATTTTGCAGCATAATGTGATTATGCACCATAATGATTTTGCCGCACACTGTGATTTTGCAGCACTGCGATTTAGCAGCACACTGAATTTGCAGCACACTGTGATTTTGGAGCACACTGTTATTTTGCAGCAAACTGTGGTTTTGCTGAACTCTGATTTTGCAGCACTCTAATTTTGTAGCACACTGTGATTTTGCAGCACACTGATTTTGCAGAATACTGTGATTTTGTCACACATTGATTTTGCAGCACACTGTGATTTTGCAGCACACTATGAATTTACAGCACGCTGTGATATTTCAGCACACTGCGATTTTGCAGCACACTGTGATTTTGCAGGACAATGTGATTTTGTAGCACACTGTGATTTTGGACCACACTGTTATTTTGCAGCAAACTGTGATTTTGCTGAACTCTGATTTTGTAGCACTCTAATTTTGCAGCACACTGTGATTTTGCAGCACACTATGAATTTACAGCACACTGTGATATTTCAGCACACTGCGATTTTGCAGCACACTGTGATTTTGCCGGACAATGTGATTTTGTAGCACACTGTGATTTTGGACCACACTGTTATTTTGCAGCAAACTGTGGATTTGCTGAACTCTGATTTTGTAGCACTCTAATTTTGCAGCACACTGTGAATTTGCAGCACACTGATTTTGCCGAATACTGTGATTTTGTCACACACTGATTTTGCAGCACACTGTGATTTTGCATCATACTATGATTATGCACCATATTGATTTTGGAGCATTTTGTGATTTTGCAGCACACTGTGATTTTCTAGCACACTGATTTTGTAGCACACTGTGATTTTGTAGCAGACTGTGATTTTGCAGCACATGGTGATTTTGCAGCACACTATGAATTTACAGCAAACTGTGATTTTATAGCACACTGTGATTTTGCAGCACACTGTAATTTTGCAGGACCATGTGATTTTGTAGTACACTGCGATTTTTCAGCACACTGAATTTGCAGCACACTGTGATTTTGTAGCACACTATGAATTTACAGCATGCTGTGATTTTGCAGCATCATGTTATTTTGCAGCATACTGATTTTGCAGCACACTGTGATTTTCTAGCACACTGATTTTGTAGCACACTGTCATTGTAGCAGACTGTGATTTTGCAGCACCATGTGATTTTGCAGCATACTGATTTTTCAGCACACTGTGATTTTGCAACACACTATTATTTTGCAGCATACTCATTTAGTGGCACACTCTGATTTTGCAGCACACTATGATTTTGTTGCACATTCTGATTTTGCAGCACACTGTGATTTTCTAGCACACTGATTTTTCAGCACACTGTGATTTTGCAGCATACTGTGATTATGCACCATAATGATTTTGCCGCACACTGTGATTTTGCAGCACACTATAAATTTACAGCACACTGTGATTTTACAGCACGCTGTGATTTTGCAGCACACTGCGATTTTGAAGAAGCATGTTATTTTGTAGTACACTGCGATTTTGCAGCACACTGAATTTGCAGCACACTCTAATTTTTTAGCACACTGATTTTGCAGCACACTGTGAATTTGAAGCACATTGTGATTTATCAGCACCATGTGATTTTGCCACACCATGATTGTGCAGCACAACGATTTTGTATCATATTATGAATTTACAGCCCACTGTCATTTAACAGCACACTGTGATTTTGCACCACACTATGATATTGTTGCACGTTGTGATTTTGCAGCACACTGTGATTTTCTAGCACACTGATTTTGTAGCACACTGTGATTTTGCAGCAGACTGTGATTTTGCAGCACATGGTGATTTTGCAGCACACTATGAATTTACAGCACGCTGTGATATTTCAGCACACTGCGATTTTGCAGCACACTTATTTTGCAGCACACTGATTTTGTAGCACACTGTGATTTTGCAGCAGACTGTGATTTTGCAGCACACTTATTTTGCAGCACACTGATTTTGTAGCACACTGTGATTTTGCAGCACACTTAAATTTTGTAGAACACTATGATTTTGCAGCACACTGTGATTTTGCAGCACCATGTGATTTTGCAGCATACTGATTTTGCAGCACACTTTGATTTCACATCACACTGTGATTTTGCAGCACACTGTGATTTTTAGCTTACTGATTTTGCAGCACACTGTGTTTTAGCAGCACCACGTGATTTTGCAACGCCCTGATTGTGAAGCACAGTGATTATGCAGCATACAGTGAATTTGCAGCATACTGACTTTGCAGCACACTGTGATTTTGTAGCACTCTCATTTGCAGCACACTGTGATTTTTCAGCAACATGTGATGTTGCAGTACACTGATTTTGCAGCACACTATGTTTTTGCAGTATACTAATTTTGCGGCACACTCTGATTTTGCAGCACACTATAATATTGTTGCACGTTGTTATTTTGCAGCACACTGTGATTTTCTAGCACACTGATTTTGTAGCACACTGTGATTTTGCTGCACACTTTGATTTTGCACCACATGGTGATTTTGCAGCACACTATGAATTTACAGCACACTGTGATATTTCAGCACACTGTGATTTTGCAGCACCATGTGATTTTGCAGCATACTGATTTTTCTGCACACTGTGATTTTGCATCATACTATGATTTTGCAGCATACTCATTTTGCGGACAACTCTGATTTTGCAGCACACTATGATTTTGTTGCACATTGTGATTTTGCAGCACACTGTGATTTTCTAGCACAC
Source organism: Narcine bancroftii (assembly GCF_036971445.1). Taxonomy (NCBI): domain Eukaryota; kingdom Metazoa; phylum Chordata; class Chondrichthyes; order Torpediniformes; family Narcinidae; genus Narcine; species Narcine bancroftii. The sequence goes on from NC_091471.1 coordinate 8,530,798, forward strand.
TGATTTTTCAGCACACTGTGATTTTGCTGCACACTGTGATTTTGCAACACATGGTGATTTTGCAGCACACGTTGATTTTGCAGCACGCTGTGATTTGGCAGCACACTTTGATTTTGCAGCATACTGATTGTGCAGCACACTCTGATTTTGCAGCATAATGTGATTATGCACCATAATGATTTTGGAGCATTTTGTGATTTTGCAGCACACTGTGATTTTCTAGCACACTGATTTTGTAGCACACTGTGATTTTGTAGCAGACTGTGATTTTGCAGCACATGGTGATTTTGCAGCACACTATGAATTTACAGCACACTGTGATTTTATAGCACACTGTGATTTTGCAGCAGATTGTGATTTTGCAGGACCATGTAACTTTGTAGTACACTGCGATTTTTAAGCACACTGATTTTGCAGCACACTGTGAATTTGCAGCACACTATGAATTTACAGCACACTGTTTTTTGCAGGACAATGTTATTTTGTAGCACACTGTGATTTTGTATCACACTGTGATTTTGGAGCACACTGTTATTTTGCAGCAAACTGTGGTTTTGCTGAACTCTGATTTTGTAGCACTCTAATTTTGCAGCACACTGTGATGTTGCAGCACACTGATTTTGCAGCATACTGTGATTTTGTCACACACTGTGATTTTGCAGCACACAGATTTTGAAGCACACTGACTTTGCAGGTCACAGTGATTTAACAGCACACTGTGATTTTGCAGCACACTGTGATTTTGCAGCACCATGTGATTTTGCAGCATACTGATTTTTCAGCACACTGTGATTTTGCATCACACTATTATTTTGCAGCATACTCATTTAGTGGCACACTCTGATTTTGCAGCACACTATGATTTTGTTGCACATTCTGATTTTGCAGCACACTGTGATTTTCTAGCACACTGATTTTTCAGCACACTTTTGCTGCATACTGTGATTTTGCAGCACATGGTGATTTTGCAGCACACGGTGATTTTGCAGCACACGGTGATTTTGCAGCACACTGTGATTTTGCAGTACTCTCATTTTGCAGCATGCTGTGATTTGGCAGCACACTATAATTTTGCAGCATACTGATTTTGCAGCACACTGTGATTTTGCAGCACACTGTGATTTTGCAGCATACTGTGATTATGCACCATAATGATTTTGCCGCACACTGTGATTTTGCAGCACACTCTAAATTTACAGCACACTGTGATTTTACAGCACGCTGTGATTTTGCAGCACACTGCGATTTTGCAGAAGCATGTTATTTTGTAGTACACTGCGATTTTGCAGCACACTGAATTTGCAGCACACTCTAATTTTGTAGCACACTGATTTTGCAGCACACTGTGAATTTGAAGCACATTGTGATTTATCAGCACCATGTGATTTTGCCACACCATGATTTTGCAGCACAACGATTTTGTATCATATTATGAATTTACAGCCCACTGTCATTTAACAGCACACTGTGATTTTGCACCACACTATGATATTGTTGCATGTTGTGATTTTGCAGCACACTGTGATTTTCTAGCACACTGATTTTGTAGCACACTGTGATTTTGCAGCAGACTGTGATTTTGCAGCACACTATGAATTTACAGCACGCTGTGATATTTCAGCACACTGCGATTTTGCAGCACACTTATTTTGCAGCACACTGATTTTGTAGCACACTGTGATTTTGCAGCACACTGAAATTTTGTAGAACACTATGATTTTGCAGCGCACTGTGATTTTGGAGCACCATGTGATTTTGCAGCATACTGATTTTGCAGCACACTTTGATTTCACATCATACTGTGATTTTGCAGCACACTGAGATTTTTAGCTTCCTGATTTTGCAGCACACTGTGTTTTAGCAGCACCACGTGATTTTGCAACGCCCTGATTGTGAAGCACAGTGATTATGCAGCATACAGTGAATTTGCAGCATACTGACTTTGCAGCACACTGTGATTTTGTAGCACTCTCATTTGCAGCACACTGTGATTTTTCAGCAACATGTGATGTTGCAGTACACTGATTTTGCAGCACACTATGTTTTTGCAGTATACTAATTTTGCGGCACACTGTGATTTTCTAGCACACTGATTTTGTAGCACACTGTGATTTTGCTGCACACTTTGATTTTGCACCACATGGTGATTTTGCAGCACACTATGAATTTACAGCACACTGTGATATTTCAGCACACTGTGATTTTGCAGCACCATGTGATTTTGCAGCATACTGATTTTTCTGCACACTGTGATTTTGCATCATACTATGATTTTGCAGCATACTCATTTTGCGGACAACTCTGATTTTGCAGCACACTATGATTTTGTTGCACATTGTGATTTTGCAGCACACTGTGATTTTCTAGCACACTGATTTTTCAGCACACTGTGATTTTGCTGCACACTGTGATTTTGCAACACATGGTGATTTTGCAGCACACGTTGATTTTGCAGCACGCTGTGATTTGGCAGCACACTTTGATTTTGCAGCATACTGATTGTGCAGCACACTCTGATTTTGCAGCATAATGTGATTATGCACCATAATGATTTTACCGCCCACTGTGATTTTGCAGCACTGCGATTTTTCAGCACTCTGAATTTGCAGCACACTGTGATTTTGTAGCACACTGATTTTGCAGAACACTGTGAATTTGCAGCACACTATGAATTTACAGCACACTGCGATTTTGCAGCACACTGTGATTTTGCCGGACAATGTGATTTTGTAGCACACTGTGATTTTGGACCACACTGTTATTTTGCAGCAAACTGTGGATTTGCTGAACTCTGATTTTGTAGCACTCTAATTTTGCAGCACACTGTGATTTTGCATCATACTATAATTATGCACCATAATGATTTTGCAGCACATGGTGATTTTGCAGCACACTATAAATTTACAGCAGAGTGTGATTTTATAGCACACTGTGATTTTGCAGCACACTGTGATTTTGCAGGACCATGTGATTTTGTAGCACACTGATTTTGCAGCACACTGTGAATTTGCAGCACACTATGAATTTACAGCACACTATTTTTTGCAGGACAATGTTATTTTGTAGCACACTGTGATTTTGTATCACACTGTGATGTTGCAGCACACTGATTTTGCAGCATACTGTGATTTTGTCACACACTGTGATTTTGCAGCACACAGATTTTGAAGCACACTGACTTTGCAGGTCACAGTGATTTAGCAGCACACTGTGATTTTGCAGCACACTCTGATTTTGCAGTACACTGATTTTGCAACATCCTGATTTTGCAGCTCACCAATTTTGTATCACACTATGAATTTACAGCCCACAGTGATTTAACAGCACACTGTGATTTTGCAGCACATTGTGATTTTGGAGCACACTGTTATTTTGCAGAAAACTGTGGTTTTGCTGAACTCTGATTTTGTAGCACTCGAATTTTGCTGCACACTGATTTTGCAGCACTGTGATTTTGTAGCGCACTCATTTTGCAGCACACTGATTTTTCAGCAACATATGATGTTGCAGCACACTGATTTTGTAGCACTCTGTGATTTCATAGCACACTATGATTTTGCAGAACACAGTGATTTAACTGCACAGTTTGATTTTGGAGCATTTTGTGATTTTGCAGCATGCTGTGATTTTGCAGCATCATGTGATTTTGCAGCATACTGATTTTGCAGCACTCTGTTATTTTGTAGCGCACTCATTTTGCAGCACACTGATTTTTCAGCAACATGTGATGTTGCAGCACACTGATTTTATAGCACACTGTGATTTTGCAGCACCATGTGATTTTGCAGCACACTGTGATTTTCTAGCACACTGATTTTCCAGTGCACTGTGATTTTCTAGCACACTGATTTTTCAGCACACTGTGATTTTGCTGCACACTGTGATTTTGCAACACATGGTGATTTTGCAGCACACGTTGATTTTGCAGCACGCTGTGATTTGGCAGCACACTATGATTTTGCAGCATACTGATTGTGCAGCACACTCTGATTTTGCAGCATAATGTGATTATGCACCATAATGATTTTGCTGCACACTGTGATTTTGCAGCACTGCGATTTAGCAGCACACTGAATTTGCAGCACACTGTTATTTTGTATCACTCTGATTTTGCAGCACACTGTGAATTTGCAGGTCAATATTATTTTGTAGCACACTGTGATTTTGGAGCACACTGTTATTTTGCAGCAAACTGTGGTTTTGCTGAACTCTGATTTTGTAGCACTCTAATTTTGCAGCACACTGTGATTTTGCAGCACACTATGAATTTACTGCACGCTGTGATATTTCAGCACACTGCGATTTTGCAGCACACTGTGATTTTGCAAGACAATGTGATTTTCTAGCACACTGATTTTGTAGCACACTGTGATTTTGTAGCAGAGTGTGATTTTGCAGCACATGGTGATTTTGCCGCACACTATGAATTTACAGCACACTGTGATTTTATAGCACACTGCGATTTTGCAGCACACTGTGATTTTGCAGGACCATGTGATTTTGTAGTACACTGCGATTTTTCAGCACACTGAATTTGCAGCACACTGTGATTTTGTAGCACACTGATTTTGCAGCACACTGTGAATTTGCAGCACACTATGAATTTACAGCACACTGTTTTTTGCAGGACAATGTTATTTTGTAGCACACTGTGATTTTGTATCTCACTGTGATTTTGCAGCACACTGTGATGTTGCAGCACACTGATTTTGCAGCATACTGTGATTTTGTCACACACTGTGATTTTGCAGCACACAGATTTTGAAGCACACTGACTTTGCAGGTCACAGTGATTTTGCAGCACACTGTGATTTTGCAGCACACTCTGATTTTGCAGTACACTGATTTTGCAACATCCTGATTTTGCAGCACACCAATTTTGTATCACACTATGAATTTACAGCCCACGGTGATTTAACAGCACACTTTGATTTTGCAGCCCACTGTGATTTTGCAGCACACTCTGATTTTGCAGCACACTGTGATTTTGCAGCATACTGATTTTTCAGCACACTGTGATTTTGCATCACACTATTATTTTGCAGCATACACATTTAGTGGCACACTCTGATTTTGCAGCACACTATGATTTTGTTGCACATTGTGATTTTGCAGCACACTGTGATTTTCTAGCACACTGTGATTTTGCTGCATACTGTGATTTTGCAGCACATGGTGATTTTGCAGCACACGGTGATTTTGCAGCACACGGTGATTTTGCAGCACACGTTGATTTTGCAGTACTCTCATTTTGTAGTACGCTGTGATTTGGCAGCACACTGTAATTTTGCAGCGTACTGATTTTGCAGCACACTGTGATTTTGCAGCACACTGTGATTTTGCAGCATACTGTGATTATGCACCATAATGATTTTGCCGCACACTGTGATTTTGCAGCACACTATAAATTTACAGCACACTGTGATTTTCCAGCACACTGTGATTTTGCAGCACACTGCAATTTTGCAGAAGCATGTTATTTTGTAGTACACTGCGATTTTGAAGCACACTGTGATTTAGCAGCACCATGTGATTTTGCAACACCCTGATATTGCAGCACAGTGATTTTGCAGCATACAGTGAATTTGCAGCATACTGATTTTGCAGCACACTGTGATTTTTCAGCAACATGTGATGTTGCAGTACACTGATTTTGCAGCACACCATGATTTTGCAGTATACTAATTTTGCGGCACACTCTGATTTTGCAGCACACTATAACATTGTTGCACGTTGTTATTTTGCAGCATACTGTGATTTTCTAGCACACTGATTTTGTAGCACACTGTGATTTTGTAGCACTCTCATTTGCAGCACACTGTCATTTTTCAGCAACATGTGATTTTGCAGTACACTGATTTTGCAGCATACTATGTTTTTGCAGTATACTAATTTTGCGGCACACTCGGATTTTGCAGCACACTATAATATTGTTGCACGTTGTTATTTTGCAGCACACTGTGATTTTCTAGCACACTGATTTTGTAGCACACTGTGATTTTGCTGCACACTGTGATTTTGCATCATACTATAATTATGCACCATAATGATTTTGCACCACATGGTGATTTTGCAGCACACTATGAATTTACAGCACACTTTGATATTTCAGCACACTGCAATTTTGCAGCACACTGTGATTTTGCAGCACACTGATTTTGCAGCACACTGATTTTGTAGCACCATGTGATTTTGCAGCACACTTATTTTATAGCACACTGTGATTTTGCAGCACCATGTGATTTTGCAGCATACTGATTTTTCTGCACACTGTGATTTTGCATCACACTATGATTTTGCAGCATACTCATTTTGCGGACAACTCTGATTTTGCAGCACACTAAGATTTTGTTGCACATTGTGATTTTGCAGCACACTGTGATTTTCTAGTACACTGATTTTTCAGCACACTGTGATTTTGCTGCACATTGTGATTTTGCAACACATGGTGATTTTGCAGCACACGTTGATTTTGCAGCACGCTGTGATTTGGCAGCACACTATGATTTTGCTGCATACTGATTGTGCAGGACACTCTGATTTTGCAGCATAATGTGATTATGCACCATAATGATTTTGCCGCACACTGTGATTTTGCAGCACTGCGATTTAGCAGCACACTGAATTTGCAGCACACTGTGATTTTGTAGCACTCTGATTTTGCAGCACACCGTGATTTTGGAGCACACTGTTATTTTGCAGCAAACTGTGGTTTTGCTGAACTCTGATTTTGCAGCACTCTAATTTTGCAGCACACTGTGATTTTGCAGCACACTGATTTTGCAGAATACTGTGATTTTGTCACACATTGATTTTGCAGCACACTGTGATTTTGCAGCACACTATGAATTTACAGCACGCTGTGATATTTCAGCACACTGCGATTTTGCAGCACACTGTGATTTTGCAGGACAATGTGATTTTGTAGCACACTGTGATTTTGGACCACACTGTTATTTTGCAGCAAACTGTGATTTTGCTGAACTCTGATTTTGTAGCATTCTAATTTTGCAGCACACTGTGATTTTGCAGCACACTATGAATTTACAGCACACTGTGATATTTCAGCACACTGCGATTTTGCAGCACACTGTGATTTTGCCGGACAATGTGATTTTGTAGCACACTGTGATTTTGGACCACACTGTTATTTTGCAGCAAACTGTGGATTTGCTGAACTCTGATTTTGTAGCACTCTAATTTTGCAGCACACTGTGAATTTGCAGCACACTGATTTTGCCGAATACTGTGATTTTGTCACACACTGATTTTGTAGCACACTGTGATTTTGCAGCACACTGTAATTTTGCAGGACCATGTGATTTTGTAGTACACTGCGATTTTTCAGCACACTGAATTTGCAGCACACTGTGATTTTGTAGCACACTATGAATTTACAGCATGCTGTGATTTTGCAGCATCATGTTATTTTGCAGCATACTGATTTTGCAGCACACTGTGATTTTCTAGCACACTGATTTTGTAGCACACTGTGATTGTAGCAGACTGTGATTTTGCAGCACCATGTGATTTTGCAGCATACTGATTTTTCAGCACACTGTGATTTTGCAACACACTATTATTTTGCAGCATACTCATTTAGTGGCACACTCTGATTTTGCAGCACACTATGATTTTGTTGCACATTCTGATTTTGCAGCACACTGTGATTTTCTAGCACACTGATTTTTCAGCACACTGTGATTTTGCTGCATACTGTGATTTTGCAGCACATGGTGATGTTGCAGCACACGGTGATTTTGCAGCACACGGTGATTTTGCAGCACACTGTGATTTTGCAGTACTCTCATTTTGCAGCACGCTGTGATTTCGCAGCACACTATAATTTTGCAGTTTACTGATTTTGCAGCACACTGTGATTTTGCAGCACACTGTGATTTTGCAGCATACTGTGATTATGCACCATAATGATTTTGCCGCGCACTGTGATTTTGCAGCACACTATAAATTTACAGCACACTGTGATTTTACAGCACACTCTGATTTTGCAGCACACTGCGATTTTGCAGAAGCATGTTATTTTGTAGTACACTGCGATTTTGCAGCACACTGAATTTGCAGCACACTCTAATTTTGTAGCACACTGATTTTGCAGCACACTGTGAATTTGCAGCACACTATGAATTTACAGCACACTATTATTTTGTTGGTCAATGTTATCTTGTAACACACTGTGATTTTGGAGCACACTGTTATTTTGCAGCAAACTGTGGTTTTGCTGAATTCTGATTTTGTACCACTCTAATTTTGCAGCACACCGTGATTTTGCAGCACACTGATTTTTCTGCATCCTGTGATTTTGTCACACACTGATTTTGCAGCACACTGTGATTTAGCAGCACACTGATTTTGTAGCACACTGATTTTTCAGCACAATTTTATTTTGCAGCACACTGTAATTTTGCAGCACACTGTGATTTTACTGCACACTGATTTGGCTGCACACTGATTTGTAGCACACTGTGATTTTGCAGCACACTGTAATTTTTCAGCACACTGTGATTTTGCAGCACGCTGATTTTACAGCATACTGTGATTTTGCAGCACACTATGAATTTCCAACACACTGTGATATTTCAGCACACTGTGATTTTGCAGCACACTGTGATTTTGCAGCACACTATGTATTTACAGCACACTGTGATATTTCAGCACACTGTGATTTTTCAGCACACTGTGATTTTGCAGCACACTGTGATTTTGCCGGACAATGTGATTTTGTAGCACACTGTGATTTTGGACCACACTGTTATTTTGCAGCAAACTGTGGTTTTGCTGAACTCTCATTTTGTAGCACTCTAATTTTGCAGCACACTGTGATTTTGCAGCACACTGATTTTGTAGCACTCTGTGATTTCATAGCACACTATGATTTTGCAGCACACAGTGATTTAACTGCACAGTTTGATTTTGCAGCATTTTGTGATTTTGCAGCATGCTGTGATTTTGCAGCACACAGATTTTACAGCACACTGTGATTTTGCAGCATCATGTGATTTTGCAGCATACTGATTTTGCAGCACACTGTGATTTTGAAGCACATTGTGATTTATCAGCACCATGTGATTTTGCCACACCATGATTTTGCAGCACAACGATTTTGTATCATATTATGAATTTACAGCCCACTGTAATTTAACAGCAGACTGTGATTTTGCACCACACTATGAATTTGTTGCACGTTGTGATTTTGCAGCATACTGTTATTTTCTAGCACACTGATTTTGTAGCACTGTGATTTTGCAGCCCATGGTGATTTTGCAGCCCATGGTGATTTTGCAGCACACTATGAACTTACAGCACGCTGTGATATTTCAGCACACTGTGATTTTGTAGCACACTGTGATTTTGCAGCACCATGTGATTTTGCAGCACCATGTGATTTTGCAGCATACTGATTTTGCAGCACACTGTGAATTTGCAGCACACTATGAATTTACAGCACACTGTTTTTTGCAGGACAATGTTATTTTGTAGCACACTGTGATTTTGTATCACACTGTGATTTTGGAGCACACTGTTATTTTGCAGCAAACTGATTTTGCAGCATAATGTGATTTTGTCACACACTGTGATTTTGCAGCACACAGATTTTGAAGCACACTGACTTTGCAGGTCACAGTGATTTTGCAGCACCATGTGATTTTGCAGCATACTGATTTTGCAGCACACTGTGATTTTGCATCACACTATTATTTTGCAGCATACTCATTTAGTGGCACACTCTGATTTTGCAGCACACTATGATTTTGTTGCATATTCTGATTTTGCAGCACACTGTGATTTTCTAGCACACTGATTTTTCAGCACACTGTGATTTTGCTGCATACTGTGATTTTGCAGCACATGGTGATTTTGCAGCACACGGTGATTTTGCAGCACACAGTGATTTTGCAGCACACTGTGATTTTGCAGTACTCTCATTTTGCAGCACGCTGTGATTTGGCAGCACACTATAATTTTGCAGCATACTGATTTTGCAGCACACTGTGATTTTGCAGCACACTGTGATTTTGCAGCACACTGTGATTTTGCAGCATACTGTGATTATGCACCATAATGATTTTGCCGCACACTGTGATTTTGCAGCACACTATAAATTTACAGCACACTGTGATTTTACAGCACACTGTGATTTTGCACCACACTGCGATTTTGCAGAAGCATGTTATTTTGTAGTACACTGCGATTTTGCAGCACACTGAATTTGCAGCACACTCTAATTTTGTAGCACACTGATTTTGCAGCACACTGTGAATTTGCAGCACACTATGAATTTACAGCACACTATTATTTTGCAGGTCAATGTTATCTTGTAGCACACTGTGATTTTGGAGCACACTGTTATTTTGCAGCCAACTGTGGTTTTGCTGAATTCTGATTTTGTACCACTCTAATTTTGCAGCACACTGTGATTTTGCAGCACACTGATTTTTCTGCATCCTGTGATTTTGTCACACACTGATTTTGCAGCACACTGTGATTTAGCAGCACACTGATTTTGTAGCACACTGATTTTTCAGCACAATTTTATTTTGCAGCACACTGTAATTTTGCAGCACACTGTGATTTTACTGCACACTGATTTGGCTGCACACTGATTTGTAGCACACTGTGATTTTACAGCATACTGTGATTTTGCAGCACACTATGAATTTCCAACACACTGTGATTTTTCAGCACACTGTGATTTTGCAGCACACTGTGTTTTAGCAGCACCATGTGATTTTGCAACACCCTGATATTGCAGCACAGTGATTTTGCAGCATAGTGAATTTGCAGCATACTGATTTTGCAGCACACTGTGATTTTGTAGCACTCTCATTTGCAGCACACTGTGATTTTTCAGCAACATGTGATGTTCCAGTACAATGATTTTGTAGCACACTATGATTTTGCAGCATACTAATTTTGCGGCACACTCTGATTTTGCAGCACACTATGATATTGTTGCACGTTGTGATTTTGTAGCACACTGATTTTGCAGCACATGGTGATTTTGCAGCACACTATGAATTTACAGCACACTGTGATATTTCAGCACACTGCGATTTTGCAGCACACTGTGATTTTGCAGCACACTGTTATTTTGCAGCACCATGTGATTTTGCAGCACACTGATTTTACAGCACACTGTGATTTTGCAGCACCATGTGATTTTGCAGCACACTGTTATTTTGCAGCACACTGTGATTTTGCAGCACAATGTGATTTTGCAGCATGCTGATTTTTCAGCACACTGTGATTTTGCATCACACTATGATTTTGCAGCATACTCATTTTGTGGCAAACTCTGATTTTACAGCACACTGTGATTTTGCAGCACCATGTGATTTTGCAGCATACTGATTTTGCAGCACACTATGATTTTGCAGCATCCTCATTTTGTGGCAAACTCTGATTTTACATCACACTGTGATTTTGCAGCACACTGTGATTTTTAGCTCACTGATTTTGCAGCACACTGTGTTTTAGCAGCACCACGTGATTTTGCAACACCCTGATTTTGCAGCACAGTGATTTTGCAGCATACAGTGAATTTGCAGCATACTGATTTGGCAGCATTTTGTGATTTTGCAGCATGCTGTGATTTTGCAGCATCATGTGATTTTGCAGCATACTGATTTTGCAGCACACTGTGATTTTGAAGCACATTGTGATTTATCAGCACCATGTGATTTTGCCACACCATGGTTTTGCAGCACAACGATTTTGTATCATATTATGAATTTACAGCCCACTGTCATTTAACAGCACACTGTGATTTTGCACCACACTATGATATTGTTGCACTTTGTGATTTTGCAGCACACTGTGATTTTCTAGCACACTGATTTTGTAGCACACTGTGATTTTGCAGCAGACTGTGATTTTGCAGCACATGGTGATTTTGCAGCACATGGTGATTTTGCAGCACACTATGAATTTACAGCATGCTGTGATATTTCAGCACACTGTGATTTTGCAGCACACTTATTTTGCAGCACACTGATTTTGTAGCACACTGTGATTTTGCAGCACACTGAAATTTTGTAGAACACTATGATTTTGCAGCACACTGTGATTTTGCAGCACCATGTGATTTTGCAGCATACTGATATTGCAGCACACTTTGATTTCACATCACACTGTGATTTTGCAGCACACTGTGATTTTTAGCTTACTGATTTTGCAGCACACTGTGTTTTAGCAGCACCACTTGATTTTGCAACACCCTGATTTTGCAGCACATGGTGATTTTGCCGCACACTATGAATTTACAGCACACTGTGATTTTATAGCACACTGCGATTTTGCAGCACACTGTGATTTTGCAGGACCATGTGATTTTGTAGTACACTGTGATTTTTCAGCACACTGAATTTGCAGCAAACTGTGATTTTGTAGCACACTGATTTTGCAGCACACTGTGAATTTGCAGCACACTATGAATTTACAGCACACTGTTTTTTGCAGGACAATGTTATTTTGTAGCACACTGTGATTTTGTATCTCACTGTGATTTTGCAGCACACTGTGATGTTGCAGCACACTGATTTTGCAGCATACTGTGATTTTGTCACACACTGTGATTTTGCAGCACACAGATTTTGAAGCACACTGACTTTGCAGGTCACAGTGATTTAGCAGCACACTGTGATTTTGCAGCACACTCTGATTTTGCAGTACACTGATTTTGCAACATCCTGATTTTGCAGCACACCAATTTTGTATCACACTATGAATTTACAGCCCACGGTGATTTAACAGCACACTTTGATTTTGCAGCCCACTGTGATTTTGCAGCACACTGTGATTTTGCAGCACACTGTGATTTTGCAGCATACTGATTTTTCAGCACACTGTGATTTTGCATCACACTATTGTTTTGCAGCATACACATTTAGTGGCACACTCTGATTTTGAAGCACACAATGATTTTGTTGCACATTGTGATTTTGCAGCACACTGTGATTTTCTAGCACACTGTGATTTTGCTGCATACTGTGATTTTGCAGCACATGGTGATTTTGCAGCACACGGTGATTTTGCAGCACACGTTGATTTTGCAGTACTATCATTTTGTAGTACGCTGTGATTTGGCAGCACACTGTAATTTTGCAGCGTACTGATTTTGCAGCACACTGTGATTTTGCAGCACACTGTGATTTTGCAGCATACTGTGATTATGCACCATAATGATTTTGCCGCACACTGTGATTTTGCAGCACACTATAAATTTACAGCACACTGTGATTTTCCAGCACACTGTGATTTTGCAGCACACTGCAATTTTGCAGAAGCATGTTATTTTGTAGTACACTGCGATTTTGAAGCACACTGTGATTTAGCAGCACCATGTGATTTTGCAACACCCTGATATTGCAGCACAGTGATTTTGCAGCATACAGTGAATTTGCAGCATACTGATTTTGCAGCACACTGTGATTTTTCAGCAACATGTGATGTTGCAGTACACTGATTTTGCAGCAAACCATGATTTTGCAGTATACTAATTTTGCGGCACACTCTGATTTTGCAGCACACTATAATATTGTTGCACGTTGTTATTTTGCAGCATACTGTGATTTTCTAGCACACTGATTTTGTAGCACACTGTGATTTTGCTGCACACTGTGATTTTGCATCATACTATAATTATGCACCATAATGATTTTGCACCACATGGTGATTTTGCAGCACACTATGAATTTACAGCACACTGTGATATTTCAGCACACTGCAATTTTGCAGCACACTGTGATTTTTCAGCACACTGATTTTGCAGCACACTGATTTTGTAGCACCATGTGATTTTGCAGCACACTTATTTTATAGCACACTGTGATTTTGCAGCACCATGTGATTTTGCAGCATACTGATTTTTCTGCACACTGTGATTTTGCATCACACTATGATTTTGCAGCATACTCATTTTGCGGACAACTCTGATTTTGCAGCACACTAAGATTTTGTTGCACATTGTGATTTTGCAGCACACTGTGATTTTCTAGCACACTGATTTTTCAGCACACTGTGATTTTGCTGCACATTGTGATTTTGCAACACATGGTGATTTTGCAGCACACGTTGATTTTGCAGCACGCTGTGATTTGGCAGCACACTATGATTTTGCTGCATACTGATTGTGCAGGACACTCTGATTTTGCAGCATAATGTGATTATGCACCATAATGATTTTGCCGCACACTGTGATTTTGCAGCACTGCGATTTAGCAGCACACTGAATTTGCAGCACACTGTGATTTTGTAGCACTCTGATTTTGCAGCACACTGTGATTTTGGAGCACACTGTTATTTTGCAGCAAACTGTGGTTTTGCTGAACTCTGATTTTGCAGCACTCTAATTTTGTAGCACACTGTGATTTTGCAGCACACTGATTTTGCAGAATACTGTGATTTTGTCACACATTGATTTTGCAGCACACTGTGATTTTGCAGCACACTATGAATTTACAGCACGCTGTGATATTTCAGCACACTGCGATTTTGCAGCACACTGTGATTTTGCAGGACAATGTGATTTTGTAGCACACTGTGATTTTGGACCACACTGTTATTTTGCAGCAAACTGTGATTTTGCTGAACTCTGATTTTGTAGCACTCTAATTTTGCAGCACACTGTGATTTTGCAGCACACTATGAATTTACAGCACACTGTGATATTTCAGCACACTGCGATTTTGCAGCACACTGTGATTTTGCCGGACAATGTGATTTTGTAGCACACTGTGATTTTGGACCACACTGTTATTTTGCAGCAAACTGTGGATTTGCTGAACTCTGATTTTGTAGCACTCTAATTTTGCAGCACACTGTGAATTTGCAGCACACTGATTTTGCCGAATACTGTGATTTTGTCACACACTGATTTTGCAGCACACTGTGATTTTGCATCATACTATGATTATGCACCATATTGATTTTGGAGCATTTTGTGATTTTGCAGCACACTGTGATTTTCTAGCACACTGATTTTGTAGCACACTGTGATTTTGTAGCAGACTGTGATTTTGCAGCACATGGTGATTTTGCAGCACACTATGAATTTACAGCAAACTGTGATTTTATAGCACACTGTGATTTTGCAGCACACTGTAATTTTGCAGGACCATGTGATTTTGTAGTACACTGCGATTTTTCAGCACACTGAATTTGCAGCACACTGTGATTTTGTAGCACACTATGAATTTACAGCATGCTGTGATTTTGCAGCATCATGTTATTTTGCAGCATACTGATTTTGCAGCACACTGTGATTTTCTAGCACACTGATTTTGTAGCACACTGTCATTGTAGCAGACTGTGATTTTGCAGCACCATGTGATTTTGCAGCATACTGATTTTTCAGCACACTGTGATTTTGCAACACACTATTATTTTGCAGCATACTCATTTAGTGGCACACTCTGATTTTGCAGCACACTATGATTTTGTTGCACATTCTGATTTTGCAGCACACTGTGATTTTCTAGCACACTGATTTTTCAGCACACTGTGATTTTGCAGCATACTGTGATTATGCACCATAATGATTTTGCCGCACACTGTGATTTTGCAGCACACTATAAATTTACAGCACACTGTGATTTTACAGCACGCTGTGATTTTGCAGCACACTGCGATTTTGAAGAAGCATGTTATTTTGTAGTACACTGCGATTTTGCAGCACACTGAATTTGCAGCACACTCTAATTTTTTAGCACACTGATTTTGCAGCACACTGTGAATTTGAAGCACATTGTGATTTATCAGCACCATGTGATTTTGCCACACCATGATTGTGCAGCACAACGATTTTGTATCATATTATGAATTTACAGCCCACTGTCATTTAACAGCACACTGTGATTTTGCACCACACTATGATATTGTTGCACGTTGTGATTTTGCAGCACACTGTGATTTTCTAGCACACTGATTTTGTAGCACACTGTGATTTTGCAGCAGACTGTGATTTTGCAGCACATGGTGATTTTGCAGCACACTATGAATTTACAGCACGCTGTGATATTTCAGCACACTGCGATTTTGCAGCACACTTATTTTGCAGCACACTGATTTTGTAGCACACTGTGATTTTGCAGCAGACTGTGATTTTCAGCACACTTATTTTGCAGCACACTGATTTTGTAGCACACTGTGATTTTGCAGCACACTTAAATTTTGTAGAACACTATGATTTTGCAGCACACTGTGATTTTGCAGCACCATGTGATTTTGCAGCATACTGATTTTGCAGCACACTTTGATTTCACATCACACTGTGATTTTGCAGCACACTGTGATTTTTAGCTTACTGATTTTGCAGCACACTGTGTTTTAGCAGCACCACGTGATTTTGCAACGCCCTGATTGTGAAGCACAGTGATTATGCAGCATACAGTGAATTTGCAGCATACTGACTTTGCAGCACACTGTGATTTTGTAGCACTCTCATTTGCAGCACACTGTGATTTTTCAGCAACATGTGATGTTGCAGTACACTGATTTTGCAGCACACTATGTTTTTGCAGTATACTAATTTTGCGGCACACTCTGATTTTGCAGCACACTATAATATTGTTGCACGTTGTTATTTTGCAGCACACTGTGATTTTCTAGCACACTGATTTTGTAGCACACTGTGATTTTGCTGCACACTTTAATTTTGCACCACATGGTGATTTTGCAGCACACTATGAATTTACAGCACACTGTGATATTTCAGCACACTGTGATTTTGCAGCACCATGTGATTTTGCAGCATACTGATTTTTCTGCACACTGTGATTTTGCATCATACTATGATTTTGCAGCATACTCATTTTGCGGACAACTCTGATTTTGCAGCACACTATGATTTTGTTGCACATTGTGATTTTGCAGCACACTGTGATTTTCTAGCACACTGATTTTTCAGCACACTGTGATTTTGCTGCACACTGTGATTTTGCAACACATGGTGATTTTGCAGCACACGTTGATTTTGCAGCACGCTGTGATTTGGCAGCACACTTTGATTTTGCAGCATACTGATTGTGCAGCATACTCTGATTTTGCAGCATAATGTGATTATGCACCATAATGATTTTGGAGCATTTTGTGATTTTGCAGCACACTGTGATTTTCTAGCACACTGATTTTGTAGCACACTGTGATTTTGTAGCAGACTGTGATTTTGCAGCACATGGTGATTTTGCAGCACACTATGAATTTACAGCACACTGTGATTTTATAGCACACTGTGATTTTGCAGCAGATTGTGATTTTGCAGGACCATGTAACTTTGTAGTACACTGCGATTTTTCAGCACACTGATTTTGCAGCACACTTTGAATTTGCAGCACACTATGAATTTACAGCACACTGTTTTTTGCAGGACAATGTTATTTTGTAGCACACTGTGATTTTGTATCACACTGTGATTTTGGAGCACACTGTTATTTTGCAGCAAACTGTGGTTTTGCTGAACTCTGATTTTGTAGCACTCTAATTTTGCAGCACACTGTGATGTTGCAGCACACTGATTTTGCAGCATACTGTGATTTTGTCACACACTGTGATTTTGCAGCACACAGATTTTGAAGCACACTGACTTTGCAGGTCACAGTGATTTAGCAGCACACTGTGATTTTGCAGCACACTCTGATTTTGCAGTACACTGATTTTGCAACATCCTGATTTTGCAGCACACCAATTTTGTATCACACTATGAATTTACAGCCCACAGTGATTTAACAGCACACTGTGATTTTGCAGCACACTGTGATTTTGCAGCACCATGTGATTTTGCAGCATACTGATTTTTCAGCACACTGTGATTTTGCATCACACTATTATTTTGCAGCATACTCATTTAGTGGCACACTCTGATTTTGCAGCACACTATGATTTTGTTGCACATTCTGATTTTGCAGCACACTGTGATTTTCTAGCACACTGATTTTTCAGCACACTTTTGCTGCATACTGTGATTTTGCAGCACATGGTGATTTTGCAGCACACGGTGATTTTGCAGCACACGGTGATTTTGCAGCACACTGTGATTTTGCAGTACTCTCATTTTGCAGCATGCTGTGATTTGGCAGCACACTATAATTTTGCAGCATACTGATTTTGCAGCACACTGTGATTTTGCAGCACACTGTGATTTTGCAGCATACTATGATTATGCACCATAATGATTTTGCCGCACACTGTGATTTTGCAGCACACTCTAAATTTACAGCACACTGTGATTTTACAGCACGCTGTGATTTTGCAGCACACTGCGATTTTGCAGAAGCATGTTATTTTGTAGTACACTGCGATTTTGCAGCACACTGAATTTGCAGCACACTCTAATTTTGTAGCACACTGATTTTGCAGCACACTGTGAATTTGAAGCACATTGTGATTTATCAGCACCATGAGATTTTGCCACACCATGATTTTGCAGCACAACGATTTTGTATCATATTATGAATTTACAGCCCACTGTCATTTAACAGCACACTGTGATTTTGCACCACACTATGATATTGTTGCATGTTGTGATTTTGCAGCACACTGTGATTTTCTAGCACACTGATTTTGTAGCACACTGTGATTTTGCAGCAGACTGTGATTTTGCAGCACACTATGAATTTACAGCACGCTGTGATATTTCAGCACACTGCGATTTTGCAGCACACTTATTTTGCAGCACACTGATTTTGTAGCACACTGTGATTTTGCAGCACACTGAAATTTTGTAGAACACTATGATTTTGCAGCGCACTGTGATTTTGGAGCACCATGTGATTTTGCAGCATACTGATTTTGCAGCACACTTTGATTTCACATCATACTGTGATTTTGCAGCACACTGAGATTTTTAGCTTACTGATTTTGCAGCACACTGTGTTTTAGCAGCACCACGTGATTTTGCAACGCCCTGATTGTGAAGCACAGTGATTATGCAGCATACAGTGAATTTGCAGCATACTGACTTTGCAGCACACTGTGATTTTGTAGCACTCTCATTTGCAGCACACTGTGATTTTTCAGCAACATGTGATGTTGCAGTACACTGATTTTGCAGCACACTATGTTTTTGCAGTATACTAATTTTGCGGCACACTGTGATTTTCTAGCACACTGATTTTGTAGCACACTGTGATTTTGCTGCACACTTTGATTTTGCACCACATGGTGATTTTGCAGCACACTATGAATTTACAGCACACTGTGATATTTCAGCACACTGTGATTTTGCAGCACCATGTGATTTTGCAGCATACTGATTTTTCTGCACACTGTGATTTTGCATCATACTATGATTTTGCAGCATACTCATTTTGCGGACAACTCTGATTTTGCAGCACACTATGATTTTGTTGCACATTGTGATTTTGCAGCACACTGTGATTTTCTAGCACACTGATTTTTCAGCACACTGTGATTTTGCTGCACACTGTGATTTTGCAACACATGGTGATTTTGCAGCACACGTTGATTTTGCAGCACGCTGTGATTTGGCAGCACACTTTGATTTTGCAGCATACTGATTGTGCAGCACACTCTGATTTTGCAGCATAATGTGATTATGCACCATAATGATTTTACCGCCCACTGTGATTTTGCAGCACTGCGATTTTTCAGCACTCTGAATTTGCAGCACACTGTGATTTTGTAGCACACTGATTTTGCAGCACACTGTGAATTTGCAGCACACTATGAATTTACAGCACACTGCGATTTTGCAGCACACTGTGATTTTGCCGGACAATGTGATTTTGTAGCACACTGTGATTTTGGACCACACTGTTATTTTGCAGCAAACTGTGGATTTGCTGAACTCTGATTTTGTAGCACTCTAATTTTGCAGCACACTGTGATTTTGCATCATACTATAATTATGCACCATAATGATTTTGCAGCACATGGTGATTTTGCAGCACACTATAAATTTACAGCAGAGTGTGATTTTATAGCACACTGTGATTTTGCAGCACACTGTGATTTTGCAGGACCATGTGATTTTGTAGCACACTGATTTTGCAGCACACTGTGAATTTGCAGCACACTATGAATTTACAGCACACTATTTTTTGCAGGACAATGTTATTTTGTAGCACACTGTGATTTTGTATCACACTGTGATGTTGCAGCACACTGATTTTGCAGCATACTGTGATTTTGTCACACACTGTGATTTTGCAGCACACAGATTTTGAAGCACACTGACTTTGCAGGTCACAGTGATTTAGCAGCACACTGTGATTTTGCAGCACACTCTGATTTTGCAGTACACTGATTTTGCAACATCCTGATTTTGCAGCTCACCAATTTTGTATCACACTATGAATTTACAGCCCACAGTGATTTAACAGCACACTGTGATTTTGCAGCACATTGTGATTTTGGAGCACACTGTTATTTTGCAGAAAACTGTGGTTTTGCTGAACTCTGATTTTGTAGCACTCGAATTTTGCTGCACACTGATTTTGCAGCACTGTGATTTTGTAGCGCACTCATTTTGCAGCACACTGATTTTTCAGCAACATATGATGTTGCAGCACACTGATTTTGTAGCACTCTGTGATTTCATAGCACACTATGATTTTGCAGAACACAGTGATTTAACTGCACAGTTTGATTTTGGAGCATTTTGTGATTTTGCAGCATGCTGTGATTTTGCAGCATCATGTGATTTTGCAGCATACTGATTTTGCAGCACTCTGTTATTTTGTAGCGCACTCATTTTGCAGCACACTGATTTTTCAGCAACATGTGATGTTGCAGCACACTGATTTTATAGCACACTGTGATTTTGCAGCACCATGTGATTTTGCAGCACACTGTGATTTTCTAGCACACTGATTTTCCAGTGCACTGTGATTTTCTAGCACACTGATTTTTCAGCACACTGTGATTTTGCTGCACACTGTGATTTTGCAACACATGGTGATTTTGCAGCACACATTGATTTTGCAGCAAGCTGTGATTTGGCAGCACACTATGATTTTGCAGCATACTGATTGTGCAGCACACTCTGATTTTGCAGCATAATGTGATTATGCACCATAATGATTTTGCCGCACACTGTGATTTTGCAGCACTGCGATTTAGCAGCACACTGAATTTGCAGCACACTGTTATTTTGTATCACTCTGATTTTGCAGCACACTGTGAATTTGCAGGTCAATATTATTTTGTAGCACACTGTGATTTTGGAGCACACTGTTATTTTGCAGCAAACTGTGGTTTTGCTGAACTCTGATTTTGTAGCACTCTAATTTTGCAGCACACTGTGATTTTGCAGCACACTATGAATTTACTGCACGCTGTGATATTTCAGCACACTGCGATTTTGCAGCACACTGTGATTTTGCAAGACAATGTGATTTTCTAGCACACTGATTTTGTAGCACACTGTGATTTTGTAGCAGAGTGTGATTTTGCAGCACATGGTGATTTTGCCGCACACTATGAATTTACAGCACACTGTGATTTTATAGCACACTGCGATTTTGCAGCACACTGTGATTTTGCAGGACCATGTGATTTTGTAGTACACTGCGATTTTTCAGCACACTGAATTTGCAGCACACTGTGATTTTGTAGCACACTGATTTTGCAGCACACTGTGAATTTGCAGCACACTATGAATTTACAGCACACTGTTTTTTGCAGGACAATGTTATTTTGTAGCACACTGTGATTTTGTATCTCACTGTGATTTTGCAGCACACTGTGATGTTGCAGCACACTGATTTTGCAGCATACTGTGATTTTGTCACACACTGTGATTTTGCAGCACACAGATTTTGAAGCACACTGACTTTGCAGGTCACAGTGATTTTGCAGCACACTGTGATTTTGCAGCACACTCTGATTTTGCAGTACACTGATTTTGCAACATCCTGATTTTGCAGCACACCAATTTTGTATCACACTATGAATTTACAGCCCACGGTGATTTAACAGCACACTTTGATTTTGCAGCCCACTGTGATTTTGCAGCACACTCTGATTTTGCAGCACACTGTGATTTTGCAGCATACTGATTTTTCAGCACACTGTGATTTTGCATCACACTATTATTTTGCAGCATACACATTTAGTGGCACACTCTGATTTTGCAGCACACTATGATTTTGTTGCACATTGTGATTTTGCAGCACACTGTGATTTTCTAGCACACTGTGATTTTGCTGCATGCTGTGATTTTGCAGCACATGGTGATTTTGCAGCACACGGTGATTTTGCAGCACACGGTGATTTTGCAGCACACGTTGATTTTGCAGTACTCTCATTTTGTAGTACGCTGTGATTTGGCAGCACACTGTAATTTTGCAGCGTACTGATTTTGCAGCACACTGTGATTTTGCAGCACACTGTGATTTTGCAGCATACTGTGATTATGCACCATAATGATTTTGCCGCACACTGTGATTTTGCAGCACACTATAAATTTACAGCACACTGTGATTTTCCAGCACACTGTGATTTTGCAGCACACTGCAATTTTGCAGAAGCATGTTATTTTGTAGTACACTGCGATTTTGAAGCACACTGTGATTTAGCAGCACCATGTGATTTTGCAACACCCTGATATTGCAGCACAGTGATTTTGCAGCATACAGTGAATTTGCAGCATACTGATTTTGCAGCACACTGTGATTTTTCAGCAACATGTGATGTTGCAGTACACTGATTTTGCAGCACACCATGATTTTGCAGTATACTAATTTTGCGGCACACTCTGATTTTGCAGCACACTATAACATTGTTGCACGTTGTTATTTTGCAGCATACTGTGATTTTCTAGCACACTGATTTTGTAGCACACTGTGATTTTGTAGCACTCTCATTTGCAGCACACTGTCATTTTTCAGCAACATGTGATTTTGCAGTACACTGATTTTGCAGCATACTATGTTTTTGCAGTATACTAATTTTGCGGCACACTCGGATTTTGCAGCACACTATAATATTGTTGCACGTTGTTATTTTGCAGCACACTGTGATTTTCTAGCACACTGATTTTGTAGCACACTGTGATTTTGCTGCACACTGTGATTTTGCATCATACTATAATTATGCACCATAATGATTTTGCACCACATGGTGATTTTGCAGCACACTATGAATTTACAGCACACTTTGATATTTCAGCACACTGCAATTTTGCAGCACACTGTGATTTTGCAGCACACTGATTTTGCAGCACACTGATTTTGTAGCACCATGTGATTTTGCAGCACACTTATTTTATAGCACACTGTGATTTTGCAGCACCATGTGATTTTGCAGCATACTGATTTTTCTGCACACTGTGATTTTGCATCACACTATGATTTTGCAGCATACTCATTTTGCGGACAACTCTGATTTTGCAGCACACTAAGATTTTGTTGCACATTGTGATTTTGCAGCACACTGTGATTTTCTAGTACACTGATTTTTCAGCACACTGTGATTTTGCTGCACATTGTGATTTTGCAACACATGGTGATTTTGCAGCACACGTTGATTTTGCAGCACGCTGTGATTTGGCAGCACACTATGATTTTGCTGCATACTGATTGTGCAGGACACTCTGATTTTGCAGCATAATGTGATTATGCACCATAATGATTTTGCCGCACACTGTGATTTTGCAGCACTGCGATTTAGCAGCACACTGAATTTGCAGCACACTGTGATTTTGTAGCACTCTGATTTTGCAGCACACTGTGATTTTGGAGCACACTGTTATTTTGCAGCAAACTGTGGTTTTGCTGAACTCTGATTTTGCAGCACTCTAATTTTGCAGCACACTGTGATTTTGCAGCACACTGATTTTGCAGAATACTGTGATTTTGTCACACATTGATTTTGCAGCACACTGTGATTTTGCAGCACACTATGAATTTACAGCACGCTGTGATATTTCAGCACACTGCGATTTTGCAGCACACTGTGATTTTGCAGGAAAATGTGATTTTGTAGCACACTGTGATTTTGGACCACACTGTTATTTTGCAGCAAACTGTGATTTTGCTGAACTCTGATTTTGTAGCATTCTAATTTTGCAGCACACTGTGATTTTGCAGCACACTATGAATTTACAGCACACTGTGATATTTCAGCACACTGCGATTTTGCAGCACACTGTGATTTTGCCGGACAATGTGATTTTGTAGCACACTGTGATTTTGGACCACACTGTTATTTTGCAGCAAACTGTGGATTTGCTGAACTCTGATTTTGTAGCACTCTAATTTTGCAGCACACTGTGAATTTGCAGCACACTGATTTTGCCGAATACTGTGATTTTGTCACACACTGATTTTGTAGCACACTGTGATTTTGCAGCACACTGTAATTTTGCAGGACCATGTGATTTTGTAGTACACTGCGATTTTTCAGCACACTGAATTTGCAGCACACTGTGATTTTGTAGCACACTATGAATTTACAGCATGCTGTGATTTTGCAGCATCATGTTATTTTGCAGCATACTGATTTTGCAGCACACTGTGATTTTCTAGCACACTGATTTTGTAGCACACTGTGATTGTAGCAGACTGTGATTTTGCAGCACCATGTGATTTTGCAGCATACTGATTTTTCAGCACACTGTGATTTTGCAACACACTATTATTTTGCAGCATACTCATTTAGTGGCACACTCTGATTTTGCAGCACACTATGATTTTGTTGCACATTCTGATTTTGCAGCACACTGTGATTTTCTAGCACACTGATTTTTCAGCACACTGTGATTTTGCTGCATACTGTGATTTTGCAGCACATGGTGATGTTGCAGCACACGGTGATTTTGCAGCACACGGTGATTTTGCAGCACACTGTGATTTTGCAGTACTCTCATTTTGCAGCACGCTGTGATTTCGCAGCACACTATAATTTTGCAGTTTACTGATTTTGCAGCACACTGTGATTTTGCAGCACACTGTGATTTTGCAGCATACTGTGATTATGCACCATAATGATTTTGCCGCGCACTGTGATTTTGCAGCACACTATAAATTTACAGCACACTGTGATTTTACAGCACACTCTGATTTTGCAGCACACTGCGATTTTGCAGAAGCATGTTATTTTGTAGTACACTGCGATTTTGCAGCACACTGAATTTGCAGCACACTCTAATTTTGTAGCACACTGATTTTGCAGCACACTGTGAATTTGCAGCACACTATGAATTTACAGCACACTATTATTTTGTTGGTCAATGTTATCTTGTAACACACTGTGATTTTGGAGCACACTGTTATTTTGCAGCAAACTGTGGTTTTGCTGAATTCTGATTTTGTACCACTCTAATTTTGCAGCACACCGTGATTTTGCAGCACACTGATTTTTCTGCATCCTGTGATTTTGTCACACACTGATTTTGCAGCACACTGTGATTTAGCAGCACACTGATTTTGTAGCACACTGATTTTTCAGCACAATTTTATTTTGCAGCACACTGTAATTTTGCAGCACACTGTGATTTTACTGCACACTGATTTGGCTGCACACTGATTTGTAGCACACTGTGATTTTGCAGCACACTGTAATTTTTCAGCACACTGTGATTTTGCAGCACGCTGATTTTACAGCATACTGTGATTTTGCAGCACACTATGAATTTCCAACACACTGTGATATTTCAGCACACTGTGATTTTGCAGCACACTGTGATTTTGCAGCACACTATGTATTTACAGCACACTGTGATATTTCAGCACACTGTGATTTTTCAGCACACTGTGATTTTGCAGCACACTGTGATTTTGCCGGACAATGTGATTTTGTAGCACACTGTGATTTTGGACCACACTGTTATTTTGCAGCAAACTGTGGTTTTGCTGAACTCTCATTTTGTAGCACTCTAATTTTGCAGCACACTGTGATTTTGCAGCACACTGATTTTGTAGCACTCTGTGATTTCATAGCACACTATGATTTTGCAGCACACAGTGATTTAACTGCACAGTTTGATTTTGCAGCATTTTGTGATTTTGCAGCATGCTGTGATTTTGCAGCACACAGATTTTACAGCACACTGTGATTTTGCAGCATCATGTGATTTTGCAGCATACTGATTTTGCAGCACACTGTGATTTTGAAGCACATTGTGATTTATCAGCACCATGTGATTTTGCCACACCATGATTTTGCAGCACAACGATTTTGTATCATATTATGAATTTACAGCCCACTGTCATTTAACAGCAGACTGTGATTTTGCACCACACTATGAATTTGTTGCACGTTGTGATTTTGCAGCATACTGTTATTTTCTAGCACACTGATTTTGTAGCACTGTGATTTTGCAGCAGACTGTGATTTTGCAGCCCATGGTGATTTTGCAGCACACTATGAACTTACAGCACGCTGTGATATTTCAGCACACTGTGATTTTGTAGCACACTGTGATTTTGCAGCACCATGTGATTTTGCAGCACCATGTGATTTTGCAGCATACTGATTTTGCAGCACACTGTGAATTTGCAGCACACTATGAATTTACAGCACACTGTTTTTTGCAGGACAATGTTATTTTGTAGCACACTGTGATTTTGTATCACACTGTGATTTTGGAGCACACTGTTATTTTGCAGCAAACTGATTTTGCAGCATAATGTGATTTTGTCACAC
This sequence comes from Narcine bancroftii, assembly GCF_036971445.1. Lineage (NCBI taxonomy): Eukaryota > Metazoa > Chordata > Chondrichthyes > Torpediniformes > Narcinidae > Narcine > Narcine bancroftii. The sequence goes on from NC_091471.1 coordinate 8,557,420, forward strand.
ACTGTGATTTTGCAGCACACAGATTTTGAAGCACACTGACTTTGCAGGTCACAGTGATTTTGCAGCACCATGTGATTTTGCAGCATACTGATTTTGCAGCACACTGTGATTTTGCATCACACTATTATTTTGCAGCATACTCATTTAGTGGCACACTCTGATTTTGCAGCACACTATGATTTTGTTGCATATTCTGATTTTGCAGCACACTGTGATTTTCTAGCACACTGATTTTTCAGCACACTGTGATTTTGCTGCATACTGTGATTTTGCAGCACATGGTGATTTTGCAGCACACGGTGATTTTGCAGCACACAGTGATTTTGCAGCACACTGTGATTTTGCAGTACTCTCATTTTGCAGCACGCTGTGATTTGGCAGCACACTATAATTTTGCATCACACTGTGATTTTGCAGCACACTGTGATTTTGCAGCACACTGTGATTTTGCAGCATACTGTGATTATGCACCATAATGATTTTGCCGCACACTGTGATTTTGCAGCACACTATAAATTTACAGCACACTGTGATTTTACAGCACACTGTGATTTTGCACCACACTGCGATTTTGCAGAAGCATGTTATTTTGTAGTACACTGCGATTTTGCAGCACACTGAATTTGCAGCACACTCTAATTTTGTAGCACACTGATTTTGCAGCACACTGTGAATTTGCAGCACACTATGAATTTACAGCACACTATTATTTTGCAGGTCAATGTTATCTTGTAGCACACTGTGATTTTGGAGCACACTGTTATTTTGCAGCCAACTGTGGTTTTGCTGAATTCTGATTTTGTACCACTCTAATTTTGCAGCACACTGTGATTTTGCAGCACACTGATTTTTCTGCATCCTGTGATTTTGTCACACACTGATTTTGCAGCACACTGTGATTTAGCAGCACACTGATTTTGTAGCACACTGATTTTTCAGCACAATTTTATTTTGCAGCACACTGTAATTTTGCAGCACACTGTGATTTTACTGCACACTGATTTGGCTGCACACTGATTTGTAGCACACTGTGATTTTACAGCATACTGTGATTTTGCAGCACACTATGAATTTCCAACACACTGTGATTTTTCAGCACACTGTGATTTTGCAGCACACTGTGTTTTAGCAGCACCATGTGATTTTGCAACACCCTGATATTGCAGCACAGTGATTTTGCAGCATAGTGAATTTGCAGCATACTGATTTTGCAGCACACTGTGATTTTGTAGCACTCTCATTTGCAGCACACTGTGATTTTTCAGCAACATGTGATGTTCCAGTACAATGATTTTGTAGCACACTATGATTTTGCAGCATACTAATTTTGCGGCACACTCTGATTTTGCAGCACACTATGATATTGTTGCACGTTGTGATTTTGTAGCACACTGATTTTGCAGCACATGGTGATTTTGCAGCACACTATGAATTTACAGCACACTGTGATATTTCAGCACACTGCGATTTTGCAGCACACTGTGATTTTGCAGCACACTGTTATTTTGCAGCACCATGTGATTTTGCAGCACACTGATTTTACAGCACACTGTGATTTTGCAGCACCATGTGATTTTGCAGCACACTGTTATTTTGCAGCACACTGTGATTTTGCAGCACAATGTGATTTTGCAGCATGCTGATTTTTCAGCACACTGTGATTTTGCATCACACTATGAATTTACAGCAAACTGTGATTTTATAGCACACTGTGATTTTGCAGCACACTATGAATTTACAGCACGCTGTGATATTTCAGCACACTGCGATTTTGCAGCACACTGTGATTTTGCAGGACAATGTGATTTTGTAGCACACTGTGATTTTGGACCACACTGTTATTTTGCAGCAAACTGTGATTTTGCTGAACTCTGATTTTGTAGCACTCTAATTTTGCAGCACACTGTGATTTTGCAGCACACTATGAATTTACAGCACACTGTGATATTTCAGCACACTGCGATTTTGCAGCACACTGTGATTTTGCCGGACAATGTGATTTTGTAGCACACTGTGATTTTGGACCACACTGTTATTTTGCAGCAAACTGTGGATTTGCTGAACTCTGATTTTGTAGCACTCTAATTTTGCAGCACACTGTGAATTTGCAGCACACTGATTTTGCCGAATACTGTGATTTTGTCACACACTGATTTTGCAGCACACTGTGATTTTGCATCATACTATGATTATGCACCATATTGATTTTGGAGCATTTTGTGATTTTGCAGCACACTGTGATTTTCTAGCACACTGATTTTGTAGCACACTGTGATTTTGTAGCAGACTGTGATTTTGCAGCACATGGTGATTTTGCAGCACACTATGAATTTACAGCAAACTGTGATTTTATAGCACACTGTGATTTTGCAGCACACTGTAATTTTGCAGGACCATGTGATTTTGTAGTACACTGCGATTTTTCAGCACACTGAATTTGCAGCACACTGTGATTTTGTAGCACACTATGAATTTACAGCATGCTGTGATTTTGCAGCATCATGTTATTTTGCAGCATACTGATTTTGCAGCACACTGTGATTTTCTAGCACACTGATTTTGTAGCACACTGTCATTGTAGCAGACTGTGATTTTGCAGCACCATGTGATTTTGCAGCATACTGATTTTTCAGCACACTGTGATTTTGCAACACACTATTATTTTGCAGCATACTCATTTAGTGGCACACTCTGATTTTGCAGCACACTATGATTTTGTTGCACATTCTGATTTTGCAGCACACTGTGATTTTCTAGCACACTGATTTTTCAGCACACTGTGATTTTGCTGCATACTGTGATTTTGCAGCACATGGTGATTTTGCAGCACACGGTGATTTTGCAGCACACGGTGATTTTGCAGCACACGGTGATTTTGCAGTACTCTCATTTTGCAGCACGCTGTGATTTCGCAGCACACTATAATTTTGCAGCATACTGATTTTGCAGCACACTTTGATTTCACATCATACTGTGATTTTGCAGCACACTGAGATTTTTAGCTTCCTGATTTTGCAGCACACTGTGTTTTAGCAGCACCACGTGATTTTGCAACGCCCTGATTGTGAAGCACAGTGATTATGCAGCATACAGTGAATTTGCAGCATACTGACTTTGCAGCACACTGTGATTTTGTAGCACTCTCATTTGCAGCACACTGTGATTTTTCAGCAACATGTGATGTTGCAGTACACTGATTTTGCAGCACACTATGTTTTTGCAGTATACTAATTTTGCGGCACACTGTGATTTTCTAGCACACTGATTTTGTAGCACACTGTGATTTTGCTGCACACTTTGATTTTGCACCACATGGTGATTTTGCAGCACACTATGAATTTACAGCACACTGTGATATTTCAGCACACTGTGATTTTGCAGCACCATGTGATTTTGCAGCATACTGATTTTTCTGCACACTGTGATTTTGCATCATACTATGATTTTGCAGCATACTCATTTTGCGGACAACTCTGATTTTGCAGCACACTATGATTTTGTTGCACATTGTGATTTTGCAGCACACTGTGATTTTCTAGCACACTGATTTTTCAGCACACTGTGATTTTGCTGCACACTGTGATTTTGCAACACATGGTGATTTTGCAGCACACGTTGATTTTGCAGCACGCTGTGATTTGGCAGCACACTTTGATTTTGCAGCATACTGATTGTGCAGCACACTCTGATTTTGCAGCATAATGTGATTATGCACCATAATGATTTTACCGCCCACTGTGATTTTGCAGCACTGCGATTTTTCAGCACTCTGAATTTGCAGCACACTGTGATTTTGTAGCACACTGATTTTGCAGAACACTGTGAATTTGCAGCACACTATGAATTTACAGCACACTGCGATTTTGCAGCACACTGTGATTTTGCCGGACAATGTGATTTTGTAGCACACTGTGATTTTGGACCACACTGTTATTTTGCAGCAAACTGTGGATTTGCTGAACTCTGATTTTGTAGCACTCTAATTTTGCAGCACACTGTGATTTTGCATCATACTATAATTATGCACCATAATGATTTTGCAGCACATGGTGATTTTGCAGCACACTATAAATTTACAGCAGAGTGTGATTTTATAGCACACTGTGATTTTGCAGCACACTGTGATTTTGCAGGACCATGTGATTTTGTAGCACACTGATTTTGCAGCACACTGTGAATTTGCAGCACACTATGAATTTACAGCACACTATTTTTTGCAGGACAATGTTATTTTGTAGCACACTGTGATTTTGTATCACACTGTGATGTTGCAGCACACTGATTTTGCAGCATACTGTGATTTTGTCACACACTGTGATTTTGCAGCACACAGATTTTGAAGCACACTGACTTTGCAGGTCACAGTGATTTAGCAGCACACTGTGATTTTGCAGCACACTCTGATTTTGCAGTACACTGATTTTGCAACATCCTGATTTTGCAGCTCACCAATTTTGTATCACACTATGAATTTACAGCCCACAGTGATTTAACAGCACACTGTGATTTTGCAGCACATTGTGATTTTGGAGCACACTGTTATTTTGCAGAAAACTGTGGTTTTGCTGAACTCTGATTTTGTAGCACTCGAATTTTGCTGCACACTGATTTTGCAGCACTGTGATTTTGTAGCGCACTCATTTTGCAGCACACTGATTTTTCAGCAACATATGATGTTGCAGCACACTGATTTTGTAGCACTCTGTGATTTCATAGCACACTATGATTTTGCAGAACACAGTGATTTAACTGCACAGTTTGATTTTGGAGCATTTTGTGATTTTGCAGCATGCTGTGATTTTGCAGCATCATGTGATTTTGCAGCATACTGATTTTGCAGCACTCTGTTATTTTGTAGCGCACTCATTTTGCAGCACACTGATTTTTCAGCAACATGTGATGTTGCAGCACACTGATTTTATAGCACACTGTGATTTTGCAGCACCATGTGATTTTGCAGCACACTGTGATTTTCTAGCACACTGATTTTCCAGTGCACTGTGATTTTCTAGCACACTGATTTTTCAGCACACTGTGATTTTGCTGCACACTGTGATTTTGCAACACATGGTGATTTTGCAGCACACGTTGATTTTGCAGCACGCTGTGATTTGGCAGCACACTATGATTTTGCAGCATACTGATTGTGCAGCACACTCTGATTTTGCAGCATAATGTGATTATGCACCATAATGATTTTGCTGCACACTGTGATTTTGCAGCACTGCGATTTAGCAGCACACTGAATTTGCAGCACACTGTTATTTTGTATCACTCTGATTTTGCAGCACACTGTGAATTTGCAGGTCAATATTATTTTGTAGCACACTGTGATTTTGGAGCACACTGTTATTTTGCAGCAAACTGTGGTTTTGCTGAACTCTGATTTTGTAGCACTCTAATTTTGCAGCACACTGTGATTTTGCAGCACACTATGAATTTACTGCACGCTGTGATATTTCAGCACACTGCGATTTTGCAGCACACTGTGATTTTGCAAGACAATGTGATTTTCTAGCACACTGATTTTGTAGCACACTGTGATTTTGTAGCAGAGTGTGATTTTGCAGCACATGGTGATTTTGCCGCACACTATGAATTTACAGCACACTGTGATTTTATAGCACACTGCGATTTTGCAGCACACTGTGATTTTGCAGGACCATGTGATTTTGTAGTACACTGCGATTTTTCAGCACACTGAATTTGCAGCACACTGTGATTTTGTAGCACACTGATTTTGCAGCACACTGTGAATTTGCAGCACACTATGAATTTACAGCACACTGTTTTTTGCAGGACAATGTTATTTTGTAGCACACTGTGATTTTGTATCTCACTGTGATTTTGCAGCACACTGTGATGTTGCAGCACACTGATTTTGCAGCATACTGTGATTTTGTCACACACTGTGATTTTGCAGCACACAGATTTTGAAGCACACTGACTTTGCAGGTCACAGTGATTTTGCAGCACACTGTGATTTTGCAGCACACTCTGATTTTGCAGTACACTGATTTTGCAACATCCTGATTTTGCAGCACACCAATTTTGTATCACACTATGAATTTACAGCCCACGGTGATTTAACAGCACACTTTGATTTTGCAGCCCACTGTGATTTTGCAGCACACTCTGATTTTGCAGCACACTGTGATTTTGCAGCATACTGATTTTTCAGCACACTGTGATTTTGCATCACACTATTATTTTGCAGCATACACATTTAGTGGCACACTCTGATTTTGCAGCACACTATGATTTTGTTGCACATTGTGATTTTGCAGCACACTGTGATTTTCTAGCACACTGTGATTTTGCTGCATACTGTGATTTTGCAGCACATGGTGATTTTGCAGCACACGGTGATTTTGCAGCACACGGTGATTTTGCAGCACACGTTGATTTTGCAGTACTCTCATTTTGTAGTACGCTGTGATTTGGCAGCACACTGTAATTTTGCAGCGTACTGATTTTGCAGCACACTGTGATTTTGCAGCACACTGTGATTTTGCAGCATACTGTGATTATGCACCATAATGATTTTGCCGCACACTGTGATTTTGCAGCACACTATAAATTTACAGCACACTGTGATTTTCCAGCACACTGTGATTTTGCAGCACACTGCAATTTTGCAGAAGCATGTTATTTTGTAGTACACTGCGATTTTGAAGCACACTGTGATTTAGCAGCACCATGTGATTTTGCAACACCCTGATATTGCAGCACAGTGATTTTGCAGCATACAGTGAATTTGCAGCATACTGATTTTGCAGCACACTGTGATTTTTCAGCAACATGTGATGTTGCAGTACACTGATTTTGCAGCACACCATGATTTTGCAGTATACTAATTTTGCGGCACACTCTGATTTTGCAGCACACTATAACATTGTTGCACGTTGTTATTTTGCAGCATACTGTGATTTTCTAGCACACTGATTTTGTAGCACACTGTGATTTTGTAGCACTCTCATTTGCAGCACACTGTCATTTTTCAGCAACATGTGATTTTGCAGTACACTGATTTTGCAGCATACTATGTTTTTGCAGTATACTAATTTTGCGGCACACTCGGATTTTGCAGCACACTATAATATTGTTGCACGTTGTTATTTTGCAGCACACTGTGATTTTCTAGCACACTGATTTTGTAGCACACTGTGATTTTGCTGCACACTGTGATTTTGCATCATACTATAATTATGCACCATAATGATTTTGCACCACATGGTGATTTTGCAGCACACTATGAATTTACAGCACACTTTGATATTTCAGCACACTGCAATTTTGCAGCACACTGTGATTTTGCAGCACACTGATTTTGCAGCACACTGATTTTGTAGCACCATGTGATTTTGCAGCACACTTATTTTATAGCACACTGTGATTTTGCAGCACCATGTGATTTTGCAGCATACTGATTTTTCTGCACACTGTGATTTTGCATCACACTATGATTTTGCAGCATACTCATTTTGCGGACAACTCTGATTTTGCAGCACACTAAGATTTTGTTGCACATTGTGATTTTGCAGCACACTGTGATTTTCTAGTACACTGATTTTTCAGCACACTGTGATTTTACTGCACATTGTGATTTTGCAACACATGGTGATTTTGCAGCACACGTTGATTTTGCAGCACGCTGTGATTTGGCAGCACACTATGATTTTGCTGCATACTGATTGTGCAGGACACTCTGATTTTGCAGCATAATGTGATTATGCACCATAATGATTTTGCCGCACACTGTGATTTTGCAGCACTGCGATTTAGCAGCACACTGAATTTGCAGCACACTGTGATTTTGTAGCACTCTGATTTTGCAGCACACCGTGATTTTGGAGCACACTGTTATTTTGCAGCAAACTGTGGTTTTGCTGAACTCTGATTTTGCAGCACTCTAATTTTGCAGCACACTGTGATTTTGCAGCACACTGATTTTGCAGAATACTGTGATTTTGTCACACATTGATTTTGCAGCACACTGTGATTTTGCAGCACACTATGAATTTACAGCACGCTGTGATATTTCAGCACACTGCGATTTTGCAGCACACTGTGATTTTGCAGGAAAATGTGATTTTGTAGCACACTGTGATTTTGGACCACACTGTTATTTTGCAGCAAACTGTGATTTTGCTGAACTCTGATTTTGTAGCATTCTAATTTTGCAGCACACTGTGATTTTGCAGCACACTATGAATTTACAGCACACTGTGATATTTCAGCACACTGCGATTTTGCAGCACACTGTGATTTTGCCGGACAATGTGATTTTGTAGCACACTGTGATTTTGGACCACACTGTTATTTTGCAGCAAACTGTGGATTTGCTGAACTCTGATTTTGTAGCACTCTAATTTTGCAGCACACTGTGAATTTGCAGCACACTGATTTTGCCGAATACTGTGATTTTGTCACACACTGATTTTGTAGCACACTGTGATTTTGCAGCACACTGTAATTTTGCAGGACCATGTGATTTTGTAGTACACTGCGATTTTTCAGCACACTGAATTTGCAGCACACTGTGATTTTGTAGCACACTATGAATTTACAGCATGCTGTGATTTTGCAGCATCATGTTATTTTGCAGCATACTGATTTTGCAGCACACTGTGATTTTCTAGCACACTGATTTTGTAGCACACTGTGATTGTAGCAGACTGTGATTTTGCAGCACCATGTGATTTTGCAGCATACTGATTTTTCAGCACACTGTGATTTTGCAACACACTATTATTTTGCAGCATACTCATTTAGTGGCACACTCTGATTTTGCAGCACACTATGATTTTGTTGCACATTCTGATTTTGCAGCACACTGTGATTTTCTAGCACACTGATTTTTCAGCACACTGTGATTTTGCTGCATACTGTGATTTTGCAGCACATGGTGATGTTGCAGCACACGGTGATTTTGCAGCACACGGTGATTTTGCAGCACACTGTGATTTTGCAGTACTCTCATTTTGCAGCACGCTGTGATTTCGCAGCACACTATAATTTTGCAGTTTACTGATTTTGCAGCACACTGTGATTTTGCAGCACACTGTGATTTTGCAGCATACTGTGATTATGCACCATAATGATTTTGCCGCGCACTGTGATTTTGCAGCACACTATAAATTTACAGCACACTGTGATTTTACAGCACACTCTGATTTTGCAGCACACTGCGATTTTGCAGAAGCATGTTATTTTGTAGTACACTGCGATTTTGCAGCACACTGAATTTGCAGCACACTCTAATTTTGTAGCACACTGATTTTGCAGCACACTGTGAATTTGCAGCACACTATGAATTTACAGCACACTATTATTTTGTTGGTCAATGTTATCTTGTAACACACTGTGATTTTGGAGCACACTGTTATTTTGCAGCAAACTGTGGTTTTGCTGAATTCTGATTTTGTACCACTCTAATTTTGCAGCACACCGTGATTTTGCAGCACACTGATTTTTCTGCATCCTGTGATTTTGTCACACACTGATTTTGCAGCACACTGTGATTTAGCAGCACACTGATTTTGTAGCACACTGATTTTTCAGCACAATTTTATTTTGCAGCACACTGTAATTTTGCAGCACACTGTGATTTTACTGCACACTGATTTGGCTGCACACTGATTTGTAGCACACTGTGATTTTGCAGCACACTGTAATTTTTCAGCACACTGTGATTTTGCAGCACGCTGATTTTACAGCATACTGTGATTTTGCAGCACACTATGAATTTCCAACACACTGTGATATTTCAGCACACTGTGATTTTGCAGCACACTGTGATTTTGCAGCACACTATGTATTTACAGCACACTGTGATATTTCAGCACACTGTGATTTTTCAGCACACTGTGATTTTGCAGCACACTGTGATTTTGCCGGACAATGTGATTTTGTAGCACACTGTGATTTTGGACCACACTGTTATTTTGCAGCAAACTGTGGTTTTGCTGAACTCTCATTTTGTAGCACTCTAATTTTGCAGCACACTGTGATTTTGCAGCACACTGATTTTGTAGCACTCTGTGATTTCATAGCACACTATGATTTTGCAGCACACAGTGATTTAACTGCACAGTTTGATTTTGCAGCATTTTGTGATTTTGCAGCATGCTGTGATTTTGCAGCACACAGATTTTACAGCACACTGTGATTTTGCAGCATCATGTGATTTTGCAGCATACTGATTTTGCAGCACACTGTGATTTTGAAGCACATTGTGATTTATCAGCACCATGTGATTTTGCCACACCATGATTTTGCAGCACAACGATTTTGTATCATATTATGAATTTACAGCCCACTGTCATTTAACAGCAGACTGTGATTTTGCACCACACTATGAATTTGTTGCACGTTGTGATTTTGCAGCATACTGTTATTTTCTAGCACACTGATTTTGTAGCACTGTGATTTTGCAGCAGACTGTGATTTTGCAGCCCATGGTGATTTTGCAGCACACTATGAACTTACAGCACGCTGTGATATTTCAGCACACTGTGATTTTGTAGCACACTGTGATTTTGCAGCACCATGTGATTTTGCAGCACCATGTGATTTTGCAGCATACTGATTTTGCAGCACACTGTGAATTTGCAGCACACTATGAATTTACAGCACACTGTTTTTTGCAGGACAATGTTATTTTGTAGCACACTGTGATTTTGTATCACACTGTGATTTTGGAGCACACTGTTATTTTGCAGCAAACTGATTTTGCAGCATAATGTGATTTTGTCACACACTGTGATTTTGCAGCACACAGATTTTGAAGCACACTGACTTTGCAGGTCACAGTGATTTTGCAGCACCATGTGATTTTGCAGCATACTGATTTTGCAGCACACTGTGATTTTGCATCACACTATTATTTTGCAGCATACTCATTTAGTGGCACACTCTGATTTTGCAGCACACTATGATTTTGTTGCATATTCTGATTTTGCAGCACACTGTGATTTTCTAGCACACTGATTTTTCAGCACACTGTGATTTTGCTGCATACTGTGATTTTGCAGCACATGGTGATTTTGCAGCACACGGTGATTTTGCAGCACACAGTGATTTTGCAGCACACTGTGATTTTGCAGTACTCTCATTTTGCAGCACGCTGTGATTTGGCAGCACACTATAATTTTGCATCACACTGTGATTTTGCAGCACACTGTGATTTTGCAGCACACTGTGATTTTGCAGCATACTGTGATTATGCACCATAATGATTTTGCCGCACACTGTGATTTTGCAGCACACTATAAATTTACAGCACACTGTGATTTTACAGCACACTGTGATTTTGCACCACACTGCGATTTTGCAGAAGCATGTTATTTTGTAGTACACTGCGATTTTGCAGCACACTGAATTTGCAGCACACTCTAATTTTGTAGCACACTGATTTTGCAGCACACTGTGAATTTGCAGCACACTATGAATTTACAGCACACTATTATTTTGCAGGTCAATGTTATCTTGTAGCACACTGTGATTTTGGAGCACACTGTTATTTTGCAGCCAACTGTGGTTTTGCTGAATTCTGATTTTGTACCACTCTAATTTTGCAGCACACTGTGATTTTGCAGCACACTGATTTTTCTGCATCCTGTGATTTTGTCACACACTGATTTTGCAGCACACTGTGATTTAGCAGCACACTGATTTTGTAGCACACTGATTTTTCAGCACAATTTTATTTTGCAGCACACTGTAATTTTGCAGCACACTGTGATTTTACTGCACACTGATTTGGCTGCACACTGATTTGTAGCACACTGTGATTTTACAGCATACTGTGATTTTGCAGCACACTATGAATTTCCAACACACTGTGATTTTTCAGCACACTGTGATTTTGCAGCACACTGTGTTTTAGCAGCACCATGTGATTTTGCAACACCCTGATATTGCAGCACAGTGATTTTGCAGCATAGTGAATTTGCAGCATACTGATTTTGCAGCACACTGTGATTTTGTAGCACTCTCATTTGCAGCACACTGTGATTTTTCAGCAACATGTGATGTTCCAGTACAATGATTTTGTAGCACACTATGATTTTGCAGCATACTAATTTTGCGGCACACTCTGATTTTGCAGCACACTATGATATTGTTGCACGTTGTGATTTTGTAGCACACTGATTTTGCAGCACATGGTGATTTTGCAGCACACTATGAATTTACAGCACACTGTGATATTTCAGCACACTGCGATTTTGCAGCACACTGTGATTTTGCAGCACACTGTTATTTTGCAGCACCATGTGATTTTGCAGCACACTGATTTTACAGCACACTGTGATTTTGCAGCACCATGTGATTTTGCAGCACACTGTTATTTTGCAGCACACTGTGATTTTGCAGCACAATGTGATTTTGCAGCATGCTGATTTTTCAGCACACTGTGATTTTGCATCACACTATGAATTTACAGCAAACTGTGATTTTATAGCACACTGTGATTTTGCAGCACACTATGAATTTACAGCACGCTGTGATATTTCAGCACACTGCGATTTTGCAGCACACTGTGATTTTGCAGGACAATGTGATTTTGTAGCACACTGTGATTTTGGACCACACTGTTATTTTGCAGCAAACTGTGATTTTGCTGAACTCTGATTTTGTAGCACTCTAATTTTGCAGCACACTGTGATTTTGCAGCACACTATGAATTTACAGCACACTGTGATATTTCAGCACACTGCGATTTTGCAGCACACTGTGATTTTGCCGGACAATGTGATTTTGTAGCACACTGTGATTTTGGACCACACTGTTATTTTGCAGCAAACTGTGGATTTGCTGAACTCTGATTTTGTAGCACTCTAATTTTGCAGCACACTGTGAATTTGCAGCACACTGATTTTGCCGAATACTGTGATTTTGTCACACACTGATTTTGCAGCACACTGTGATTTTGCATCATACTATGATTATGCACCATATTGATTTTGGAGCATTTTGTGATTTTGCAGCACACTGTGATTTTCTAGCACACTGATTTTGTAGCACACTGTGATTTTGTAGCAGACTGTGATTTTGCAGCACATGGTGATTTTGCAGCACACTATGAATTTACAGCAAACTGTGATTTTATAGCACACTGTGATTTTGCAGCACACTGTAATTTTGCAGGACCATGTGATTTTGTAGTACACTGCGATTTTTCAGCACACTGAATTTGCAGCACACTGTGATTTTGTAGCACACTATGAATTTACAGCATGCTGTGATTTTGCAGCATCATGTTATTTTGCAGCATACTGATTTTGCAGCACACTGTGATTTTCTAGCACACTGATTTTGTAGCACACTGTCATTGTAGCAGACTGTGATTTTGCAGCACCATGTGATTTTGCAGCATACTGATTTTTCAGCACACTGTGATTTTGCAACACACTATTATTTTGCAGCATACTCATTTAGTGGCACACTCTGATTTTGCAGCACACTATGATTTTGTTGCACATTCTGATTTTGCAGCACACTGTGATTTTCTAGCACACTGATTTTTCAGCACACTGTGATTTTGCTGCATACTGTGATTTTGCAGCACATGGTGATTTTGCAGCACACGGTGATTTTGCAGCACACGGTGATTTTGCAGCACACGGTGATTTTGCAGTACTCTCATTTTGCAGCACGCTGTGATTTCGCAGCACACTATAATTTTGCAGCATACTGATTTTGCAGCACACTTTGATTTCACATCATACTGTGATTTTGCAGCACACTGAGATTTTTAGCTTCCTGATTTTGCAGCACACTGTGTTTTAGCAGCACCACGTGATTTTGCAACGCCCTGATTGTGAAGCACAGTGATTATGCAGCATACAGTGAATTTGCAGCATACTGACTTTGCAGCACACTGTGATTTTGTAGCACTCTCATTTGCAGCACACTGTGATTTTTCAGCAACATGTGATGTTGCAGTACACTGATTTTGCAGCACACTATGTTTTTGCAGTATACTAATTTTGCGGCACACTGTGATTTTCTAGCACACTGATTTTGTAGCACACTGTGATTTTGCTGCACACTTTGATTTTGCACCACATGGTGATTTTGCAGCACACTATGAATTTACAGCACACTGTGATATTTCAGCACACTGTGATTTTGCAGCACCATGTGATTTTGCAGCATACTGATTTTTCTGCACACTGTGATTTTGCATCATACTATGATTTTGCAGCATACTCATTTTGCGGACAACTCTGATTTTGCAGCACACTATGATTTTGTTGCACATTGTGATTTTGCAGCACACTGTGATTTTCTAGCACACTGATTTTTCAGCACACTGTGATTTTGCTGCACACTGTGATTTTGCAACACATGGTGATTTTGCAGCACACGTTGATTTTGCAGCACGCTGTGATTTGGCAGCACACTTTGATTTTGCAGCATACTGATTGTGCAGCACACTCTGATTTTGCAGCATAATGTGATTATGCACCATAATGATTTTACCGCCCACTGTGATTTTGCAGCACTGCGATTTTTCAGCACTCTGAATTTGCAGCACACTGTGATTTTGTAGCACACTGATTTTGCAGAACACTGTGAATTTGCAGCACACTATGAATTTACAGCACACTGCGATTTTGCAGCACACTGTGATTTTGCCGGACAATGTGATTTTGTAGCACACTGTGATTTTGGACCACACTGTTATTTTGCAGCAAACTGTGGATTTGCTGAACTCTGATTTTGTAGCACTCTAATTTTGCAGCACACTGTGATTTTGCATCATACTATAATTATGCACCATAATGATTTTGCAGCACATGGTGATTTTGCAGCACACTATAAATTTACAGCAGAGTGTGATTTTATAGCACACTGTGATTTTGCAGCACACTGTGATTTTGCAGGACCATGTGATTTTGTAGCACACTGATTTTGCAGCACACTGTGAATTTGCAGCACACTATGAATTTACAGCACACTATTTTTTGCAGGACAATGTTATTTTGTAGCACACTGTGATTTTGTATCACACTGTGATGTTGCAGCACACTGATTTTGCAGCATACTGTGATTTTGTCACACACTGTGATTTTGCAGCACACAGATTTTGAAGCACACTGACTTTGCAGGTCACAGTGATTTAGCAGCACACTGTGATTTTGCAGCACACTCTGATTTTGCAGTACACTGATTTTGCAACATCCTGATTTTGCAGCTCACCAATTTTGTATCACACTATGAATTTACAGCCCACAGTGATTTAACAGCACACTGTGATTTTGCAGCACATTGTGATTTTGGAGCACACTGTTATTTTGCAGAAAACTGTGGTTTTGCTGAACTCTGATTTTGTAGCACTCGAATTTTGCTGCACACTGATTTTGCAGCACTGTGATTTTGTAGCGCACTCATTTTGCAGCACACTGATTTTTCAGCAACATATGATGTTGCAGCACACTGATTTTGTAGCACTCTGTGATTTCATAGCACACTATGATTTTGCAGAACACAGTGATTTAACTGCACAGTTTGATTTTGGAGCATTTTGTGATTTTGCAGCATGCTGTGATTTTGCAGCATCATGTGATTTTGCAGCATACTGATTTTGCAGCACTCTGTTATTTTGTAGCGCACTCATTTTGCAGCACACTGATTTTTCAGCAACATGTGATGTTGCAGCACACTGATTTTATAGCACACTGTGATTTTGCAGCACCATGTGATTTTGCAGCACACTGTGATTTTCTAGCACACTGATTTTCCAGTGCACTGTGATTTTCTAGCACACTGATTTTTCAGCACACTGTGATTTTGCTGCACACTGTGATTTTGCAACACATGGTGATTTTGCAGCACACGTTGATTTTGCAGCACGCTGTGATTTGGCAGCACACTATGATTTTGCAGCATACTGATTGTGCAGCACACTCTGATTTTGCAGCATAATGTGATTATGCACCATAATGATTTTGCTGCACACTGTGATTTTGCAGCACTGCGATTTAGCAGCACACTGAATTTGCAGCACACTGTTATTTTGTATCACTCTGATTTTGCAGCACACTGTGAATTTGCAGGTCAATATTATTTTGTAGCACACTGTGATTTTGGAGCACACTGTTATTTTGCAGCAAACTGTGGTTTTGCTGAACTCTGATTTTGTAGCACTCTAATTTTGCAGCACACTGTGATTTTGCAGCACACTATGAATTTACTGCACGCTGTGATATTTCAGCACACTGCGATTTTGCAGCACACTGTGATTTTGCAAGACAATGTGATTTTCTAGCACACTGATTTTGTAGCACACTGTGATTTTGTAGCAGAGTGTGATTTTGCAGCACATGGTGATTTTGCCGCACACTATGAATTTACAGCACACTGTGATTTTATAGCACACTGCGATTTTGCAGCACACTGTGATTTTGCAGGACCATGTGATTTTGTAGTACACTGCGATTTTTCAGCACACTGAATTTGCAGCACACTGTGATTTTGTAGCACACTGATTTTGCAGCACACTGTGAATTTGCAGCACACTATGAATTTACAGCACACTGTTTTTTGCAGGACAATGTTATTTTGTAGCACACTGTGATTTTGTATCTCACTGTGATTTTGCAGCACACTGTGATGTTGCAGCACACTGATTTTGCAGCATACTGTGATTTTGTCACACACTGTGATTTTGCAGCACACAGATTTTGAAGCACACTGACTTTGCAGGTCACAGTGATTTTGCAGCACACTGTGATTTTGCAGCACACTCTGATTTTGCAGTACACTGATTTTGCAACATCCTGATTTTGCAGCACACCAATTTTGTATCACACTATGAATTTACAGCCCACGGTGATTTAACAGCACACTTTGATTTTGCAGCCCACTGTGATTTTGCAGCACACTCTGATTTTGCAGCACACTGTGATTTTGCAGCATACTGATTTTTCAGCACACTGTGATTTTGCATCACACTATTATTTTGCAGCATACACATTTAGTGGCACACTCTGATTTTGCAGCACACTATGATTTTGTTGCACATTGTGATTTTGCAGCACACTGTGATTTTCTAGCACACTGTGATTTTGCTGCATACTGTGATTTTGCAGCACATGGTGATTTTGCAGCACACGGTGATTTTGCAGCACACGGTGATTTTGCAGCACACGTTGATTTTGCAGTACTCTCATTTTGTAGTACGCTGTGATTTGGCAGCACACTGTAATTTTGCAGCGTACTGATTTTGCAGCACACTGTGATTTTGCAGCACACTGTGATTTTGCAGCATACTGTGATTATGCACCATAATGATTTTGCCGCACACTGTGATTTTGCAGCACACTATAAATTTACAGCACACTGTGATTTTCCAGCACACTGTGATTTTGCAGCACACTGCAATTTTGCAGAAGCATGTTATTTTGTAGTACACTGCGATTTTGAAGCACACTGTGATTTAGCAGCACCATGTGATTTTGCAACACCCTGATATTGCAGCACAGTGATTTTGCAGCATACAGTGAATTTGCAGCATACTGATTTTGCAGCACACTGTGATTTTTCAGCAACATGTGATGTTGCAGTACACTGATTTTGCAGCACACCATGATTTTGCAGTATACTAATTTTGCGGCACACTCTGATTTTGCAGCACACTATAACATTGTTGCACGTTGTTATTTTGCAGCATACTGTGATTTTCTAGCACACTGATTTTGTAGCACACTGTGATTTTGTAGCACTCTCATTTGCAGCACACTGTCATTTTTCAGCAACATGTGATTTTGCAGTACACTGATTTTGCAGCATACTATGTTTTTGCAGTATACTAATTTTGCGGCACACTCGGATTTTGCAGCACACTATAATATTGTTGCACGTTGTTATTTTGCAGCACACTGTGATTTTCTAGCACACTGATTTTGTAGCACACTGTGATTTTGCTGCACACTGTGATTTTGCATCATACTATAATTATGCACCATAATGATTTTGCACCACATGGTGATTTTGCAGCACACTATGAATTTACAGCACACTTTGATATTTCAGCACACTGCAATTTTGCAGCACACTGTGATTTTGCAGCACACTGATTTTGCAGCACACTGATTTTGTAGCACCATGTGATTTTGCAGCACACTTATTTTATAGCACACTGTGATTTTGCAGCACCATGTGATTTTGCAGCATACTGATTTTTCTGCACACTGTGATTTTGCATCACACTATGATTTTGCAGCATACTCATTTTGCGGACAACTCTGATTTTGCAGCACACTAAGATTTTGTTGCACATTGTGATTTTGCAGCACACTGTGATTTTCTAGTACACTGATTTTTCAGCACACTGTGATTTTACTGCACATTGTGATTTTGCAACACATGGTGATTTTGCAGCACACGTTGATTTTGCAGCACGCTGTGATTTGGCAGCACACTATGATTTTGCTGCATACTGATTGTGCAGGACACTCTGATTTTGCAGCATAATGTGATTATGCACCATAATGATTTTGCCGCACACTGTGATTTTGCAGCACTGCGATTTAGCAGCACACTGAATTTGCAGCACACTGTGATTTTGTAGCACTCTGATTTTGCAGCACACCGTGATTTTGGAGCACACTGTTATTTTGCAGCAAACTGTGGTTTTGCTGAACTCTGATTTTGCAGCACTCTAATTTTGCAGCACACTGTGATTTTGCAGCACACTGATTTTGCAGAATACTGTGATTTTGTCACACATTGATTTTGCAGCACACTGTGATTTTGCAGCACACTATGAATTTACAGCACGCTGTGATATTTCAGCACACTGCGATTTTGCAGCACACTGTGATTTTGCAGGACAATGTGATTTTGTAGCACACTGTGATTTTGGACCACACTGTTATTTTGCAGCAAACTGTGATTTTGCTGAACTCTGATTTTGTAGCATTCTAATTTTGCAGCACACTGTGATTTTGCAGCACACTATGAATTTACAGCACACTGTGATATTTCAGCACACTGCGATTTTGCAGCACACTGTGATTTTGCCGGACAATGTGATTTTGTAGCACACTGTGATTTTGGACCACACTGTTATTTTGCAGCAAACTGTGGATTTGCTGAACTCTGATTTTGTAGCACTCTAATTTTGCAGCACACTGTGAATTTGCAGCACACTGATTTTGCCGAATACTGTGATTTTGTCACACACTGATTTTGTAGCACACTGTGATTTTGCAGCACACTGTAATTTTGCAGGACCATGTGATTTTGTAGTACACTGCGATTTTTCAGCACACTGAATTTGCAGCACACTGTGATTTTGTAGCACACTATGAATTTACAGCATGCTGTGATTTTGCAGCATCATGTTATTTTGCAGCATACTGATTTTGCAGCACACTGTGATTTTCTAGCACACTGATTTTGTAGCACACTGTGATTGTAGCAGACTGTGATTTTGCAGCACCATGTGATTTTGCAGCATACTGATTTTTCAGCACACTGTGATTTTGCAACACACTATTATTTTGCAGCATACTCATTTAGTGGCACACTCTGATTTTGCAGCACACTATGATTTTGTTGCACATTCTGATTTTGCAGCACACTGTGATTTTCTAGCACACTGATTTTTCAGCACACTGTGATTTTGCTGCATACTGTGATTTTGCAGCACATGGTGATGTTGCAGCACACGGTGATTTTGCAGCACACGGTGATTTTGCAGCACACTGTGATTTTGCAGTACTCTCATTTTGCAGCACGCTGTGATTTCGCAGCACACTATAATTTTGCAGTTTACTGATTTTGCAGCACACTGTGATTTTGCAGCACACTGTGATTTTGCAGCATACTGTGATTATGCACCATAATGATTTTGCCGCGCACTGTGATTTTGCAGCACACTATAAATTTACAGCACACTGTGATTTTACAGCACACTCTGATTTTGCAGCACACTGCGATTTTGCAGAAGCATGTTATTTTGTAGTACACTGCGATTTTGCAGCACACTGAATTTGCAGCACACTCTAATTTTGTAGCACACTGATTTTGCAGCACACTGTGAATTTGCAGCACACTATGAATTTACAGCACACTATTATTTTGTTGGTCAATGTTATCTTGTAACACACTGTGATTTTGGAGCACACTGTTATTTTGCAGCAAACTGTGGTTTTGCTGAATTCTGATTTTGTACCACTCTAATTTTGCAGCACACCGTGATTTTGCAGCACACTGATTTTTCTGCATCCTGTGATTTTGTCACACACTGATTTTGCAGCACACTGTGATTTAGCAGCACACTGATTTTGTAGCACACTGATTTTTCAGCACAATTTTATTTTGCAGCACACTGTAATTTTGCAGCACACTGTGATTTTACTGCACACTGATTTGGCTGCACACTGATTTGTAGCACACTGTGATTTTGCAGCACACTGTAATTTTTCAGCACACTGTGATTTTGCAGCACGCTGATTTTACAGCATACTGTGATTTTGCAGCACACTATGAATTTCCAACACACTGTGATATTTCAGCACACTGTGATTTTGCAGCACACTGTGATTTTGCAGCACACTATGTATTTACAGCACACTGTGATATTTCAGCACACTGTGATTTTTCAGCACACTGTGATTTTGCAGCACACTGTGATTTTGCCGGACAATGTGATTTTGTAGCACACTGTGATTTTGGACCACACTGTTATTTTGCAGCAAACTGTGGTTTTGCTGAACTCTCATTTTGTAGCACTCTAATTTTGCAGCACACTGTGATTTTGCAGCACACTGATTTTGTAGCACTCTGTGATTTCATAGCACACTATGATTTTGCAGCACACAGTGATTTAACTGCACAGTTTGATTTTGCAGCATTTTGTGATTTTGCAGCATGCTGTGATTTTGCAGCACACAGATTTTACAGCACACTGTGATTTTGCAGCATCATGTGATTTTGCAGCATACTGATTTTGCAGCACACTGTGATTTTGAAGCACATTGTGATTTATCAGCACCATGTGATTTTGCCACACCATGATTTTGCAGCACAACGATTTTGTATCATATTATGAATTTACAGCCCACTGTAATTTAACAGCAGACTGTGATTTTGCACCACACTATGAATTTGTTGCACGTTGTGATTTTGCAGCATACTGTTATTTTCTAGCACACTGATTTTGTAGCACTGTGATTTTGCAGCCCATGGTGATTTTGCAGCCCATGGTGATTTTGCAGCACACTATGAACTTACAGCACGCTGTGATATTTCAGCACACTGTGATTTTGTAGCACACTGTGATTTTGCAGCACCATGTGATTTTGCAGCACCATGTGATTTTGCAGCATACTGATTTTGCAGCACACTGTGAATTTGCAGCACACTATGAATTTACAGCACACTGTTTTTTGCAGGACAATGTTATTTTGTAGCACACTGTGATTTTGTATCACACTGTGATTTTGGAGCACACTGTTATTTTGCAGCAAACTGATTTTGCAGCATAATGTGATTTTGTCACACACTGTGATTTTGCAGCACACAGATTTTGAAGCACACTGACTTTGCAGGTCACAGTGATTTTGCAGCACCATGTGATTTTGCAGCATACTGATTTTGCAGCACACTGTGATTTTGCATCACACTATTATTTTGCAGCATACTCATTTAGTGGCACACTCTGATTTTGCAGCACACTATGATTTTGTTGCATATTCTGATTTTGCAGCACACTGTGATTTTCTAGCACACTGATTTTTCAGCACACTGTGATTTTGCTGCATACTGTGATTTTGCAGCACATGGTGATTTTGCAGCACACGGTGATTTTGCAGCACACAGTGATTTTGCAGCACACTGTGATTTTGCAGTACTCTCATTTTGCAGCACGCTGTGATTTGGCAGCACACTATAATTTTGCAGCATACTGATTTTGCAGCACACTGTGATTTTGCAGCACACTGTGATTTTGCAGCACACTGTGATTTTGCAGCATACTGTGATTATGCACCATAATGATTTTGCCGCACACTGTGATTTTGCAGCACACTATAAATTTACAGCACACTGTGATTTTACAGCACACTGTGATTTTGCACCACACTGCGATTTTGCAGAAGCATGTTATTTTGTAGTACACTGCGATTTTGCAGCACACTGAATTTGCAGCACACTCTAATTTTGTAGCACACTGATTTTGCAGCACACTGTGAATTTGCAGCACACTATGAATTTACAGCACACTATTATTTTGCAGGTCAATGTTATCTTGTAGCACACTGTGATTTTGGAGCACACTGTTATTTTGCAGCCAACTGTGGTTTTGCTGAATTCTGATTTTGTACCACTCTAATTTTGCAGCACACTGTGATTTTGCAGCACACTGATTTTTCTGCATCCTGTGATTTTGTCACACACTGATTTTGCAGCACACTGTGATTTAGCAGCACACTGATTTTGTAGCACACTGATTTTTCAGCACAATTTTATTTTGCAGCACACTGTAATTTTGCAGCACACTGTGATTTTACTGCACACTGATTTGGCTGCACACTGATTTGTAGCACACTGTGATTTTACAGCATACTGTGATTTTGCAGCACACTATGAATTTCCAACACACTGTGATTTTTCAGCACACTGTGATTTTGCAGCACACTGTGTTTTAGCAGCACCATGTGATTTTGCAACACCCTGATATTGCAGCACAGTGATTTTGCAGCATAGTGAATTTGCAGCATACTGATTTTGCAGCACACTGTGATTTTGTAGCACTCTCATTTGCAGCACACTGTGATTTTTCAGCAACATGTGATGTTCCAGTACAATGATTTTGTAGCACACTATGATTTTGCAGCATACTAATTTTGCGGCACACTCTGATTTTGCAGCACACTATGATATTGTTGCACGTTGTGATTTTGTAGCACACTGATTTTGCAGCACATGGTGATTTTGCAGCACACTATGAATTTACAGCACACTGTGATATTTCAGCACACTGCGATTTTGCAGCACACTGTGATTTTGCAGCACACTGTTATTTTGCAGCACCATGTGATTTTGCAGCACACTGATTTTACAGCACACTGTGATTTTGCAGCACCATGTGATTTTGCAGCACACTGTTATTTTGCAGCACACTGTGATTTTGCAGCACAATGTGTTTTTGCAGCATGCTGATTTTTCAGCACACTGTGATTTTGCATCACACTATGATTTTGCAGCATACTCATTTTGTGGCAAACTCTGATTTTACAGCACACTGTGATTTTGCAGCACCATGTGATTTTGCAGCATACTGATTTTGCAGCACACTATGATTTTGCAGCATCCTCATTTTGTGGCAAACTCTGATTTTACATCACACTGTGATTTTGCAGCACACTGTGATTTTTAGCTCACTGATTTTGCAGCACACTGTGTTTTAGCAGCACCACGTGATTTTGCAACACCCTGATTTTGCAGCACAGTGATTTTGCAGCATACAGTGAATTTGCAGCATACTGATTTGGCAGCATTTTGTGATTTTGCAGCATGCTGTGATTTTGCAGCATCATGTGATTTTGCAGCATACTGATTTTGCAGCACACTGTGATTTTGAAGCACATTGTGATTTATCAGCACCATGTGATTTTGCCACACCATGGTTTTGCAGCACAACGATTTTGTATCATATTATGAATTTACAGCCCACTGTCATTTAACAGCACACTGTGATTTTGCACCACACTATGATATTGTTGCACTTTGTGATTTTGCAGCACACTGTGATTTTCTAGCACACTGATTTTGTAGCACACTGTGATTTTGCAGCAGACTGTGATTTTGCAGCACATGGTGATTTTGCAGCACATGGTGATTTTGCAGCACACTATGAATTTACAGCATGCTGTGATATTTCAGCACACTGTGATTTTGCAGCACACTTATTTTGCAGCACACTGATTTTGTAGCACACTGTGATTTTGCAGCACACTGAAATTTTGTAGAACACTATGATTTTGCAGCACACTGTGATTTTGCAGCACCATGTGATTTTGCAGCATACTGATATTGCAGCACACTTTGATTTCACATCACACTGTGATTTTGCAGCACACTGTGATTTTTAGCTTACTGATTTTGCAGCACACTGTGTTTTAGCAGCACCACTTGATTTTGCAACACCCTGATTTTGCAGCACATGGTGATTTTGCCGCACACTATGAATTTACAGCACACTGTGATTTTATAGCACACTGCGATTTTGCAGCACACTGTGATTTTGCAGGACCATGTGATTTTGTAGTACACTGTGATTTTTCAGCACACTGAATTTGCAGCAAACTGTGATTTTGTAGCACACTGATTTTGCAGCACACTGTGAATTTGCAGCACACTATGAATTTACAGCACACTGTTTTTTGCAGGACAATGTTATTTTGTAGCACACTGTGATTTTGTATCTCACTGTGATTTTGCAGCACACTGTGATGTTGCAGCACACTGATTTTGCAGCATACTGTGATTTTGTCACACACTGTGATTTTGCAGCACACAGATTTTGAAGCACACTGACTTTGCAGGTCACAGTGATTTAGCAGCACACTGTGATTTTGCAGCACACTCTGATTTTGCAGTACACTGATTTTGCAACATCCTGATTTTGCAGCACACCAATTTTGTATCACACTATGAATTTACAGCCCACGGTGATTTAACAGCACACTTTGATTTTGCAGCCCACTGTGATTTTGCAGCACACTGTGATTTTGCAGCACACTGTGATTTTGCAGCATACTGATTTTTCAGCACACTGTGATTTTGCATCACACTATTGTTTTGCAGCATACACATTTAGTGGCACACTCTGATTTTGAAGCACACAATGATTTTGTTGCACATTGTGATTTTGCAGCACACTGTGATTTTCTAGCACACTGTGATTTTGCTGCATACTGTGATTTTGCAGCACATGGTGATTTTGCAGCACACGGTGATTTTGCAGCACACGTTGATTTTGCAGTACTATCATTTTGTAGTACGCTGTGATTTGGCAGCACACTGTAATTTTGCAGCGTACTGATTTTGCAGCACACTGTGATTTTGCAGCACACTGTGATTTTGCAGCATACTGTGATTATGCACCATAATGATTTTGCCGCACACTGTGATTTTGCAGCACACTATAAATTTACAGCACACTGTGATTTTCCAGCACACTGTGATTTTGCAGCACACTGCAATTTTGCAGAAGCATGTTATTTTGTAGTACACTGCGATTTTGAAGCACACTGTGATTTAGCAGCACCATGTGATTTTGCAACACCCTGATATTGCAGCACAGTGATTTTGCAGCATACAGTGAATTTGCAGCATACTGATTTTGCAGCACACTGTGATTTTTCAGCAACATGTGATGTTGCAGTACACTGATTTTGCAGCAAACCATGATTTTGCAGTATACTAATTTTGCGGCACACTCTGATTTTGCAGCACACTATAATATTGTTGCACGTTGTTATTTTGCAGCATACTGTGATTTTCTAGCACACTGATTTTGTAGCACACTGTGATTTTGCTGCACACTGTGATTTTGCATCATACTATAATTATGCACCATAATGATTTTGCACCACATGGTGATTTTGCAGCACACTATGAATTTACAGCACACTGTGATATTTCAGCACACTGCAATTTTGCAGCACACTGTGATTTTTCAGCACACTGATTTTGCAGCACACTGATTTTGTAGCACCATGTGATTTTGCAGCACACTTATTTTATAGCACACTGTGATTTTGCAGCACCATGTGATTTTGCAGCATACTGATTTTTCTGCACACTGTGATTTTGCATCACACTATGATTTTGCAGCATACTCATTTTGCGGACAACTCTGATTTTGCAGCACACTAAGATTTTGTTGCACATTGTGATTTTGCAGCACACTGTGATTTTCTAGCACACTGATTTTTCAGCACACTGTGATTTTGCTGCACATTGTGATTTTGCAACACATGGTGATTTTGCAGCACACGTTGATTTTGCAGCACGCTGTGATTTGGCAGCACACTATGATTTTGCTGCATACTGATTGTGCAGGACACTCTGATTTTGCAGCATAATGTGATTATGCACCATAATGATTTTGCCGCACACTGTGATTTTGCAGCACTGCGATTTAGCAGCACACTGAATTTGCAGCACACTGTGATTTTGTAGCACTCTGATTTTGCAGCACACTGTGATTTTGGAGCACACTGTTATTTTGCAGCAAACTGTGGTTTTGCTGAACTCTGATTTTGCAGCACTCTAATTTTGTAGCACACTGTGATTTTGCAGCACACTGATTTTGCAGAATACTGTGATTTTGTCACACATTGATTTTGCAGCACACTGTGATTTTGCAGCACACTATGAATTTACAGCACGCTGTGATATTTCAGCACACTGCGATTTTGCAGCACACTGTGATTTTGCAGGACAATGTGATTTTGTAGCACACTGTGATTTTGGACCACACTGTTATTTTGCAGCAAACTGTGATTTTGCTGAACTCTGATTTTGTAGCACTCTAATTTTGCAGCACACTGTGATTTTGCAGCACACTATGAATTTACAGCACACTGTGATATTTCAGCACACTGCGATTTTGCAGCACACTGTGATTTTGCCGGACAATGTGATTTTGTAGCACACTGTGATTTTGGACCACACTGTTATTTTGCAGCAAACTGTGGATTTGCTGAACTCTGATTTTGTAGCACTCTAATTTTGCAGCACACTGTGAATTTGCAGCACACTGATTTTGCCGAATACTGTGATTTTGTCACACACTGATTTTGCAGCACACTGTGATTTTGCATCATACTATGATTATGCACCATATTGATTTTGGAGCATTTTGTGATTTTGCAGCACACTGTGATTTTCTAGCACACTGATTTTGTAGCACACTGTGATTTTGTAGCAGACTGTGATTTTGCAGCACATGGTGATTTTGCAGCACACTATGAATTTACAGCAAACTGTGATTTTATAGCACACTGTGATTTTGCAGCACACTGTAATTTTGCAGGACCATGTGATTTTGTAGTACACTGCGATTTTTCAGCACACTGAATTTGCAGCACACTGTGATTTTGTAGCACACTATGAATTTACAGCATGCTGTGATTTTGCAGCATCATGTTATTTTGCAGCATACTGATTTTGCAGCACACTGTGATTTTCTAGCACACTGATTTTGTAGCACACTGTCATTGTAGCAGACTGTGATTTTGCAGCACCATGTGATTTTGCAGCATACTGATTTTTCAGCACACTGTGATTTTGCAACACACTATTATTTTGCAGCATACTCATTTAGTGGCACACTCTGATTTTGCAGCACACTATGATTTTGTTGCACATTCTGATTTTGCAGCACACTGTGATTTTCTAGCACACTGATTTTTCAGCACACTGTGATTTTGCAGCATACTGTGATTATGCACCATAATGATTTTGCCGCACACTGTGATTTTGCAGCACACTATAAATTTACAGCACACTGTGATTTTACAGCACGCTGTGATTTTGCAGCACACTGCGATTTTGAAGAAGCATGTTATTTTGTAGTACACTGCGATTTTGCAGCACACTGAATTTGCAGCACACTCTAATTTTTTAGCACACTGATTTTGCAGCACACTGTGAATTTGAAGCACATTGTGATTTATCAGCACCATGTGATTTTGCCACACCATGATTGTGCAGCACAACGATTTTGTATCATATTATGAATTTACAGCCCACTGTCATTTAACAGCACACTGTGATTTTGCACCACACTATGATATTGTTGCACGTTGTGATTTTGCAGCACACTGTGATTTTCTAGCACACTGATTTTGTAGCACACTGTGATTTTGCAGCAGACTGTGATTTTGCAGCACATGGTGATTTTGCAGCACACTATGAATTTACAGCACGCTGTGATATTTCAGCACACTGCGATTTTGCAGCACACTTATTTTGCAGCACACTGATTTTGTAGCACACTGTGATTTTGCAGCAGACTGTGATTTTCAGCACACTTATTTTGCAGCACACTGATTTTGTAGCACACTGTGATTTTGCAGCACACTTAAATTTTGTAGAACACTATGATTTTGCAGCACACTGTGATTTTGCAGCACCATGTGATTTTGCAGCATACTGATTTTGCAGCACACTTTGATTTCACATCACACTGTGATTTTGCAGCACACTGTGATTTTTAGCTTACTGATTTTGCAGCACACTGTGTTTTAGCAGCACCACGTGATTTTGCAACGCCCTGATTGTGAAGCACAGTGATTATGCAGCATACAGTGAATTTGCAGCATACTGACTTTGCAGCACACTGTGATTTTGTAGCACTCTCATTTGCAGCACACTGTGATTTTTCAGCAACATGTGATGTTGCAGTACACTGATTTTGCAGCACACTATGTTTTTGCAGTATACTAATTTTGCGGCACACTCTGATTTTGCAGCACACTATAATATTGTTGCACGTTGTTATTTTGCAGCACACTGTGATTTTCTAGCACACTGATTTTGTAGCACACTGTGATTTTGCTGCACACTTTAATTTTGCACCACATGGTGATTTTGCAGCACACTATGAATTTACAGCACACTGTGATATTTCAGCACACTGTGATTTTGCAGCACCATGTGATTTTGCAGCATACTGATTTTTCTGCACACTGTGATTTTGCATCATACTATGATTTTGCAGCATACTCATTTTGCGGACAACTCTGATTTTGCAGCACACTATGATTTTGTTGCACATTGTGATTTTGCAGCACACTGTGATTTTCTAGCACACTGATTTTTCAGCACACTGTGATTTTGCTGCACACTGTGATTTTGCAACACATGGTGATTTTGCAGCACACGTTGATTTTGCAGCACGCTGTGATTTGGCAGCACACTTTGATTTTGCAGCATACTGATTGTGCAGCATACTCTGATTTTGCAGCATAATGTGATTATGCACCATAATGATTTTGGAGCATTTTGTGATTTTGCAGCACACTGTGATTTTCTAGCACACTGATTTTGTAGCACACTGTGATTTTGTAGCAGACTGTGATTTTGCAGCACATGGTGATTTTGCAGCACACTATGAATTTACAGCACACTGTGATTTTATAGCACACTGTGATTTTGCAGCAGATTGTGATTTTGCAGGACCATGTAACTTTGTAGTACACTGCGATTTTTCAGCACACTGATTTTGCAGCACACTTTGAATTTGCAGCACACTATGAATTTACAGCACACTGTTTTTTGCAGGACAATGTTATTTTGTAGCACACTGTGATTTTGTATCACACTGTGATTTTGGAGCACACTGTTATTTTGCAGCAAACTGTGGTTTTGCTGAACTCTGATTTTGTAGCACTCTAATTTTGCAGCACACTGTGATGTTGCAGCACACTGATTTTGCAGCATACTGTGATTTTGTCACACACTGTGATTTTGCAGCACACAGATTTTGAAGCACACTGACTTTGCAGGTCACAGTGATTTAGCAGCACACTGTGATTTTGCAGCACACTCTGATTTTGCAGTACACTGATTTTGCAACATCCTGATTTTGCAGCACACCAATTTTGTATCACACTATGAATTTACAGCCCACAGTGATTTAACAGCACACTGTGATTTTGCAGCACACTGTGATTTTGCAGCACCATGTGATTTTGCAGCATACTGATTTTTCAGCACACTGTGATTTTGCATCA
Organism: Narcine bancroftii; assembly: GCF_036971445.1. Classification (NCBI taxonomy): domain Eukaryota; kingdom Metazoa; phylum Chordata; class Chondrichthyes; order Torpediniformes; family Narcinidae; genus Narcine; species Narcine bancroftii. Next base: position 8,587,188 of record NC_091471.1, read on the forward strand.
CACTATTATTTTGCAGCATACTCATTTAGTGGCACACTCTGATTTTGCAGCACACTATGATTTTGTTGCACATTCTGATTTTGCAGCACACTGTGATTTTCTAGCACACTGATTTTTCAGCACACTTTTGCTGCATACTGTGATTTTGCAGCACATGGTGATTTTGCAGCACACGGTGATTTTGCAGCACACGGTGATTTTGCAGCACACTGTGATTTTGCAGTACTCTCATTTTGCAGCATGCTGTGATTTGGCAGCACACTATAATTTTGCAGCATACTGATTTTGCAGCACACTGTGATTTTGCAGCACACTGTGATTTTGCAGCATACTGTGATTATGCACCATAATGATTTTGCCGCACACTGTGATTTTGCAGCACACTCTAAATTTACAGCACACTGTGATTTTACAGCACGCTGTGATTTTGCAGCACACTGCGATTTTGCAGAAGCATGTTATTTTGTAGTACACTGCGATTTTGCAGCACACTGAATTTGCAGCACACTCTAATTTTGTAGCACACTGATTTTGCAGCACACTGTGAATTTGAAGCACATTGTGATTTATCAGCACCATGAGATTTTGCCACACCATGATTTTGCAGCACAACGATTTTGTATCATATTATGAATTTACAGCCCACTGTCATTTAACAGCACACTGTGATTTTGCACCACACTATGATATTGTTGCATGTTGTGATTTTGCAGCACACTGTGATTTTCTAGCACACTGATTTTGTAGCACACTGTGATTTTGCAGCAGACTGTGATTTTGCAGCACACTATGAATTTACAGCACGCTGTGATATTTCAGCACACTGCGATTTTGCAGCACACTTATTTTGCAGCACACTGATTTTGTAGCACACTGTGATTTTGCAGCACACTGAAATTTTGTAGAACACTATGATTTTGCAGCGCACTGTGATTTTGGAGCACCATGTGATTTTGCAGCATACTGATTTTGCAGCACACTTTGATTTCACATCATACTGTGATTTTGCAGCACACTGAGATTTTTAGCTTACTGATTTTGCAGCACACTGTGTTTTAGCAGCACCACGTGATTTTGCAATGCCCTGATTGTGAAGCACAGTGATTATGCAGCATACAGTGAATTTGCAGCATACTGACTTTGCAGCACACTGTGATTTTGTAGCACTCTCATTTGCAGCACACTGTGATTTTTCAGCAACATGTGATGTTGCAGTACACTGATTTTGCAGCACACTATGTTTTTGCAGTATACTAATTTTGCGGCACACTGTGATTTTCTAGCACACTGATTTTGTAGCACACTGTGATTTTGCTGCACACTTTGATTTTGCACCACATGGTGATTTTGCAGCACACTATGAATTTACAGCACACTGTGATATTTCAGCACACTGTGATTTTGCAGCACCATGTGATTTTGCAGCATACTGATTTTTCTGCACACTGTGATTTTGCATCATACTATGATTTTGCAGCATACTCATTTTGCGGACAACTCTGATTTTGCAGCACACTATGATTTTGTTGCACATTGTGATTTTGCAGCACACTGTGATTTTCTAGCACACTGATTTTTCAGCACACTGTGATTTTGCTGCACACTGTGATTTTGCAACACATGGTGATTTTGCAGCACACGTTGATTTTGCAGCACGCTGTGATTTGGCAGCACACTTTGATTTTGCAGCATACTGATTGTGCAGCACACTCTGATTTTGCAGCATAATGTGATTATGCACCATAATGATTTTACCGCCCACTGTGATTTTGCAGCACTGCGATTTTTCAGCACTCTGAATTTGCAGCACACTGTGATTTTGTAGCACACTGATTTTGCAGCACACTGTGAATTTGCAGCACACTATGAATTTACAGCACACTGCGATTTTGCAGCACACTGTGATTTTGCCGGACAATGTGATTTTGTAGCACACTGTGATTTTGGACCACACTGTTATTTTGCAGCAAACTGTGGATTTGCTGAACTCTGATTTTGTAGCACTCTAATTTTGCAGCACACTGTGATTTTGCATCATACTATAATTATGCACCATAATGATTTTGCAGCACATGGTGATTTTGCAGCACACTATAAATTTACAGCAGAGTGTGATTTTATAGCACACTGTGATTTTGCAGCACACTGTGATTTTGCAGCATACTGATTTTGCAGCACACTGTGAATTTGCAGCACACTATGAATTTACAGCACACTATTTTTTGCAGGACAATGTTATTTTGTAGCACACTGTGATTTTGTATCACACTGTGATGTTGCAGCACACTGATTTTGCAGCATACTGTGATTTTGTCACACACTGTGATTTTGCAGCACACAGATTTTGAAGCACACTGACTTTGCAGGTCACAGTGATTTAGCAGCACACTGTGATTTTGCAGCACACTCTGATTTTGCAGTACACTGATTTTGCAACATCCTGATTTTGCAGCTCACCAATTTTGTATCACACTATGAATTTACAGCCCACAGTGATTTAACAGCACACTGTGATTTTGCAGCACATTGTGATTTTGGAGCACACTGTTATTTTGCAGAAAACTGTGGTTTTGCTGAACTCTGATTTTGTAGCACTCGAATTTTGCTGCACACTGATTTTGCAGCACTGTGATTTTGTAGCGCACTCATTTTGCAGCACACTGATTTTTCAGCAACATATGATGTTGCAGCACACTGATTTTGTAGCACTCTGTGATTTCATAGCACACTATGATTTTGCAGAACACAGTGATTTAACTGCACAGTTTGATTTTGGAGCATTTTGTGATTTTGCAGCATGCTGTGATTTTGCAGCATCATGTGATTTTGCAGCATACTGATTTTGCAGCACTCTGTTATTTTGTAGCGCACTCATTTTGCAGCACACTGATTTTTCAGCAACATGTGATGTTGCAGCACACTGATTTTATAGCACACTGTGATTTTGCAGCACCATGTGATTTTGCAGCACACTGTGATTTTCTAGCACACTGATTTTCCAGTGCACTGTGATTTTCTAGCACACTGATTTTTCAGCACACTGTGATTTTGCTGCACACTGTGATTTTGCAACACATGGTGATTTTGCAGCACACATTGATTTTGCAGCAAGCTGTGATTTGGCAGCACACTATGATTTTGCAGCATACTGATTGTGCAGCACACTCTGATTTTGCAGCATAATGTGATTATGCACCATAATGATTTTGCCGCACACTGTGATTTTGCAGCACTGCGATTTAGCAGCACACTGAATTTGCAGCACACTGTTATTTTGTATCACTCTGATTTTGCAGCACACTGTGAATTTGCAGGTCAATATTATTTTGTAGCACACTGTGATTTTGGAGCACACTGTTATTTTGCAGCAAACTGTGGTTTTGCTGAACTCTGATTTTGTAGCACTCTAATTTTGCAGCACACTGTGATTTTGCAGCACACTATGAATTTACTGCACGCTGTGATATTTCAGCACACTGCGATTTTGCAGCACACTGTGATTTTGCAAGACAATGTGATTTTCTAGCACACTGATTTTGTAGCACACTGTGATTTTGTAGCAGAGTGTGATTTTGCAGCACATGGTGATTTTGCCGCACACTATGAATTTACAGCACACTGTGATTTTATAGCACACTGCGATTTTGCAGCACACTGTGATTTTGCAGGACCATGTGATTTTGTAGTACACTGCGATTTTTCAGCACACTGAATTTGCAGCACACTGTGATTTTGTAGCACACTGATTTTGCAGCACACTGTGAATTTGCAGCACACTATGAATTTACAGCACACTGTTTTTTGCAGGACAATGTTATTTTGTAGCACACTGTGATTTTGTATCTCACTGTGATTTTGCAGCACACTGTGATGTTGCAGCACACTGATTTTGCAGCATACTGTGATTTTGTCACACACTGTGATTTTGCAGCACACAGATTTTGAAGCACACTGACTTTGCAGGTCACAGTGATTTAGCAGCACACTGTGATTTTGCAGCACACTCTGATTTTGCAGTACACTGATTTTGCAACATCCTGATTTTGCAGCACACCAATTTTGTATCACACTATGAATTTACAGCCCACGGTGATTTAACAGCACACTTTGATTTTGCAGCCCACTGTGATTTTGCAGCACACTCTGATTTTGCAGCACACTGTGATTTTGCAGCATACTGATTTTTCAGCACACTGTGATTTTGCATCACACTATTATTTTGCAGCATACACATTTAGTGGCACACTCTGATTTTGCAGCACACTATGATTTTGTTGCACATTGTGATTTTGCAGCACACTGTGATTTTCTAGCACACTGTGATTTTGCTGCATGCTGTGATTTTGCAGCACATGGTGATTTTGCAGCACACGGTGATTTTGCAGCACACGGTGATTTTGCAGCACACGTTGATTTTGCAGTACTCTCATTTTGTAGTACGCTGTGATTTGGCAGCACACTGTAATTTTGCAGCGTACTGATTTTGCAGCACACTGTGATTTTGCAGCACACTGTGATTTTGCAGCATACTGTGATTATGCACCATAATGATTTTGCCGCACACTGTGATTTTGCAGCACACTATAAATTTACAGCACACTGTGATTTTCCAGCACACTGTGATTTTGCAGCACACTGCAATTTTGCAGAAGCATGTTATTTTGTAGTACACTGCGATTTTGAAGCACACTGTGATTTAGCAGCACCATGTGATTTTGCAACACCCTGATATTGCAGCACAGTGATTTTGCAGCATACAGTGAATTTGCAGCATACTGATTTTGCAGCACACTGTGATTTTTCAGCAACATGTGATGTTGCAGTACACTGATTTTGCAGCACACCATGATTTTGCAGTATACTAATTTTGCGGCACACTCTGATTTTGCAGCACACTATAACATTGTTGCACGTTGTTATTTTGCAGCATACTGTGATTTTCTAGCACACTGATTTTGTAGCACACTGTGATTTTGTAGCACTCTCATTTGCAGCACACTGTCATTTTTCAGCAACATGTGATTTTGCAGTACACTGATTTTGCAGCATACTATGTTTTTGCAGTATACTAATTTTGCGGCACACTCGGATTTTGCAGCACACTATAATATTGTTGCACGTTGTTATTTTGCAGCACACTGTGATTTTCTAGCACACTGATTTTGTAGCACACTGTGATTTTGCTGCACACTGTGATTTTGCATCATACTATAATTATGCACCATAATGATTTTGCACCACATGGTGATTTTGCAGCACACTATGAATTTACAGCACACTTTGATATTTCAGCACACTGCAATTTTGCAGCACACTGTGATTTTGCAGCACACTGATTTTGCAGCACACTGATTTTGTAGCACCATGTGATTTTGCAGCACACTTATTTTATAGCACACTGTGATTTTGCAGCACCATGTGATTTTGCAGCATACTGATTTTTCTGCACACTGTGATTTTGCATCACACTATGATTTTGCAGCATACTCATTTTGCGGACAACTCTGATTTTGCAGCACACTAAGATTTTGTTGCACATTGTGATTTTGCAGCACACTGTGATTTTCTAGTACACTGATTTTTCAGCACACTGTGATTTTGCTGCACATTGTGATTTTGCAACACATGGTGATTTTGCAGCACACGTTGATTTTGCAGCACGCTGTGATTTGGCAGCACACTATGATTTTGCTGCATACTGATTGTGCAGGACACTCTGATTTTGCAGCATAATGTGATTATGCACCATAATGATTTTGCCGCACACTGTGATTTTGCAGCACTGCGATTTAGCAGCACACTGAATTTGCAGCACACTGTGATTTTGTAGCACTCTGATTTTGCAGCACACTGTGATTTTGGAGCACACTGTTATTTTGCAGCAAACTGTGGTTTTGCTGAACTCTGATTTTGCAGCACTCTAATTTTGCAGCACACTGTGATTTTGCAGCACACTGATTTTGCAGAATACTGTGATTTTGTCACACATTGATTTTGCAGCACACTGTGATTTTGCAGCACACTATGAATTTACAGCACGCTGTGATATTTCAGCACACTGCGATTTTGCAGCACACTGTGATTTTGCAGGAAAATGTGATTTTGTAGCACACTGTGATTTTGGACCACACTGTTATTTTGCAGCAAACTGTGATTTTGCTGAACTCTGATTTTGTAGCATTCTAATTTTGCAGCACACTGTGATTTTGCAGCACACTATGAATTTACAGCACACTGTGATATTTCAGCACACTGCGATTTTGCAGCACACTGTGATTTTGCCGGACAATGTGATTTTGTAGCACACTGTGATTTTGGACCACACTGTTATTTTGCAGCAAACTGTGGATTTGCTGAACTCTGATTTTGTAGCACTCTAATTTTGCAGCACACTGTGAATTTGCAGCACACTGATTTTGCCGAATACTGTGATTTTGTCACACACTGATTTTGTAGCACACTGTGATTTTGCAGCACACTGTAATTTTGCAGGACCATGTGATTTTGTAGTACACTGCGATTTTTCAGCACACTGAATTTGCAGCACACTGTGATTTTGTAGCACACTATGAATTTACAGCATGCTGTGATTTTGCAGCATCATGTTATTTTGCAGCATACTGATTTTGCAGCACACTGTGATTTTCTAGCACACTGATTTTGTAGCACACTGTGATTGTAGCAGACTGTGATTTTGCAGCACCATGTGATTTTGCAGCATACTGATTTTTCAGCACACTGTGATTTTGCAACACACTATTATTTTGCAGCATACTCATTTAGTGGCACACTCTGATTTTGCAGCACACTATGATTTTGTTGCACATTCTGATTTTGCAGCACACTGTGATTTTCTAGCACACTGATTTTTCAGCACACTGTGATTTTGCTGCATACTGTGATTTTGCAGCACATGGTGATTTTGCAGCACACGGTGATTTTGCAGCACACGGTGATTTTGCAGCACACGGTGATTTTGCAGTACTCTCATTTTGCAGCACGCTGTGATTTCGCAGCACACTATAATTTTGCAGTTTACTGATTTTGCAGCACACTGTGATTTTGCAGCATACTGTGATTTTGCAGCATACTGTGATTATGCACCATAATGATTTTGCCGCGCACTGTGATTTTGCAGCACACTATAAATTTACAGCACACTGTGATTTTACAGCACACTCTGATTTTGCAGCACACTGCGATTTTGCAGCACACTGAATTTGCAGCACACTCTAATTTTGTAGCACACTGATTTTGCAGCACACTGTGAATTTGCAGCACACTATGAATTTACAGCACACTATTATTTTGTTGGTCAATGTTATCTTGTAACACACTGTGATTTTGGAGCACACTGTTATTTTGCAGCAAACTGTGGTTTTGCTGAATTCTGATTTTGTACCACTCTAATTTTGCAGCACACCGTGATTTTGCAGCACACTGATTTTTCTGCATCCTGTGATTTTGTCACACACTGATTTTGCAGCACACTGTGATTTAGCAGCACACTGATTTTGTAGCACACTGATTTTTCAGCACAATTTTATTTTGCAGCACACTGTAATTTTGCAGCACACTGTGATTTTACTGCACACTGATTTGGCTGCACACTGATTTGTAGCACACTGTGATTTTGCAGCACACTGTAATTTTTCAGCACACTGTGATTTTGCAGCACGCTAATTTTACAGCATACTGTGATTTTGCAGCACACTATGAATTTCCAACACACTGTGATATTTCAGCACACTGTGATTTTGCAGCACACTGTGATTTTGCAGCACACTATGTATTTACAGCACACTGTGATATTTCAGCACACTGTGATTTTTCAGCACACTGTGATTTTGCAGCACACTGTGATTTTGCCGGACAATGTGATTTTGTAGCACACTGTGATTTTGGACCACACTGTTATTTTGCAGCAAACTGTGGTTTTGCTGAACTCTCATTTTGTAGCACTCTAATTTTGCAGCACACTGTGATTTTGCAGCACACTGATTTTGTAGCACTCTGTGATTTCATAGCACACTATGATTTTGCAGCACACAGTGATTTAACTGCACAGTTTGATTTTGCAGCATTTTGTGATTTTGCAGCATGCTGTGATTTTGCAGCACACAGATTTTACAGCACACTGTGATTTTGCAGCATCATGTGATTTTGCAGCATACTGATTTTGCAGCACACTGTGATTTTGAAGCACATTGTGATTTATCAGCACCATGTGATTTTGCCACACCATGATTTTGCAGCACAACGATTTTGTATCATATTATGAATTTACAGCCCACTGTCATTTAACAGCAGACTGTGATTTTGCACCACACTATGAATTTGTTGCACGTTGTGATTTTGCAGCATACTGTTATTTTCTAGCACACTGATTTTGTAGCACTGTGATTTTGCAGCAGACTGTGATTTTGCAGCCCATGGTGATTTTGCAGCACACTATGAACTTACAGCACGCTGTGATATTTCAGCACACTGTGATTTTGTAGCACACTGTGATTTTGCAGCACCATGTGATTTTGCAGCACCATGTGATTTTGCAGCATACTGATTTTGCAGCACACTGTGAATTTGCAGCACACTATGAATTTACAGCACACTGTTTTTTGCAGGACAATGTTATTTTGTAGCACACTGTGATTTTGTATCACACTGTGATTTTGGAGCACACTGTTATTTTGCAGCAAACTGATTTTGCAGCATAATGTGATTTTGTCACACACTGTGATTTTGCAGCACACAGATTTTGAAGCACACTGACTTTGCAGGTCACAGTGATTTTGCAGCACCATGTGATTTTGCAGCATACTGATTTTGCAGCACACTGTGATTTTGCATCACACTATTATTTTGCAGCATACTCATTTAGTGGCACACTCTGATTTTGCAGCACACTATGATTTTGTTGCATATTCTGATTTTGCAGCACACTGTGATTTTCTAGCACACTGATTTTTCAGCACACTGTGATTTTGCTGCATACTGTGATTTTGCAGCACATGGTGATTTTGCAGCACACGGTGATTTTGCAGCACACAGTGATTTTGCAGCACACTGTGATTTTGCAGTACTCTCATTTTGCAGCACGCTGTGATTTGGCAGCACACTATAATTTTGCAGCATACTGATTTTGCAGCACACTGTGATTTTGCAGCACACTGTGATTTTGCAGCACACTGTGATTTTGCAGCATACTGTGATTATGCACCATAATGATTTTGCCGCACACTGTGATTTTGCAGCACACTATAAATTTACAGCACACTGTGATTTTACAGCACACTGTGATTTTGCACCACACTGCGATTTTGCAGAAGCATGTTATTTTGTAGTACACTGCGATTTTGCAGCACACTGAATTTGCAGCACACTCTAATTTTGTAGCACACTGATTTTGCAGCACACTGTGAATTTGCAGCACACTATGAATTTACAGCACACTATTATTTTGCAGGTCAATGTTATCTTGTAGCACACTGTGATTTTGGAGCACACTGTTATTTTGCAGCCAACTGTGGTTTTGCTGAATTCTGATTTTGTACCACTCTAATTTTGCAGCACACTGTGATTTTGCAGCACACTGATTTTTCTGCATCCTGTGATTTTGTCACACACTGATTTTGCAGCACACTGTGATTTAGCAGCACACTGATTTTGTAGCACACTGATTTTTCAGCACAATTTTATTTTGCAGCACACTGTAATTTTGCAGCACACTGTGATTTTACTGCACACTGATTTGGCTGCACACTGATTTGTAGCACACTGTGATTTTACAGCATACTGTGATTTTGCAGCACACTATGAATTTCCAACACACTGTGATTTTTCAGCACACTGTGATTTTGCAGCACACTGTGTTTTAGCAGCACCATGTGATTTTGCAACACCCTGATATTGCAGCACAGTGATTTTGCAGCATAGTGAATTTGCAGCATACTGATTTTGCAGCACACTGTGATTTTGTAGCACTCTCATTTGCAGCACACTGTGATTTTTCAGCAACATGTGATGTTCCAGTACAATGATTTTGTAGCACACTATGATTTTGCAGCATACTAATTTTGCGGCACACTCTGATTTTGCAGCACACTATGATATTGTTGCACGTTGTGATTTTGTAGCACACTGATTTTGCAGCACATGGTGATTTTGCAGCACACTATGAATTTACAGCACACTGTGATATTTCAGCACACTGCGATTTTGCAGCACACTGTGATTTTGCAGCACACTGTTATTTTGCAGCACCATGTGATTTTGCAGCACACTGATTTTACAGCACACTGTGATTTTGCAGCACCATGTGATTTTGCAGCACACTGTTATTTTGCAGCACACTGTGATTTTGCAGCACAATGTGATTTTGCAGCATGCTGATTTTTCAGCACACTGTGATTTTGCATCACACTATGAATTTACAGCAAACTGTGATTTTATAGCACACTGTGATTTTGCAGCACACTATGAATTTACAGCACGCTGTGATATTTCAGCACACTGCGATTTTGCAGCACACTGTGATTTTGCAGGACAATGTGATTTTGTAGCACACTGTGATTTTGGACCACACTGTTATTTTGCAGCAAACTGTGATTTTGCTGAACTCTGATTTTGTAGCACTCTAATTTTGCAGCACACTGTGATTTTGCAGCACACTATGAATTTACAGCACACTGTGATATTTCAGCACACTGCGATTTTGCAGCACACTGTGATTTTGCCGGACAATGTGATTTTGTAGCACACTGTGATTTTGGACCACACTGTTATTTTGCAGCAAACTGTGGATTTGCTGAACTCTGATTTTGTAGCACTCTAATTTTGCAGCACACTGTGAATTTGCAGCACACTGATTTTGCCGAATACTGTGATTTTGTCACACACTGATTTTGCAGCACACTGTGATTTTGCATCATACTATGATTATGCACCATATTGATTTTGGAGCATTTTGTGATTTTGCAGCACACTGTGATTTTCTAGCACACTGATTTTGTAGCACACTGTGATTTTGTAGCAGACTGTGATTTTGCAGCACATGGTGATTTTGCAGCACACTATGAATTTACAGCAAACTGTGATTTTATAGCACACTGTGATTTTGCAGCACACTGTAATTTTGCAGGACCATGTGATTTTGTAGTACACTGCGATTTTTCAGCACACTGAATTTGCAGCACACTGTGATTTTGTAGCACACTATGAATTTACAGCATGCTGTGATTTTGCAGCATCATGTTATTTTGCAGCATACTGATTTTGCAGCACACTGTGATTTTCTAGCACACTGATTTTGTAGCACACTGTCATTGTAGCAGACTGTGATTTTGCAGCACCATGTGATTTTGCAGCATACTGATTTTTCAGCACACTGTGATTTTGCAACACACTATTATTTTGCAGCATACTCATTTAGTGGCACACTCTGATTTTGCAGCACACTATGATTTTGTTGCACATTCTGATTTTGCAGCACACTGTGATTTTCTAGCACACTGATTTTTCAGCACACTGTGATTTTGCTGCATACTGTGATTTTGCAGCACATGGTGATTTTGCAGCACACGGTGATTTTGCAGCACACGGTGATTTTGCAGCACACGGTGATTTTGCAGTACTCTCATTTTGCAGCACGCTGTGATTTCGCAGCACACTATAATTTTGCAGTTTACTGATTTTGCAGCACACTGTGATTTTGCAGCACACTGTGATTTTGCAGCATACTGTGATTATGCACCATAATGATTTTGCCGCGCACTGTGATTTTGCAGCACACTATAAATTTACAGCACACTGTGATTTTACAGCACACTCTGATTTTGCAGCACACTGCGATTTTGCAGAAGCATGTTATTTTGTAGTACACTGCGATTGTGCAGCACACTGAATTTGCAGCACACTCTAATTTTGTAGCACACTGATTTTGCAGCACACTGTGAATTTGCAGCACACTATGAATTTACAGCACACTATTATTTTGTTGGTCAATGTTATCTTGTAACACACTGTGATTTTGGAGCACACTGTTATTTTGCAGCAAACTGTGGTTTTGCTGAATTCTGATTTTGTACCACTCTAATTTTGCAGCACACCGTGATTTTGCAGCACACTGATTTTTCTGCATCCTGTGATTTTGTCACACACTGATTTTGCAGCACACTGTGATTTAGCAGCACACTGATTTTGTAGCACACTGATTTTTCAGCACAATTTTATTTTGCAGCACACTGTAATTTTGCAGCACACTGTGATTTTACTGCACACTGATTTGGCTGCACACTGATTTGTAGCACACTGTGATTTTGCAGCACACTGTAATTTTTCAGCACACTGTGATTTTGCAGCACGCTGATTTTACAGCATACTGTGATTTTGCAGCACACTATGAATTTCCAACACACTGTGATATTTCAGCACACTGTGATTTTGCAGCAAACTGTGGTTTTGCTAAACTCTGATTTTGTAGCATTCTAATTTTGCAGCACACTGTGATTTTGCAGCACACTATGTATTTACAGCACACTGTGATATTTCAGCACACTGTGATTTTTCAGCACACTGTGATTTTGCAGCACACTGTGATTTTGCCGGACAATGTGATTTTGTAGCACACTGTGATTTTGGACCACACTGTTATTTTGCAGCAAACTGTGGTTTTGCTGAACTCTCATTTTGTAGCACTCTAATTTTGCAGCACACTGTGATTTTGCAGCACACTGATTTTGTAGCACTCTGTGATTTCATAGCACACTATGATTTTGCAGCACACAGTGATTTAACTGCACAGTTTGATTTTGCAGCATTTTGTGATTTTGCAGCATGCTGTGATTTTGCAGCACACAGATTTTACAGCACACTGTGATTTTGCAGCATCATGTGATTTTGCAGCATACTGATTTTGCAGCACACTGTGATTTTGAAGCACATTGTGATTTATCAGCACCATGTGATTTTGCCACACCATGATTTTGCAGCACAACGATTTTGTATCATATTATGAATTTACAGCCCACTGTCATTTAACAGCAGACTGTGATTTTGCACCACACTATGAATTTGTTGCACGTTGTGATTTTGCAGCATACTGTTATTTTCTAGCACACTGATTTTGTAGCACTGTGATTTTGCAGCCCATGGTGATTTTGCAGCCCATGGTGATTTTGCAGCACACTATGAACTTACAGCACGCTGTGATATTTCAGCACACTGTGATTTTGTAGCACACTGTGATTTTGCAGCACCATGTGATTTTGCAGCATACTGATTTTGCAGCACACTGTGAATTTGCAGCACACTATGAATTTACAGCACACTGTTTTTTGCAGGACAATGTTATTTTGTAGCACACTGTGATTTTGTATCACACTGTGATTTTGGAGCACACTGTTATTTTGCAGCAAACTGATTTTGCAGCATAATGTGATTTTGTCACACACTGTGATTTTGCAGCACACAGATTTTGAAGCACACTGACTTTGCAGGTCACAGTGATTTTGCAGCACCATGTGATTTTGCAGCATACTGATTTTGCAGCACACTGTGATTTTGCATCACACTATTATTTTGCAGCATACTCATTTAGTGGCACACTCTGATTTTGCAGCACACTATGATTTTGTTGCATATTCTGATTTTGCAGCACACTGTGATTTTCTAGCACACTGATTTTTCAGCACACTGTGATTTTGCTGCATACTGTGATTTTGCAGCACATGGTGATTTTGCAGCACACGGTGATTTTGCAGCACACAGTGATTTTGCAGCACACTGTGATTTTGCAGTACTCTCATTTTGCAGCACGCTGTGATTTGGCAGCACACTATAATTTTGCAGCATACTGATTTTGCAGCACACTGTGATTTTGCAGCACACTGTGATTTTGCAGCACACTGTGATTTTGCAGCATACTGTGATTATGCACCATAATGATTTTGCCGCACACTGTGATTTTGCAGCACACTATAAATTTACAGCACACTGTGATTTTACAGCACACTGTGATTTTGCACCACACTGCGATTTTGCAGAAGCATGTTATTTTGTAGTACACTGCGATTTTGCAGCACACTGAATTTGCAGCACACTCTAATTTTGTAGCACACTGATTTTGCAGCACACTGTGAATTTGCAGCACACTATGAATTTACAGCACACTATTATTTTGCAGGTCAATGTTATCTTGTAGCACACTGTGATTTTGGAGCACACTGTTATTTTGCAGCCAACTGTGGTTTTGCTGAATTCTGATTTTGTACCACTCTAATTTTGCAGCACACTGTGATTTTGCAGCACACTGATTTTTCTGCATCCTGTGATTTTGTCACACACTGATTTTGCAGCACACTGTGATTTAGCAGCACACTGATTTTGTAGCACACTGATTTTTCAGCACAATTTTATTTTGCAGCACACTGTAATTTTGCAGCACACTGTGATTTTACTGCACACTGATTTGGCTGCACACTGATTTGTAGCACACTGTGATTTTGCAGCACACTGTAATTTTTCAGCACACTGTGATTTTGCAGCACACTGATTTTACAGCATACTGTGATTTTGCAGCACACTGATTTTACAGCATACTGTGATTTTGCAGCACACTATGAATTTCCAACACACTGTGATTTTTCAGCACACTGTGTTTTAGCAGCACCATGTGATTTTGCAACACCCTGATATTGCAGCACAGTGATTTTGCAGCATAGTGAATTTGCAGCATAGTGAATTTGCAGCATACTGATTTTGCAGCACACTGTGATTTTGTAGCACTCTCATTTGCAGCACACTGTGATTTTTCAGCAACATGTGATGTTCCAGTACAATGATTTTGTAGCACACTATGATTTTGCAGCATACTAATTTTGCGGCACACTCTGATTTTGCAGCACACTATGATATTGTTGCACGTTGTGATTTTGTAGCACACTGATTTTGCAGCACATGGTGATTTTGCAGCACACTATGAATTTACAGCACACTGTGATATTTCAGCACACTGCGATTTTGCAGCACACTGTGATTTTGCAGCACACTGTTATTTTGCAGCACCATGTGATTTTGCAGCACACTGATTTTACAGCACACTGTGATTTTGCAGCACCATGTGATTTTGCAGCACACTGTTATTTTGCAGCACACTGTGATTTTGCAGCACCATGTGATTTTGCAGCATGCTGATTTTTCAGCACACTGTGATTTTGCATCACACTATGATTTTGCAGCATACTCATTTTGTGGCAAACTCTGATTTTACAGCACACTGTGATTTTGCAGCACCATGTGATTTTGCAGCATACTGATTTTGCAGCACACTATGATTTTGCAGCATCCGCATTTTGTGGCAAACTCTGATTTTACATCACACTGTGATTTTGCAGCACACTGTGATTTTTAGCTCACTGATTTTGCAGCACACTGTGTTTTAGCAGCACCACGTGATTTTGCAACACCCTGATTTTGCAGCACAGTGATTTTGCAGCATACAGTGAATTTGCAGCATACTGATTTGGCAGCATTTTGTGATTTTGCAGCATGCTGTGATTTTGCAGCACACAGATTTTACAGCACACTGTGATTTTGCAGCATCATGTGATTTTGCAGCATACTGATTTTGCAGCACACTGTGATTTTGAAGCACATTGTGATTTATCAGCACCATGTGATTTTGCCACACCATGGTTTTGCAGCACAACGATTTTGTATCATATTATGAATTTACAGCCCACTGTCATTTAACAGCACACTGTGATTTTGCACCACACTATGATATTGTTGCACTTTGTGATTTTGCAGCACACTGTGATTTTCTAGCACACTGATTTTGTAGCACACTGTGATTTTGCAGCAGACTGTGATTTTGCAGCACATGGTGATTTTGCAGCACACTATGAATTTACAGCATGCTGTGATATTTCAGCACACTGCGATTTTGCAGCACACTTATTTTGCAGCACACTGATTTTGTAGCACACTGTGATTTTGCAGCACACTGAAATTTTGTAGAACACTATGATTTTGCAGCACACTGTGATTTTGCAGCACCATGTGATTTTGCAGCATACTGATTTTGCAGCACACTTTGATTTCACATCACACTGTGATTTTGCAGCACACTGTGATTTTTAGCTTACTGATTTTGCAGCACACTGTGTTTTAGCAGCACCACTTGATTTTGCAACACCCTGATTTTGCAGCACATGGTGATTTTGCCACACACTATGAATTTACAGCACACTGTGATTTTATAGCACACTGCGATTTTGCAGCACACTGTGATTTTGCAGGACCATGTGATTTTGTAGTACTCTGTGATTTTTCAGCACACTGAATTTGCAGCACACTGTGATTTTGTAGCACACTGATTTTGCAGCACACTGTGAATTTGCAGCACACTATGAATTTACAGCACACTGTTTTTTGCAGGACAATGTTATTTTGTAGCACACTGTGATTTTGTATCTCACTGTGATTTTGCAGCACACTGTGATGTTGCAGCACACTGATTTTGCAGCATACTGTGATTTTGTCACACACTGTGATTTTGCAGCACACAGATTTTGAAGCACACTGACTTTGCAGGTCACAGTGATTTAGCAGCACACTGTGATTTTGCAGCACACTCTGATTTTGCAGTACACTGATTTTGCAACATCCTGATTTTGCAGCACACCAATTTTGTATCACACTATGAATTTACAGCCCACGGTGATTTAACAGCACACTTTGATTTTGCAGCCCACTGTGATTTTGCAGCACACTGTGATTTTGCAGCACACTGTGATTTTGCAGCACACTGTGATTTTGCAGCATACTGATTTTTCAGCACACTGTGATTTTGCAGCATACACATTTAGTGGCACACTCTGATTTTGCAGCACACTATGATTTTGTTGCACATTGTGATTTTGCAGCACACTGTGATTTTCTAGCACACTGTGATTTTGCTGCATACTGTGATTTTGCAGCACATGGTGATTTTGCAGCACACGGTGATTTTGCAGCACACGGTGATTTTGCAGCACACGTTGATTTTGCAGTACTATCATTTTGTAGTACGCTGTGATTTGGCAGCACACTGTAATTTTGCAGCGTACTGATTTTGCAGCACACTGTGATTTTGCAGCACACTGTGATTTTGCAGCATACTGCGATTATGCACCATAATGATTTTGCCGCACACTGTGATTTTGCAGCACACTATAAATTTACAGCACACTGTGATTTTCCAGCACACTGTGATTTTGCAGCACACTGCAATTTTGCAGAAGCATGTTATTTTGTAGTACACTGCGATTTTGAAGCACACTGTGATTTAGCAGCACCATGTGATTTTGCAACACCCTGATATTGCAGCACAGTGATTTTGCAGCATACAGTGAATTTGCAGCATACTGATTTTGCAGCACACTGTGATTTTTCAGCAACATGTGATGTTGCAGTACACTGATTTTGCAGCACACTGTGATTTTGCAGCACACTGTGATTTTGCAGCATACTGTGATTATGCACCATAATGATTTTGCCGCACACTGTGATTTTGCAGCACACTATAAATTTACAGCACACTGTGATTTTCCAGCACACTGTGATTTTGCAGCACACTGCAATTTTGCAGAAGCATGTTATTTTGTAGTACACTGCGATTTTGAAGCACACTGTGATTTAGCAGCACCATGTGATTTTGCAACACCCTGATATTGCAGCACAGTGATTTTGCAGCATACAGTGATTTTGCAGTATACTAATTTTGCGGCACACTCTGATTTTGCAGCACACTATAATATTGTTGCACGTTGTTATTTTGCAGCATACTGTGATTTTCTAGCACACTGATTTTGTAGCACACTGTGATTTTGCTGCACACTGTGATTTTGCATCATACTATAATTATGCACCATAATGATTTTGCACCACATGGTGATTTTGCAGCACACTATGAATTTACAGCACACTGTGATATTTCAGCACACTGCAATTTTGCAGCACACTGTGATTTTTCAGCACACTGATTTTGCAGCACACTGATTTTGTAGCACCATGTGATTTTGCAGCACACTTATTTTATAGCACACTGTGATTTTGCAGCACCATGTGATTTTGCAGCATACTGATTTTTCTGCACACTGTGATTTTGCATCACACTATGATTTTGCAGCATACTCATTTTGCGGACAACTCTGATTTTGCAGCACACTAAGATTTTGTTGCACATTGTGATTTTGCAGCACACTGTGATTTTCTAGCACACTGATTTTTCAGCACACTGTGATTTTGCTGCACATTGTGATTTTGCAACACATGGTGATTTTGCAGCACACGTTGATTTTGCAGCACGCTGTGATTTGGCAGCACACTATGATTTTGCTGCATACTGATTGTGCAGGACACTCTGATTTTGCAGCATAATGTGATTATGCACCATAATGATTTTGCCGCACACTGTGATTTTGCAGCACTGCGATTTAGCAGCACACTGAATTTGCAGCACACTGTGATTTTGTAGCACTCTGATTTTGCAGCACACTGTGATTTTGGAGCACACTGTTATTTTGCAGCAAACTGTGGTTTTGCTGAACTCTGATTTTGCAGCACTCTAATTTTGCAGCACACTGTGATTTTGCAGCACACTGATTTTGCAGAATACTGTGATTTTGTCACACATTGATTTTGCAGCACACTGTGATTTTGCAGCACACTATGAATTTACAGCACGCTGTGATATTTCAGCACACTGCGATTTTGCAGCACACTGTGATTTTGCAGGACAATGTGATTTTGTAGCACACTGTGATTTTGGACCACACTGTTATTTTGCAGCAAACTGTGATTTTGCTGAACTCTGATTTTGTAGCACTCTAATTTTGCAGCACACTGTGATTTTGCAGCACACTATGAATTTACAGCACACTGTGATATTTCAGCACACTGCGATTTTGCAGCACACTGTGATTTTGCCGGACAATGTGATTTTGTAGCACACTGTGATTTTGGACCACACTGTAATTTTGCAGCAAACTGTGGATTTGCTGAACTCTGATTTTGTAGCACTCTAATTTTGCAGCACACTGTGAATTTGCAGCACACTGATTTTGCCGAATACTGTGATTTTGTCACACACTGATTTTGCAGCACACTGTGATTTTGCATCATACTATGATTATGCACCATATTGATTTTGGAGCATTTTGTGATTTTGCAGCACACTGTGATTTTGTAGCAGACTGTGATTTTGCAGCACATGGTGATTTTGCAGCACACTATGAATTTACAGCAAACTGTGATTTTATAGCACACTGTGATTTTGCAGCACACTGTAATTTTGCAGGACCATGTGATTTTGTAGTACACTGCGATTTTTCAGCACACTGAATTTGCAGCACACTGTGATTTTGTAGCACACTATGAATTTACAGCATGCTGTGATTTTGCAGCATCATGTTATTTTGCAGCATACTGATTTTGCAGCACACTGTGATTTAGCAGCACCATGTGATTTTGCAACACCCTGATATTGCAGCACAGTGATTTTGCAGCATACAGTGATTTTGCAGTATACTAATTTTGCGGCACACTCTGATTTTGCAGTACACTATAATATTGTTGCACGTTGTTATTTTGCAGCATACTGTGATTTTCTAGCACACTGATTTTGTAGCACACTGTGATTTTGCTGCACACTGTGATTTTGCAGCACACTGTGATTTTGCAGCACACTGTGATTTTGCAGCACACTGTGATTTTGCAGCATACTGATTTTTCAGCACACTGTGATTTTGCAGCATACACATTTAGTGGCACACTCTGATTTTGCAGCACACTATGATTTTGTTGCACATTGTGATTTTGCAGCACACTGTGATTTTCTAGCACACTGTGATTTTGCTGCATACTGTGATTTTGCAGCACATGGTGATTTTGCAGCACACGGTGATTTTGCAGCACACGGTGATTTTGCAGCACACGTTGATTTTGCAGTACTATCATTTTGTAGTACGCTGTGATTTGGCAGCACACTGTAATTTTGCAGCGTACTGATTTTGCAGCACACTGTGATTTTGCAGCACACTGTGATTTTGCAGCATACTGCGATTATGCACCATAATGATTTTGCCGCACACTGTGATTTTGCAGCACACTATAAATTTACAGCACACTGTGATTTTCCAGCACACTGTGATTTTGCAGCACACTGCAATTTTGCAGAAGCATGTTATTTTGTAGTACACTGCGATTTTGAAGCACACTGTGATTTAGCAGCACCATGTGATTTTGCAACACCCTGATATTGCAGCACAGTGATTTTGCAGCATACAGTGAATTTGCAGCATACTGATTTTGCAGCACACTGTGATTTTTCAGCAACATGTGATGTTGCAGTACACTGATTTTGCAGCACACTGTGATTTTGCAGCACACTGTGATTTTGCAGCATACTGTGATTATGCACCATAATGATTTTGCCGCACACTGTGATTTTGCAGCACACTATAAATTTACAGCACACTGTGATTTTCCAGCACACTGTGATTTTGCAGCACACTGCAATTTTGCAGAAGCATGTTATTTTGTAGTACACTGCGATTTTGAAGCACACTGTGATTTAGCAGCACCATGTGATTTTGCAACACCCTGATATTGCAGCACAGTGATTTTGCAGCATACAGTGATTTTGCAGTATACTAATTTTGCGGCACACTCTGATTTTGCAGCACACTATAATATTGTTGCACGTTGTTATTTTGCAGCATACTGTGATTTTCTAGCACACTGATTTTGTAGCACACTGTGATTTTGCTGCACACTGTGATTTTGCATCATACTATAATTATGCACCATAATGATTTTGCACCACATGGTGATTTTGCAGCACACTATGAATTTACAGCACACTGTGATATTTCAGCACACTGCAATTTTGCAGCACACTGTGATTTTTCAGCACACTGATTTTGCAGCACACTGATTTTGTAGCACCATGTGATTTTGCAGCACACTTATTTTATAGCACACTGTGATTTTGCAGCACCATGTGATTTTGCAGCATACTGATTTTTCTGCACACTGTGATTTTGCATCACACTATGATTTTGCAGCATACTCATTTTGCGGACAACTCTGATTTTGCAGCACACTAAGATTTTGTTGCACATTGTGATTTTGCAGCACACTGTGATTTTCTAGCACACTGATTTTTCAGCACACTGTGATTTTGCTGCACATTGTGATTTTGCAACACATGGTGATTTTGCAGCACACGTTGATTTTGCAGCACGCTGTGATTTGGCAGCACACTATGATTTTGCTGCATACTGATTGTGCAGGACACTCTGATTTTGCAGCATAATGTGATTATGCACCATAATGATTTTGCCGCACACTGTGATTTTGCAGCACTGCGATTTAGCAGCACACTGAATTTGCAGCACACTGTGATTTTGTAGCACTCTGATTTTGCAGCACACTGTGATTTTGGAGCACACTGTTATTTTGCAGCAAACTGTGGTTTTGCTGAACTCTGATTTTGCAGCACTCTAATTTTGCAGCACACTGTGATTTTGCAGCACACTGATTTTGCAGAATACTGTGATTTTGTCACACATTGATTTTGCAGCACACTGTGATTTTGCAGCACACTATGAATTTACAGCACGCTGTGATATTTCAGCACACTGCGATTTTGCAGCACACTGTGATTTTGCAGGACAATGTGATTTTGTAGCACACTGTGATTTTGGACCACACTGTTATTTTGCAGCAAACTGTGATTTTGCTGAACTCTGATTTTGTAGCACTCTAATTTTGCAGCACACTGTGATTTTGCAGCACACTATGAATTTACAGCACACTGTGATATTTCAGCACACTGCGATTTTGCAGCACACTGTGATTTTGCCGGACAATGTGATTTTGTAGCACACTGTGATTTTGGACCACACTGTAATTTTGCAGCAAACTGTGGATTTGCTGAACTCTGATTTTGTAGCACTCTAATTTTGCAGCACACTGTGAATTTGCAGCACACTGATTTTGCCGAATACTGTGATTTTGTCACACACTGATTTTGCAGCACACTGTGATTTTGCATCATACTATGATTATGCACCATATTGATTTTGGAGCATTTTGTGATTTTGCAGCACACTGTGATTTTGTAGCAGACTGTGATTTTGCAGCACATGGTGATTTTGCAGCACACTATGAATTTACAGCAAACTGTGATTTTATAGCACACTGTGATTTTGCAGCACACTGTAATTTTGCAGGACCATGTGATTTTGTAGTACACTGCGATTTTTCAGCACACTGAATTTGCAGCACACTGTGATTTTGTAGCACACTATGAATTTACAGCATGCTGTGATTTTGCAGCATCATGTTATTTTGCAGCATACTGATTTTGCAGCACACTGTGATTTAGCAGCACCATGTGATTTTGCAACACCCTGATATTGCAGCACAGTGATTTTGCAGCATACAGTGATTTTGCAGTATACTAATTTTGCGGCACACTCTGATTTTGCAGCACACTATAATATTGTTGCACGTTGTTATTTTGCAGCATACTGTGATTTTCTAGCACACTGATTTTGTAGCACACTGTGATTTTGCTGCACACTGTGATTTTGCATCATACTATAATTATGCACCATAATGATTTTGCACCACATGGTGATTTTGCAGCACACTATGAATTTACAGCACACTGTGATATTTCAGCACACTGCAATTTTGCAGCACACTGTGATTTTTCAGCACACTGATTTTGCAGCACACTGATTTTGTAGCACCATGTGATTTTGCAGCACACTTATTTTATAGCACACTGTGATTTTGCAGCACCATGTGATTTTGCAGCATACTGATTTTTCTGCACACTGTGATTTTGCATCACACTATGATTTTGCAGCATACTCATTTTGCGGACAACTCTGATTTTGCAGCACACTAAGATTTTGTTGCACATTGTGATTTTGCAGCACACTGTAATTTTCTAGCACACTGATTTTTCAGCACACTGTGATTTTGCTGCACATTGTGATTTTGCAACACATGGTGATTTTGCAGCACACGTTGATTTTGCAGCACGCTGTGATTTGGCAGCACACTATGATTTTGCTGCATACTGATTGTGCAGGACACTCTGATTTTGCAGCATAATGTGATTATGCACCATAATGATTTTGCCGCACACTGTGATTTTGCAGCACTGCGATTTAGCAGCACACTGAATTTGCAGCACACTGTGATTTTGTAGCACTCTGATTTTGCAGCACACTGTGATTTTGGAGCACACTGTTATTTTGCAGCAAACTGTGGTTTTGCTGAACTCTGATTTTGCAGCACTCTAATTTTGCAGCACACTGTGATTTTGCAGCACACTGATTTTGCAGAATACTGTGATTTTGTCACACATTGATTTTGCAGCACACTGTGATTTTGCAGCACACTATGAATTTACAGCACGCTGTGATATTTCAGCACACTGCGATTTTGCAGCACACTGTGATTTTGCAGGACAATGTGATTTTGTAGCACACTGTGATTTTGGACCACACTGTTATTTTGCAGCAAACTGTGATTTTGCTGAACTCTGATTTTGTAGCACTCTAATTTTGCAGCACACTGTGATTTTGCAGCACACTATGAATTTACAGCACACTGTGATATTTCAGCACACTGCGATTTTGCAGCACACTGTGATTTTGCCGGACAATGTGATTTTGTAGCACACTGTGATTTTGGACCACACTGTAATTTTGCAGCAAACTGTGGATTTGCTGAACTCTGATTTTGTAGCACTCTAATTTTGCAGCACACTGTGAATTTGCAGCACACTGATTTTGCCGAATACTGTGATTTTGTCACACACTGATTTTGCAGCACACTGTGATTTTGCATCATACTATGATTATGCACCATATTGATTTTGGAGCATTTTGTGATTTTGCAGCACACTGTGATTTTGTAGCAGACTGTGATTTTGCAGCACATGGTGATTTTGCAGCACACTATGAATTTACAGCAAACTGTGATTTTATAGCACACTGTGATTTTGCAGCACACTGTAATTTTGCAGGACCATGTGATTTTGTAGTACACTGCGATTTTTCAGCACACTGAATTTGCAGCACACTGTGATTTTGTAGCACACTATGAATTTACAGCATGCTGTGATTTTGCAGCATCATGTTATTTTGCAGCATACTGATTTTGCAGCACACTGTGATTTTCTAGCACACTGATTTTGTAGCACACTGTCATTGTAGCAGACTGTGATTTTGCAGCACCATGTGATTTTGCAGCATACTGATTTTTCAGCACACTGTGATTTTGCAACACACTATTATTTTGCAGCATACTCATTTAGTGGCACACTCTGATTTTGCAGCACACTATGATTTTGTTGCACATTCTGATTTTGCAGCACACTGTGATTTTCTAGCACACTGATTTTTCAGCACACTGTGATTTTGCTGCATACTGTGATTTTGCAGCACATGGTGATTTTGCAGCACACGGTGATTTTGCAGCACACGGTGATTTTGCAGCACACGGTGATTTTGCAGTACTCTCATTTTGCAGCACGCTGTGATTTCGCAGCACACTATAATTTTGCAGTTTACTGATTTTGCAGCACACTGTGATTTTGCAGCATACTGTGATTTTGCAGCATACTGTGATTATGCACCATAATGATTTTGCCGCGCACTGTGATTTTGCAGCACACTATAAATTTACAGCACACTGTGATTTTACAGCACACTCTGATTTTGCAGCACACTGCGATTTTGCAGCACACTGAATTTGCAGCACACTCTAATTTTGTAGCACACTGATTTTGCAGCACACTGTGAATTTGCAGCACACTATGAATTTACAGCACACTATTATTTTGTTGGTCAATGTTATCTTGTAACACACTGTGATTTTGGAGCACACTGTTATTTTGCAGCAAACTGTGGTTTTGCTGAATTCTGATTTTGTACCACTCTAATTTTGCAGCACACCGTGATTTTGCAGCACACTGATTTTTCTGCATCCTGTGATTTTGTCACACACTGATTTTGCAGCACACTGTGATTTAGCAGCACACTGATTTTGTAGCACACTGATTTTTCAGCACAATTTTATTTTGCAGCACACTGTAATTTTGCAGCACACTGTGATTTTACTGCACACTGATTTGGCTGCACACTGATTTGTAGCACACTGTGATTTTGCAGCACACTGTAATTTTTCAGCACACTGTGATTTTGCAGCACGCTGATTTTACAGCATACTGTGATTTTGCAGCACACTATGAATTTCCAACACACTGTGATATTTCAGCACACTGTGATTTTGCAGCAAACTGTGGTTTTGCTAAACTCTGATTTTGTAGCATTCTAATTTTGCAGCACACTGTGATTTTGCAGCACACTATGTATTTACAGCACACTGTGATATTTCAGCACACTGTGATTTTTCAGCACACTGTGATTTTGCAGCACACTGTGATTTTGCCGGACAATGTGATTTTGTAGCACACTGTGATTTTGGACCACACTGTTATTTTGCAGCAAACTGTGGTTTTGCTGAACTCTCATTTTGTAGCACTCTAATTTTGCAGCACACTGTGATTTTGCAGCACACTGATTTTGTAGCACTCTGTGATTTCATAGCACACTATGATTTTGCAGCACACAGTGATTTAACTGCACAGTTTGATTTTGCAGCATTTTGTGATTTTGCAGCATGCTGTGATTTTGCAGCACACAGATTTTACAGCACACTGTGATTTTGCAGCATCATGTGATTTTGCAGCATACTGATTTTGCAGCACACTGTGATTTTGAAGCACATTGTGATTTATCAGCACCATGTGATTTTGCCACACCATGATTTTGCAGCACAACGATTTTGTATCATATTATGAATTTACAGCCCACTGTCATTTAACAGCAGACTGTGATTTTGCACCACACTATGAATTTGTTGCACGTTGTGATTTTGCAGCATACTGTTATTTTCTAGCACACTGATTTTGTAGCACTGTGATTTTGCAGCAGACTGTGATTTTGCAGCCCATGGTGATTTTGCAGCACACTATGAACTTACAGCACGCTGTGATATTTCAGCACACTGTGATTTTGTAGCACACTGTGATTTTGCAGCACCATGTGATTTTGCAGCATACTGATTTTGCAGCACACTGTGAATTTGCAGCACACTATGAATTTACAGCACACTGTTTTTTGCAGGACAATGTTATTTTGTAGCACACTGTGATTTTGTATCACACTGTGATTTTGGAGCACACTGTTATTTTGCAGCAAACTGATTTTGCAGCATAATGTGATTTTGTCACACACTGTGATTTTGCAGCACACAGATTTTGAAGCACACTGACTTTGCAGGTCACAGTGATTTTGCAGCACCATGTGATTTTGCAGCATACTGATTTTGCAGCACACTGTGATTTTGCATCACACTATTATTTTGCAGCATACTCATTTAGTGGCACACTCTGATTTTGCAGCACACTATGATTTTGTTGCATATTCTGATTTTGCAGCACACTGTGATTTTCTAGCACACTGATTTTTCAGCACACTGTGATTTTGCTGCATACTGTGATTTTGCAGCACATGGTGATTTTGCAGCACACGGTGATTTTGCAGCACACAGTGATTTTGCAGCACACTGTGATTTTGCAGTACTCTCATTTTGCAGCACGCTGTGATTTGGCAGCACACTATAATTTTGCAGCATACTGATTTTGCAGCACACTGTGATTTTGCAGCACACTGTGATTTTGCAGCACACTGTGATTTTGCAGCATACTGTGATTATGCACCATAATGATTTTGCCGCACACTGTGATTTTGCAGCACACTATAAATTTACAGCACACTGTGATTTTACAGCACACTGTGATTTTGCACCACACTGCGATTTTGCAGAAGCATGTTATTTTGTAGTACACTGCGATTTTGCAGCACACTGAATTTGCAGCACACTCTAATTTTGTAGCACACTGATTTTGCAGCACACTGTGAATTTGCAGCACACTATGAATTTACAGCACACTATTATTTTGCAGGTCAATGTTATCTTGTAGCACACTGTGATTTTGGAGCACACTGTTATTTTGCAGCCAACTGTGGTTTTGCTGAATTCTGATTTTGTACCACTCTAATTTTGCAGCACACCGTGATTTTGCAGCACACTGATTTTTCTGCATCCTGTGATTTTGTCACACACTGATTTTGCAGCACACTGTGATTTAGCAGCACACTGATTTTGTAGCACACTGATTTTTCAGCACAATTTTATTTTGCAGCACACTGTAATTTTGCAGCACACTGTGATTTTACTGCACACTGATTTGGCTGCACACTGATTTGTAGCACACTGTGATTTTGCAGCACACTGTAATTTTTCAGCACACTGTGATTTTGCAGCACACTGATTTTACAGCATACTGTGATTTTACAGCACACTGATTTTACAGCATACTGTGATTTTGCAGCACACTATGAATTTCCAACACACTGTGATTTTTCAGCACACTGTGTTTTAGCAGCACCATGTGATTTTGCAACACCCTGATATTGCAGCACAGTGATTTTGCAGCATAGTGAATTTGCAGCATAGTGAATTTGCAGCATACTGATTTTGCAGCACACTGTGATTTTGTAGCACTCTCATTTGCAGCACACTGTGATTTTTCAGCAACATGTGATGTTCCAGTACAATGATTTTGTAGCACACTATGATTTTGCAGCATACTAATTTTGCGGCACACTCTGATTTTGCAGCACACTATGATATTGTTGCACGTTGTGATTTTGTAGCACACTGATTTTGCAGCACATGGTGATTTTGCAGCACACTATGAATTTACAGCACACTGTGATATTTCAGCACACTGCGATTTTGCAGCACACTGTGATTTTGCAGCACACTGTTATTTTGCAGCACCATGTGATTTTGCAGCACACTGATTTTACAGCACACTGTGATTTTGCAGCACCATGTGATTTTGCAGCACACTGTTATTTTGCAGCACACTGTGATTTTGCAGCACCATGTGATTTTGCAGCATGCTGATTTTTCAGCACACTGTGATTTTGCATCACACTATGATTTTGCAGCATACTCATTTTGTGGCAAACTCTGATTTTACAGCACACTGTGATTTTGCAGCACCATGTGATTTTGCAGCATACTGATTTTGCAGCACACTATGATTTTGCAGCATACTCATTTTGTGGCAAACTCTGATTTTACATCACACTGTGATTTTGCAGCACACTGTGATTTTTAGCTCACTGATTTTGCAGCACACTGTGTTTTAGCAGCACCACGTGATTTTGCAACACCCTGATTTTGCAGCACAGTGATTTTGCAGCATACAGTGAATTTGCAGCATACTGATTTGGCAGCATTTTGTGATTTTGCAGCATGCTGTGATTTTGCAGCACACTGTGATTTTGCAGCATCATGTGATTTTGCAGCATCATGTGATTTTGCAGCATACTGATTTTGCAGCACACTGTGATTTTGAAGCACATTGTGATTTATCAGCACCATGTGATTTTGCCACACCATGGTTTTGCAGCACAACGATTTTGTATCATATTATGAATTTACAGCCCACTGTCATTTAACAGCACACTGTGATTTTGCACCACACTATGATATTGTTGCACTTTGTGATTTTGCAGCACACTGTGATTTTCTAGCACACTGATTTTGTAGCACACTGTGATTTTGCAGCAGACTGTGATTTTGCAGCACATGGTGATTTTGCAGCACACTATGAATTTACAGCATGCTGTGATATTTCAGCACACTGCGATTTTGCAGCACACTTATTTTGCAGCACACTGATTTTGTAGCACACTGTGATTTTGCAGCACACTGAAATTTTGTAGAACACTATGATTTTGCAGCACACTGTGATTTTGCAGCACCATGTGATTTTGCAGCATACTGATTTTGCAGCACACTTTGATTTCACATCACACTGTGATTTTGCAGCACACTGTGATTTTTAGCTTACTGATTTTGCAGCACACTGTGTTTTAGCAGCACCACTTGATTTTGCAACACCCTGATTTTGCAGCACATGGTGATTTTGCCACACACTATGAATTTACAGCACACTGTGATTTTATAGCACACTACGATTTTGCAGCACACTGTGATTTTGCAGGACCATGTGATTTTGTAGTACACTGTGATTTTTCAGCACACTGAATTTGCAGCACACTGTGATTTTGTAGCACACTGATTTTGCAGCACACTGTGAATTTGCAGCACACTATGAATTTACAGCACACTTTTTTTTGCAGGACAATGTTATTTTGTAGCACACTGTGATTTTGTATCTCACTGTGATTTTGCAGCACACTGTGATGTTGCAGCACACTGATTTTGCAGCATACTGTGATTTTGTCACACACTGTGATTTTGCAGCACACAGATTTTGAAGCACACTGACTTTGCAGGTCACAGTGATTTAGCAGCACACTGTGATTTTGCAGCACACTCTGATTTTGCAGTACACTGATTTTGCAACATCCTGATTTTGCAGCACACCAATTTTGTATCACACTATGAATTTACAGCCCACGGTGATTTAACAGCACACTTTGATTTTGCAGCCCACTGTGATTTTGCAGCACACTGTGATTTTGCAGCACACTGTGATTTTGCAGCACACTGTGATTTTGCAGCATACTGATTTTTCAGCACACTGTGATTTTGCAGCATACACATTTAGTGGCACACTCTGATTTTGCAGCACACTATGATTTTGTTGCACATTGTGATTTTGCAGCACACTGTGATTTTCTAGCACACTGTGATTTTGCTGCATACTGTGATTTTGCAGCACATGGTGATTTTGCAGCACACGGTGATTTTGCAGCACACGGTGATTTTGCAGCACACGTTGATTTTGCAGTACTATCATTTTGTAGTACGCTGTGATTTGGCAGCACACTGTAATTTTGCAGCGTACTGATTTTGCAGCACACTGTGATTTTGCAGCACACTGTGATTTTGCAGCATACTGTGATTATGCACCATAATGATTTTGCCGCACACTGTGATTTTGCAGCACACTATAAATTTACAGCACACTGTGATTTTCCAGCACACTGTGATTTTGCAGCACACTGCAATTTTGCAGAAGCATGTTATTTTGTAGTACACTGCGATTTTGAAGCACACTGTGATTTAGCAGCACCATGTGATTTTGCAACACCCTGATATTGCAGCACAGTGATTTTGCAGCATACAGTGAATTTGCAGCATACTGATTTTGCAGCACACTGTGATTTTTCAGCAACATGTGATGTTGCAGTACACTGATTTTGCAGCACACTGTGATTTTGCAGCACACTGTGATTTTGCAGCATACTGTGATTATGCACCATAATGATTTTGCCGCACACTGTGATTTTGCAGCACACTATAAATTTACAGCACACTGTGATTTTCCAGCACACTGTGATTTTGCAGCACACTGCAATTTTGCAGAAGCATGTTATTTTGTAGTACACTGCGATTTTGAAGCACACTGTGATTTAGCAGCACCATGTGATTTTGCAACACCCTGATATTGCAGCACAGTGATTTTGCAGCATACAGTGATTTTGCAATATACTAATTTTGCGGCACACTCTGATTTTGCAGCACACTATAATATTGTTGCACGTTGTTATTTTGCAGCATACTGTGATTTTCTAGCACACTGATTTTGTAGCACACTGTGATTTTGCTGCACACTGTGATTTTGCATCATACTATAATTATGCACCATAATGATTTTGCACCACATGGTGATTTTGCAGCACACTATGAATTTACAGCACACTGTGATATTTCAGCACACTGCAATTTTGCAGCACACTGTGATTTTTCAGCACACTGATTTTGCAGCACACTGATTTTGTAGCACCATGTGATTTTGCAGCACACTTATTTTATAGCACACTGTGATTTTGCAGCACCATGTGATTTTGCAGCATACTGATTTTTCTGCACACTGTGATTTTGCATCACACTATGATTTTGCAGCATACTCATTTTGCGGACAACTCTGATTTTGCAGCACACTAAGATTTTGTTGCACATTGTGATTTTGCAGCACACTGTGATTTTCTAGCACACTGATTTTTCAGCACACTGTGATTTTGCTGCACATTGTGATTTTGCAACACATGGTGATTTTGCAGCACACGTTGATTTTGCAGCACGCTGTGATTTGGCAGCACACTATGATTTTGCTGCATACTGATTGTGCAGGACACTCTGATTTTGCAGCATAATGTGATTATGCACCATAATGATTTTGCCGCACACTGTGATTTTGCAGCACTGCGATTTAGCAGCACACTGAATTTGCAGCACACTGTGATTTTGTAGCACTCTGATTTTGCAGCACACTGTGATTTTGGAGCACACTGTTATTTTGCAGCAAACTGTGGTTTTGCTGAACTCTGATTTTGCAGCACTCTAATTTTGCAGCACACTGTGATTTTGCAGCACACTGATTTTGCAGAATACTGTGATTTTGTCACACATTGATTTTGCAGCACACTGTGATTTTGCAGCACACTATGAATTTACAGCACGCTGTGATATTTCAGCACACTGCGATTTTGCAGCACACTGTGATTTTGCAGGACAATGTGATTTTGTAGCACACTGTGATTTTGGACCACACTGTTATTTTGCAGCAAACTGTGATTTTGCTGAACTCTGATTTTGTAGCACTCTAATTTTGCAGCACACTGTGATTTTGCAGCACACTATGAATTTACAGCACACTGTGATATTTCAGCACACTGCGATTTTGCAGCACACTGTGATTTTGCCGGACAATGTGATTTTGTAGCACACTGTGATTTTGGACCACACTGTAATTTTGCAGCAAACTGTGGATTTGCTGAACTCTGATTTTGTAGCACTCTAATTTTGCAGCACACTGTGAATTTGCAGCACACTGATTTTGCCGAATACTGTGATTTTGTCACACACTGATTTTGCAGCACACTGTGATTTTGCATCATACTATGATTATGCACCATATTGATTTTGGAGCATTTTGTGATTTTGCAGCACACTGTGATTTTGTAGCAGACTGTGATTTTGCAGCACATGGTGATTTTGCAGCACACTATGAATTTACAGCAAACTGTGATTTTATAGCACACTGTGATTTTGCAGCACACTGTAATTTTGCAGGACCATGTGATTTTGTAGTACACTGCGATTTTTCAGCACACTGAATTTGCAGCACACTGTGATTTTGTAGCACACTATGAATTTACAGCATGCTGTGATTTTGCAGCATCATGTTATTTTGCAGCATACTGATTTTGCAGCACACTGTGATTTTCTAGCACACTGATTTTGTAGCACACTGTCATTGTAGCAGACTGTGATTTTGCAGCACCATGTGATTTTGCAGCATACTGATTTTTCAGCACACTGTGATTTTGCAACACACTATTATTTTGCAGCATACTCATTTAGTGGCACACTCTGATTTTGCAGCACACTATGATTTTGTTGCACATTCTGATTTTGCAGCACACTGTGATTTTCTAGCACACTGATTTTTCAGCACACTGTGATTTTGCTGCATACTGTGATTTTGCAGCACATGGTGATTTTGCAGCACACGGTGATTTTGCAGCACACGGTGATTTTGCAGCACACGGTGATTTTGCAGTACTCTCATTTTGCAGCACGCTGTGATTTCGCAGCACACTATAATTTTGCAGTTTACTGATTTTGCAGCACACTGTGATTTTGTAGCACACTATGAATTTACAGCATGCTGTGATTTTGCAGCATCATGTTATTTTGCAGCATACTGATTTTGCAGCACACTGTGATTTTCTAGCACACTGATTTTGTAGCACACTGTCATTGTAGCAGACTGTGATTTTGCAGCACCATGTGATTTTGCAGCATACTGATTTTTCAGCACACTGTGATTTTGCAACACACTATTATTTTGCAGCATACTCATTTAGTGGCACACTCTGATTTTGCAGCACACTATGATTTTGTTGCACATTCTGATTTTGCAGCACACTGTGATTTTCTAGCACACTGATTTTTCAGCACACTGTGATTTTGCTGCATACTGTGATTTTGCAGCACATGGTGATTTTGCAGCACACGGTGATTTTGCAGCACACGGTGATTTTGCAGCACACGGTGATTTTGCAGTACTCTCATTTTGCAGCACGCTGTGATTTCGCAGCACACTATAATTTTGCAGTTTACTGATTTTGCAGCACACTGTGATTTTGCAGCACACTGTGATTTTGCAGCATACTGTGATTATGCACCATAATGATTTTGCCGCGCACTGTGATTTTGCAGCACACTATAAATTTACAGCACACTGTGATTTTACAGCACACTCTGATTTTGCAGCACACTGCGATTTTGCAGAAGCATGTTATTTTGTAGTACACTGCGATTTTGCAGCACACTGAATTTGCAGCACACTCTAATTTTGTAGCACACTGATTTTGCAGCACACTGTGAATTTGCAGCACACTATGAATTTACAGCACACTATTATTTTGTTGGTCAATGTTATCTTGTAACACACTGTGATTTTGGAGCACACTGTTATTTTGCAGCAAACTGTGGTTTTGCTGAATTCTGATTTTGTACCACTCTAATTTTGCAGCACACCGTGATTTAGCAGCACACTGATTTTTCTGCATCCTGTGATTTTGTCACACACTGATTTTGCAGCACACTGTGATTTAGCAGCACACTGATTTTGTAGCACACTGATTTTTCAGCACAATTTTATTTTGCAGCACACTGTAATTTTGCAGCACACTGTGATTTTACTGCACACTGATTTGGCTGCACACTGATTTGTAGCACACTGTGATTTTGGACCACACTGTTATTTTGCAGCAAACTGTGGTTTTGCTGAACTCTCATTTTGTAGCACTCTAATTTTGCAGCACACTGTGATTTTGCAGCACACTGATTTTGTAGCACTCTGTGATTTCATAGCACACTATGATTTTGCAGCACACAGTGATTTAACTGCACAGTTTGATTTTGCAGCATTTTGTGATTTTGCAGCATGCTGTGATTTTGCAGCACACCGATTTTACAGCACACTGTGATTTTGCAGCATCATGTGATTTTGCAGCATACTGATTTTGCAGCACACTGTGATTTTGAAGCACATTGTGATTTATCAGCACCATGTGATTTTGCCACACCATGATTTTGCAGCACAACGATTTTGTATCATATTATGAATTTACAGCCCACTGTCATTTAACAGCAGACTGTGATTTTGCACCACACTATGAATTTGTTGCACGTTGTGATTTTGCA
Organism: Narcine bancroftii; assembly: GCF_036971445.1. NCBI lineage: Eukaryota > Metazoa > Chordata > Chondrichthyes > Torpediniformes > Narcinidae > Narcine > Narcine bancroftii. The sequence continues at coordinate 8,621,586 of NC_091471.1, forward strand.
GCATACTGTTATTTTCTAGCACACTGATTTTGTAGCACTGTGATTTTGCAGCAGACTGTGATTTTGCAGCCCATGGTGATTTTGCAGCACACTATGAACTTACAGCACGCTGTGATATTTCAGCACACTGTGATTTTGTAGCACACTGTGATTTTGCAGCACCATGTGATTTTGCAGCATACTGATTTTGCAGCACACTGTGAATTTGCAGCACACTATGAATTTACAGCACACTGTTTTTTGCAGGACAATGTTATTTTGTAGCACACTGTGATTTTGTATCACACTGTGATTTTGGAGCACACTGTTATTTTGCAGCAAACTGATTTTGCAGCATAATGTGATTTTGTCACACACTGTGATTTTGCAGCACACAGATTTTGAAGCACACTGACTTTGCAGGTCACAGTGATTTTGCAGCACCATGTGATTTTGCAGCATACTGATTTTTCAGCACACTGTGATTTTGCATCACACTATTATTTTGCAGCATACTCATTTAGTGGCACACTCTGATTTTGCAGCACACTATGATTTTGTTGCATATTCTGATTTTGCAGCACACTGTGATTTTCTAGCACACTGATTTTTCAGCACACTGTGATTTTGCTGCATACTGTGATTTTGCAGCACATGGTGATTTTGCAGCACACGGTGATTTTGCAGCACACAGTGATTTTGCAGCACACTGTGATTTTGCAGTACTCTCATTTTGCAGCATGCTGTGATTTGGCAGCACACTATAATTTTGCAGCATACTGATTTTGCAGCACACTGTGATTTTGCAGCACACTGTGATTTTGCAGCACACTGTGATTTTGCAGCATACTGTGATTATGCACCATAATGATTTTGCCGCACACTGTGATTTTGCAGCACACTATAAATTTACAGCACACTGTGATTTTACAGCACACTGTGATTTTGCACCACACTGCGATTTTGCAGAAGCATGTTATTTTGTAGTACACTGCGATTTTGCAGCACACTGAATTTGCAGCACACTCTAATTTTGTAGCACACTGATTTTGCAGCACACTGTGAATTTGCAGCACACTATGAATTTACAGCACACTATTATTTTGCAGGTCAATGTTATCTTGTAGCACACTGTGATTTTGTATCTCACTGTGATTTTGCAGCACACTGTGATGTTGCAGCACACTGATTTTGCAGCATACTGTGATTTTGTCACACACTGTGATTTTGCAGCACACAGATTTTGAAGCACACTGACTTTGCAGGTCACAGTGATTTAGCAGCACACTGTGATTTTGCAGCACACTCTGATTTTGCAGTACACTGATTTTGCAACATCCAGATTTTGCAGCACACCAATTTTGTATCACACTATGAATTTACAGCCCACGGTGATTTAACAGCACACTTTGATTTTGCAGCCCACTGTGATTTTGCAGCACACTGTGATTTTGCAGCACACTGTGATTTTGCAGCATACTGATTTTTCAGCACACTGTGATTTTGCATCACACTATTATTTTGCAGCATACACATTTAGTGGCACACTCTGATTTTGCAGCACACTATGATTTTGTTGCACATTGTGATTTTGCAGCACACTGTGATTTTCTAGCACACTGTGATTTTGCTGCATACTGTGATTTTGCAGCACATGGTGATTTTGCAGCACACGGTGATTTTGCAGCACACGGTGATTTTGCAGCACACGTTGATTTTGCAGTACTATCATTTTGTAGTACGCTGTGATTTGGCAGCACACTGTAATTTTGCAGCGTACTGATTTTGCAGCACACTGTGATTTTGCAGCACACTGTGATTTTGCAGCATACTGTGATTATGCACCATAATGATTTTGCCGCACACTGTGATTTTGCAGCACACTATAAATTTACAGCACACTGTGATTTTCCAGCACACTGTGATTTTGCAGCACACTGCAATTTTGCAGAAGCATGTTATTTTGTAGTACACTGCGATTTTGAAGCACACTGTGATTTAGCAGCACCATGTGATTTTGCAACACCCTGATATTGCAGCACAGTGATTTTGCAGCATACAGTGAATTTGCAGCATACTGATTTTGCAGCACACTGTGATTTTTCAGCAACATGTGATGTTGCAGTACACTGATTTTGCAGCACACCATGATTTTGCAGTATACTAATTTTGCGGCACACTCTGATTTTGCAGCACACTATAATATTGTTGCACGTTGTTATTTTGCAGCATACTGTGATTTTCTAGCACACTGATTTTGTAGCACACTGTGATTTTGCTGCACACTGTGATTTTGCATCATACTATAATTATGCACCATAATGATTTTGCACCACATGGTGATTTTGCAGCACACTATGCATTTACAGCACACTGTGATATTTCAGCACACTGCAATTTTGCAGCACACTGTGATTTTTCAGCACACTGATTTTGCAGCACACTTATTTTATAGCACACTGTGATTTTGCAGCACCATGTGATTTTGCAGCATACTGATTTTTCTGCACACTGTGATTTTGCATCACACTATGATTTTGCAGCATACTCATTTTGCGGACAACTCTGATTTTGCAGCACACTAAGATTTTGTTGCACATTGTGATTTTGCAGCACACTGTGATTTTCTAGCACGCTGTGATTTTCTAGCACACTGATTTTTCAGCACACTGTGATTTTGCTGCACATTGTGATTTTGCAACACATGGTGATTTTGCAGCACACGTTGATTTTGCAGCACGCTGTGATTTGGCAGCACACTATGATTTTGCTGCATACTGATTGTGCAGGACACTCTGATTTTGCAGCATAATGTGATTATGCACCATAATGATTTTGCCGCACACTGTGATTTTGCAGCACTGCGATTTAGCAGCACACTGAATTTGCATCACACTGTGATTTTGTAGCACTCTGATTTTGCAGCACACTGTGATTTTGGAGCACACTGTTATTTTGCAGCAATCTGTGGTTTTGCTGAACTCTGATTTTGCAGCACTCTAATTTTGCAGCACACTGTGATTTTGCAGCACACTGATTTTGCAGAATACTGTGATTTTGTCACACATTGATTTTGCAGCACACTGTGATTTTGCAGCACACTATGAATTTACAGCACGCTGTGATATTTCAGCACACTGCGATTTTGCAGCACACTGTGATTTTGCAGGACAATGTGATTTTGTAGCACACTGTGATTTTGGACCACACTGTTATTTTGCAGCAAACTGTGGATTTGCTGAACTCTGATTTTGTAGCACTCTAATTTTGCAGCACACTGTGAATTTGCAGCACACTGATTTTGCCGAATACTGTGATTTTGTCACACACTGATTTTGCAGCACACTGTGATTTTGCATCATACTATGATTATGCACCATATTGATTTTGGAGCATTTTGTGATTTTGCAGCACACTGTGATTTTCTAGCACACTGATTTTGTAGCACACTGTGATTTTGTAGCAGACTGTGATTTTGCAGCACATGGTGATTTTGCAGCACACTATGAATTTACAGCAAACTGTGATTTTATAGCACACTGTGATTTTGCAGCATACTGATTTTGCAGGACCATGTGATTTTGTAGTACACTGCGATTTTTCAGCACACTGAATTTGCAGCACACTGTGATTTTGTAGCACACTATGAATTTACAGCATGCTGTGATTTTGCAGCATCATGTTATTTTGCAGCATACTGATTTTGCAGCACACTGTGATTTTCTAGCACACTGATTTTGTAGCACACTGTCATTGTAGCAGACTGTGATTTTGCAGCACCATGTGATTTTGCAGCATACTGATTTTTCAGCACACTGTGATTTTGCAACACACTATTATTTTGCAGCATACTCATTTAGTGGCACACTCTGATTTTGCAGCACACTATGATTTTGTTGCACATTCTGATTTTGCAGCACACTGTGATTTTCTAGCACTCTGATTTTGCAGCACACTGTGATTTTCTAGCACACTGATTTTTCAGCACACTGTGATTTTGCTGCATACTGTGATTTTGCAGCACATGGTGATTTTGCAGCACACGGTGATTTTGCAGCACACGGTGATTTTGCAGCACACGGTGATTTTGCAGTACTCTCATTTTGCAGCACGCTGTGATTTCGCAGCACACTATAATTTTGCAGTTTACTGATTTTGCAGCACACTGTGATTTTGCAGCACACTGTGATTTTGCAGCATACTGTGATTATGCACCATAATGATTTTGCCGCGCACTGTGATTTTGCAGCACACTATAAATTTACAGCACACTGTGATTTTACAGCACACTCTGATTTTGCAGCACACTGCGATTTTGCAGAAGCATGTTATTTTGTAGTACACTGCGATTTTGCAGCACACTGAATTTGCAGCACACTCTAATTTTGTAGCACACTGATTTTGCAGCACACTGTGAATTTGCAGCACACTATGAATTTACAGCACACTATTATTTTGTTGGTCAATGTTATCTTGTAACACACTGTGATTTTGGAGCACACTGTTATTTTGCAGCAAACTGTGGTTTTGCTGAATTCTGATTTTGTACCACTCTAATTTTGCAGCACACCGTGATTTTGCAGCACACTGATTTTTCTGCATCCTGTGATTTTGTCACACACTGATTTTGCAGCACACTGTGATTTAGCAGCACACTGATTTTGTAGCACACTGATTTTTCAGCACAATTTTATTTTGCAGCACACTGTAATTTTGCAGCACACTGTGATTTTACTGCACACTGATTTGGCTGCACACTGATTTGTAGCACACTGTGATTTTGCAGCACACTGTAATTTTTCAGCACACTGTGATTTTGCAGCACGCTGATTTTACAGCATACTGTGATTTTGCAGCACACTATGAATTTCCAACACACTGTGATATTTCAGCACACTGTGATTTTGCAGCAAACTGTGGTTTTGCTAAACTCTGATTTTGTAGCATTCTAATTTTGCAGCACACTGTGATTTTGCAGCACACTATGTATTTACAGCACACTGTGATATTTCAGCACACTGTGATTTTTCAGCACACTGTGATTTTGCAGCACACTGTGATTTTGCCGGACAATGTGATTTTGTAGCACACTGTGATTTTGGACCACACTGTTATTTTGCAGCAAACTGTGGTTTTGCTGAACTCTCATTTTGTAGCACTCTAATTTTGCAGCACACTGTGATTTTGCAGCACACTGATTTTGTAGCACTCTGTGATTTCATAGCACACTATGATTTTGCAGCACACAGTGATTTAACTGCACAGTTTGATTTTGCAGCATTTTGTGATTTTGCAGCATGCTGTGATTTTGCAGCACACAGATTTTACAGCACACTGTGATTTTGCAGCATCATGTGATTTTGCAGCATACTGATTTTGCAGCACACTGTGATTTTGAAGCACATTGTGATTTATCAGCACCATGTGATTTTGCCACACCATGATTTTGCAGCACAACGATTTTGTATCATATTATGAATTTACAGCCCACTGTCATTTAACAGCAGACTGTGATTTTGCACCACACTATGAATTTGTTGCACGTTGTGATTTTGCAGCATACTGTTATTTTCTAGCACACTGATTTTGTAGCACTGTGATTTTGCAGCCCATGGTGATTTTGCAGCCCATGGTGATTTTGCAGCACACTATGAACTTACAGCACGCTGTGATATTTCAGCACACTGTGATTTTGTAGCACACTGTGATTTTGCAGCACCATGTGATTTTGCAGCATACTGATTTTGCAGCACACTGTGAATTTGCAGCACACTATGAATTTACAGCACACTGTTTTTTGCAGGACAATGTTATTTTGTAGCACACTGTGATTTTGTATCACACTGTGATTTTGCATCACACTATTATTTTGCAGATTTTGCAGCACACTGTGATTTAGCAGCACACTGATTTTGTAGCACACTGATTTTTCAGCACAATTTTATTTTGCAGCACACTGTGATTTTACTGCACACTGATTTGGCTGCACACTGATTTGTAGCACACTGTGATTTTGCAGCACACTGTAATTTTTCAGCAAACTGTGATTTTGCAGCACACTGATTTTACAGCATACTGTGATTTTGCAGCACACTGATTTTACAGCATACTGTGATTTTGCAGCACACTGTAAGTTTTCAGCACTGTGATTTTGCAGCACACTGATTTTACAGCATACTGTGATTTTGCAGCACACTGATTTTACAGCATACTGTGATTTTGCAGCACACTATGAATTTCCAACACACTGTGATTTTTCAGCACACTGTGATTTTGCAGCACACTGTGTTTTAGCAGCACCATGTGATTTTGCAACACCCTGATATTGCAGCACAGTGATTTTGCAGCATAGTGAATTTGCAGCATACTGACAGCACACTGTGATTTTGTAGCACTCTCATTTGCAGCACACTGTGATTTTTCAGCAACATGTGATGTTCCAGTACAATGATTTTGCAGCATACTAATTTTGCGGCACATTCTGATTTTGCAGCACACTATGATATTGTTGCACGTTGTGATTTTGTAGCACACTGATTTTGTAGCACACTGTGATTTTGCTGCACACTTTGATTTTGCTGCACATGGTGATTTTGCAGCACACTATGAATTTACAGCACACTGTGATATTTCAGCACACTGCGATTTTGCAGCACACTATGATTTTGCAGCACACTGTTATTTTGCAACACCATGTGATTTTGCAGCATGCTGATTTTTCAGCACACTGTGATTTTGCAGCACCATGTGATTTTGCAGCATACTGATTTTGCAGCACACTTTGATTTCACATCACACTGTGATTTTGCAGCACACTGTGATTTTTAGCTCACTGATTTTGCAGCACACTGTGTTTTAGCAGCACCACGTGATTTTGCAACAACCTGATTTTGCAGCACAGTGATTTTGCAGCATACAGTGAATTTGCAGCATACTGATTTGGCAGCATTTTGTGATTTTGCAGCATGCTGTGATTTTGCAGCACACAGATTTTACAGCACACTGTGATTTTGCAGCATCACGTGATTTTGCAGCATACTGATTTTGCAGCACACTGTGATTTTGAAGCACATTGTGATTTATCAGCACCATGTGATTTTGCCACACCATGGTTTTCCAGCACAACGATTTTGTATCATATTATGAATTTACAGCCCACTGTCATTTAACAGCACACTGTGATTTTGCACCACACTATGATATTGTTGCACTTTGTGATTTTGCAGCACACTGTGATTTTCTAGCACACTGATTTTGTAGCACACTGTGATTTTGCAGCACACTGAAATTTTGTAGAACACTATGATTTTGCAGCACACTGTGATTTTGCAGCACCATGTGATTTTGCAGCATACTGATTTTGCAGCACACTTTGATTTCACATCACACTGTGATTTTGCAGCACACTGTGATTTTTAGCTTACTGATTTTGCAGCACACTGTGTTTTAGCAGCACCACGTGATTTTGCAACACCCTGATTTTGCCGCATACAGTGAATTTGCAGCATACTGATTTTGCAGCATTTTGTGATTTTGCAGCATGCTGTGATTTTGCAGCACACAGATTTTACAGCACACTGTGATTTTGCAGCACCATGTGATTTTGCAGCATACTGATTTTGCAGCACACTTTGATTTCACATCACACTGTGATTTTGCAGCACACTGTGATTTTTAGCTTACTGATTTTGCAGCACACTGTGTTTTAGCAGCACCACGTGATTTTGCAACACCCTGATTTTGCCGCATACAGTGAATTTGCAGCATACTGATTTTGCAGCATTTTGTGATTTTGCAGCATCATGTGATTTTGCAGCATACTGATTTTGCAGCACACTGTGATTTTGAAGCACATTGTGATTTATCAGCACCATGTGATTTTGCCACTCCATGGTTTTGCAGCACAACGATTTTGTATCATATTATGAATTTACAGCCCACTGTCATTTAACAGCACACTGTGATTTTGCACCACACTATGATATTGTTGCGCTTTGTGATTTTGCAGCACACTGTGATTTTCTAGCACACTGATTTTGTAGCACACTGTGATTTTGCAGCAGACTGTGATTTTGCAGCACATGGTGATTTTGCAGCACACTATGAATTTACAGCATGCTGTGATATTTCAGCACACTGCGATTTTGCAGCACACTTATTTTGCAGCACACTGATTTTGTAGCACACTGTGATTTTGCAGCACACTGAAATTTTGTAGAACACTATGATTTTGCAGCACACTGTGATTTTGCAGCACCATGTGATTTTGCAGCATACTGATTTTGCAGCACACTTTGATTTCACATCACACTGTGATTTTGCAGCACACTGTGATTTTTAGCTTACTGATTTTGCAGCACACTGTGTTTTAGCAGCACCACGTGATTTTGCAACACCCTGATTTTGCCGCATACAGTGAATTTGCAGCATACTGATTTTGCAGCATTTTGTGATTTTGCAGCATGCTGTGATTTTGCAGCACACAGATTTTACAGCACACTGTGATTTTGCAGCACCATGTGATTTTGCAGCATACTGATTTTGCAGCACACTTTGATTTCACATCACACTGTGATTTTGCAGCACACTGTGATTTTTAGCTTACTGATTTTGCAGCACACTGTGTTTTAGCAGCACCACGTGATTTTGCAACACCCTGATTTTGCCGCATACAGTGAATTTGCAGCATACTGATTTTGCAGCATTTTGTGATTTTGCAGCATCATGTGATTTTGCAGCATACTGATTTTGCAGCACACTGTGATTTTGAAGCACATTGTGATTTATCAGCACCATGTGATTTTGCCACTCCATGGTTTTGCAGCACAACGATTTTGTATCATATTATGAATTTACAGCCCACTGTCATTTAACAGCACACTGTGATTTTGCACCACACTATGATATTGTTGCACGTTGTGATTTTGCAGCACACTGTGATTTTCTAGCACACTGATTTTGTAGCACACTGTGATTTTGCAGCAGACTGTGATTTTGCAGCACATGGTGATTTTGCAGCACACTATGAATTTACAGCACGCTGTGATATTTCAGCACACTGCGATTTTGCAGCACACTTATTTTGCAGCACACTGATTTTGTAGCACACTGTGATTTTGCAGCACACTGCAATTTTGTAGAACACTATGATTTTGAAGCACACTGTGATTTTGCAGCACCATGTGATTTTGAAGCATACTGATTTGGCAGCACACTTTGATTTCACATCACACTGTGATTTTGCAGCACACTGTGATTTTTAGCTTACTGATTTTGCAGCACACTGTGTTTTAGCAGCACCACGTGATTTTGCAACACCCTGATTTTGCCGCATACAGTGAATTTGCAGCATACTGATTTTGCAGCATTTTGTGATTTTGCAGCATGCTGTGATTTTGCAGCACACAGATTTTACAGCACACTGTGATTTTGAGCTTACTGATTTTGCAGCACACTGTGTTTTAGCAGCACCACGTGATTTTGCAACACCCTGATTTTGCCGCATACAGTGAATTTGCAGCATACTGATTTTGCAGCATTTTGTGATTTTGCAGCATGCTGTGATTTTGCAGCACACAGATTTTACAGCACACTGTGATTTTGCAGCATCATGTGATTTTGCAGCATACTGATTTTGCAGCACACTGTGATTTTGAAGCACATTGTGATTTATCAGCACCATGTGATTTTGCCACACCATGGTTTTCCAGCACAACGATTTTGTATCATATTATGAATTTACAGCCCACTGTCATTTAACAGCACACTGTGATTTTGCACCACACTATGATATTGTTGCACTTTGTGATTTTGCAGCACACTGTGATTTTCTAGCACACTGATTTTGTAGCACACTGTGATTTTGCAGCACACTGAACTTTTGTAGAACACTATGATTTTGCAGCACACTGTGATTTTGCAGCACCATGTGATTTTGCAGCATACTGATTTTGCAGCACACTTTGATTTCACATCACACTGTGATTTTGCAGCACACTGTGATTTTTAGCTTACTGATTTTGCAGCACACTGTGTTTTAGCAGCACCACGTGATTTTGCAACACCCTGATTTTGCCGCATACAGTGAATTTGCAGCATACTGATTTTGCAGCATTTTGTGATTTTGCAGCATGCTGTGATTTTGCAGCACACAGATTTTACAGCACACTGTGATTTTGCAGCACCATGTGATTTTGCAGCATACTGATTTTGCAGCACACTTTGATTTCACATCACACTGTGATTTTGCAGCACACTGTGATTTTTAGCTTACTGATTTTGCAGCACACTGTGTTTTAGCAGCACCACGTGATTTTGCAACACCCTGATTTTGCCGCATACAGTGAATTTGCAGCATACTGATTTTGCAGCATTTTGTGATTTTGCAGCATCATGTGATTTTGCAGCATACTGATTTTGCAGCACACTGTGATTTTGAAGCACATTGTGAATTATCAGCACCATGTGATTATGCCACTCCATGGTTTTGCAGCACAACGATTTTGTATCATATTATGAATTTACAGCCCACTGTCATTTAACAGCACACTGTGATTTTGCACCACACTATGATATTGTTGCACGTTGTGATTTTGCAGCACACTGTGATTTTCTAGCACACTGATTTTGTAGCACACTGTGATTTTGCAGCAGACTGTGATTTTGCAGCACATGGTGATTTTGCAGCACACTATGAATTTACAGCACGCTGTGATATTTCAGCACACTGCGATTTTGCAGCACACTTATTTTGCAGCACACTGATTTTGTAGCACACTGTGATTTTGCAGCACACTGCAATTTTGTAGAACACTATGATTTTGCAGCACACTGTGATTTTGCAGCACCATGTGATTTTGAAGCATACTGATTTGGCAGCACACTTTGATTTCACATCACACTGTGATTTTGCAGCACACTGTGATTTTTAGCTTACTGATTTTGCAGCACACTGTGTTTTAGCAGCACCACGTGATTTTGCAAAACCCTGATTGTGAAGCACAGTGATTATGCAGCATACAGTGAATTTGCAGCTTACTGACTTTGCAGCACACTGTGATTTTGTAGCACTCTCATTTGCAGCACACTGTGATTTTTCAGCAACATGTGATGTTGCAGTACACTGATTTTGCGGCACACTCTGATTTTGCAGCACACTATAATATTGTTGCACGTTGTTATTTTGCAGCACACTGTGATTTTCTAGCACATTGATTTTGTAGCACACTGTGATTTTGCTGCACACCTTGATTTTGCACCACATGGTGATTTTGCAGCACACTATGAATTTACAGCACACTGTGATATTTCAGCACACTGCAATTTTGCAGCACACGGTGATTTTTCAGCACACTGATTTTGCAGCACACTGATTTTGTAGCACCATGTGATTTTGCAGCACACTGATTTTATAGCACACTGTGATTTTGCAGCACCATGTGATTTTGCAGCATACTGATTTTTCTGCACACTGTGATTTTGCATCACACTATGATTTTGCAGCATACTCATTTTGCGGACAACTCTGATTTTGCAGCACACTATGATTTTGTTGGACATTGTGATATTGCAGCACAATGTGATTTTCTAGCACACTGATTTTTCAGCACACTGTGATTTTGCTGCACACTGATTTTGCGGCACACTCTGATTTTGCAGCACACTATAATATTGTTGCACGTTGTTATTTTGCAGCACACTGTGATTTTCTAGCACATTGATTTTGTAGCACACTGTGATTTTGCTGCACACCTTGATTTTGCACCACATGGTGATTTTGCAGCACACTATGAATTTACAGCACACTGTGATATTTCAGCACACTGCAATTTTGCAGCACACGGTGATTTTTCAGCACACTGATTTTGCAGCACACTGATTTTGTAGCACCATGTGATTTTGCAGCACACTGATTTTATAGCACACTGTGATTTTGCAGCACCATGTGATTTTGCAGCATACTGATTTTTCTGCACACTGTGATTTTGCATCACACTATGATTTTGCAGCATACTCATTTTGCGGACAACTCTGATTTTGCAGCACACTATGATTTTGTTGGACATTGTGATATTGCAGCACAATGTGATTTTCTAGCACACTGATTTTTCAGCACACTGTGATTTTGCTGCACACTGTGATTTTGCAACACATGGTGATTTTGCAGCACACGTTGATTTTGCAGCACACGTTGATTTTGCAGCACACTGTGATTTTGCAGTACTTTCATTTTGCAGCACGCTGTGATTTGGCAGCACACTATGATTTTGCAGCATACTGATTGTGCAGCACACTCTGATTTTGCAGCATAATGTGATTATGCACCATAATGATTTTGCCGCACACTGTGATTTTGCAGCACTGCGATTTAGCAGCACACTGAATTTGCAGCATACTGTGATTTTGTAGCACTCTGATTTTGCAGCACACTGTGAATTTGCAGCACGCTATGAATTTACAGCACACTATTATTTTGCCGGTCAATATTATTTTGCAGCACACTGTGATTTTGCAGCACTGCGATTTAGCAGCACACTGAATTTGCAGCATACTGTGATTTTGTAGCACTCTGATTTTGCAGCACACTGTGATTTTGCAGCACACTATGAATTTACAGCACACTATTATTTTGCAGGTCAATATTATTTTGCAGCACACTGTGATTTTGCAGCACACTATGTATTTACAGCACACTGTGATATTTCAGCACATTGCGATTTTGCAGCACACTGTGATTTTGTAGCACACTGTGATTTTGGAGCACACTGTTATTTTGCAGCAAACTGTGGTTTTGCTAAACTCTCATTTTGTAGCACTCTAATTTTGAGGCACACTGCGATTTTGCAGCACACTGTGATTTTGCAGCACACTGTGATTTTGGAGCACACTGTTATTTTGCAGCAAACTGTGGTTTTGCTAAACTCTCATTTTGTAGCACTCTAATTTTGCAGCACACTGTGATTTTGCAGCACACTGATTTTGTAGCACTCTGTGATTTCATAGCACACTATGATTTTGCAGCACACAGTGATTTAACTGCACAGTTTGATATTGCAGCATTTTGTGATTTTGCAGCATGCTGTGATTTTGCAGCACACAGATTTTACAGCACACTGTGATTTTGCAGCATCATGTGATTTTGCAGCATACTGATTTTGCAGCACACTGTGATTTTGCAGCACACTGTGATTTTGCAGAAGCATGTGATTTTGTAGTACACTGCGATTTAGCAGCACACTGAATTTGCAGCACACTGTGATTTTGCAGGTCAATGTTATTTTGTAGCACACTGTGATTTTGGACCACACTGTTATTTTGCAGCAAACTGTGGTTTTGCTGAACTCTGATTTTGTAGCACTCTAATTTTGCAGCACACTGTGAATTTGCAGCACACTGATTTTGCCGAATACTGTGATTTTGTCACACACTGATTTTGCAGCACACTGTGGTTTTGCATCATACTATGATTATGCACCATAATGATTTTGGAGCATTTTGTGATTTTGCAGCACACTGTGATTTTCTAGCACACTGATTTTGTAGCACACTGTGATTTTGTAGCAGACGGTGATTTTGCAGCACATGGTGATTTTGCAGCACACTATGAATTTACAGCACACTGTGATTTTATAGCACACTGTGATTTTGCAGAACACTATAATTTTGCAGGACCATGTGATTTTGTAGTACACTGCGATTTTTCAGCACACTGAATTTGCAGCACACTGTGATTTTGTAGCACACTATGAATTTACAGCACACTGTGATTTTGCAGCACACTGTGATTTTGCAGGACCATGTGATTTTGTAGTACACTGCGATTTTTCAGCACACTGAATTTGCAGCACACTGTGATTTTTTAGCACACTGTGATTTTGGAGCACACTGTTATTTTGCAGCAAACTGTGGTTTTGCTGAACTCTGATTTTGTAGCACTCGAATTTTGCTGCACACTGATTTTGCAGCACTCTGTGATTTTGTAGCGCACTCATTTTGCAGCACACTGATTTTGTAGCACTCTGTGATTTCATAGCACAGTATGATTTTGCAGCACACAGTGATTTAACTGCACAGTTTGATTTTGGAGCATTTTGTGATTTTGCAGCATGCTGTGATTTTGCAGCATCATGTTATTTTGCTGCATACTGATTTTGCAGCACACTGTGATTTTCTAGCACACTGATTTTGTAGCACACTGTGATTTTGTAGCAGACTGTGATTTTGCAGCACATGGTGATTTTGCAGCACACTATGAATTTACAGCACGCTGTGATATTTCAGCACACTGTGATTTTGCAGCACACTATTATTTTGCAGCATACTCATTTAGTGGCACACTCTGATTTTGCAGCACACTATGATTTTGTTGCACATTCTGATTTTGCAGCACACCGTGATTTTCTAGCACACTGATTTTTCAGCACACTGTGATTTTGCTGCATACTGTGATTTTGCAGCACACGGTGATTTTGCAGCACACGGTGATTTTGCAGCACACTGTGATTTTGCAGCACACTGTGATTTTGCAGTACTTTCATTTTGCAGCACACTGTGATTTCGCAGCACACTATAATTTTGCAGTTTACTGATTTTGCAGCACAATGTGATTTTGCAGCACACTGTGATTTTGCAGCATACTGTGATTATGCACCATAATGATTTTGCCGCACACTGTGATTTTGCAGCACACTATAAATTTACAGCACACTGTGATTTTACAGCACACTGTGATTTTGCAGCACACTGCGATTTTACAGAAGCATGTTATTTTGTAGTACACTGCGATTTTGCAGCACACTGAATTTGCAGCACACTCTAATTTTGTAGCACACTGATTTTGCAGCACACTGTGAATTTGCAGCACACTATGAATTTACAGCACACTATTATTTTGCAGGTCAATGTTATCTTGTAACACACTGTGATTTTGGAGCACACTGTTATTTTGCAGCAAACTGTGGTTTTGCTGAATTCTGATTTTGTACCACTCTAATTTTGCAGCACACTGTGATTTTGCAGCACACTGATTTTTCTGCATCCTGTGATTTTGTCACACACTGATTTTGCAGCACACTGTGATTTAGCAGCACACTGATTTTGTAGCACACTGATTTTTCAGCACAATTTTATTTTGCAGCACACTGTAATTTTGCAGCACACTGTGATTTTACTGCACACTGATTTGGCTGCACACTGATTTGTAGCACACTGTGATTTTGCAGCACACTGTAATTTTTCAGCACACTGTGATTTTGCAGCACACTGATTTTACAGCATACTGTGATTTTGCAGCACACTGATTTTACAGCATACTGTGATTTTGCAGCACACTATGAATTTCCAACACACTGTGATATTTCAGCACACTGTTATTTTGCAGCACACTGTGATTTTGCAGCACACTGTGATTTTGCAGCACACTGTGATATTGCCGGACAATGTGATTTTGTAGCACACTGTGATTTTGGACCACACTGTTATTTTGCAGCAAACTGTGGTTTTGCTGAACTCTCATTTTGTAGCACTCTAATTTTGCAGCACACTGTGATTTTGCAGCACACTGATTTTGTAGCACTCTGTGATTTCATAGCACACTATGATTTTGCAGCACACAGTGATTTAACTGCACAGTTTGATTTTGCAGCATTTTGTGATTTTGCAGCATGCTGTGATTTTGCAGCACACAGATTTTACAGCACACTGTGATTTTGCAGCATCATGTGATTTTGCAGCATACTGATTTTGCAGCACACTGTGATTTTGAAGCACATTGTGATTTATCAGCACCATGTGATTTTGCCACACCATGATTTTGCAGCACAACGATTTTGTATCATATTATGAATTTACAGCCCACTGTCATTTAACAGCAGACTGTGATTTTGCACCACACTATGAATTTGTTGCACGTTGTGATTTTGCAGCATACTGTTATTTTCTAGCACACTGATTTTGCAGCACTGTGATTTTGCAGCAGACTGTGATTTTGCAGCCCATGGTGATTTTGCAGCACACTATGAATTTACAGCACGCTGTGATATTTCAGCACACTGTGATTTTGTAGCACACTGTGATTTTGCAGCACACTATGAATTTACAGCACACTGTTTTTTGCAGGACAATGTTATTTTGTAGCACACTGTGATTTTGTATCACACTGTGATTTTGGAGCACACTGTTGTTTTGCAGCACACTGTGATGTTGCAGCACACTGATTTTGCGGCATACTGTGATTTTGTCACACACTGTGATTTTGCAGCACACAGATTTTGAAGCACACTGACTTTGCAGGTCACAGTGATTTAGCAGCACACTGTGATTTTGCAGCACACTCTGATATAGCAGTACACTGATTTTGCAACATCCTGATTTTGCAGCACACCAATTTTGTATCACACTATGAATTTACAGCCCACAGTGATTTAACAGCACACTGTGATTTTGCAGCACATTGTGATTTTGGAGCACACTGTTATTTTGCAGAAAACTGTGGTTTTGCTGAACTCTGATTTTGTAGCACTCGAATTTTGCAGCACACTGATTTTTCAGCAACATGTGATGTTGCAGCACACTGATTTTGTAGCACACTGTGATTTCATAGCACACTATGAATTTGCAGCACAAAGTGATTTAACTGCACAGTTTGATTTTGGAGCATTTTGTGATTTTGCAGCATGCTGTGGTTTTGCAGCATCATGTTATTTTGCAGCATACTGTGATTTTCTAGCACACTGATTTTGTAGCACACTGTGATTTTGTAGCAGATTGTGATTTTGCAGCACATGGTGATTTTGCAGCACACTATGAATTTACAGCACCATGTGATTTTGCAGCATACTGATTTTGTAGTACACTGTGATTTGGTTGCACACTGTGATTTTGCAGCACATTGACATTTTGAGGCATACTGTGATTTTACGGCACACTGATTTTGCATCACACTATTATTTTGCAGCATACTCATTTTGTGGCACACTCTGATTTTGCAGCACACTATGATTTTGTTGCACATTCTGATTTTTCAGCACTGTGATTTTGCTGCATACTGTGATTTTGCAGCACATGGTGATTTGCAGCACACGGTGATTTTGCAGCACACAGTGATTTTGCAGCACACTGTGATTTTGCAGTACTCTCATTTAGCAGCACGCTGTGATTTGGCAGCACACTATAATTTTGCAGCATACTGATTTGCAGCACACTGTGATTTTGCAGCACACTGTGATTTTGCAGCATACTGTGATTATGCACCATAATGATTTTGCCGCACACTGTGATTTTGCAGCACACTATAAATTTACAGCACACTGTGATTTTACAGCACACTGTGATTTTGCACCACACTGCGATTTTGCAGAAGCATGTTATTTTGTAGTACACTGCGATTTTGCAGCACACTGAATTTGCAGCACACTCTAATTTTGTAGCACACTGATTTTGCAGCACACTGTGAATTTGCAGCACACTATGAATTTACAGCACACTATTGTTTTGCAGGTCAATGTTATCTTGCAGCACACTGTGATTTTCTAGCACACTGATTTTGTAGCACACTGTGATTTTGCAGCAGACTGTGATTTTGCAGCACATGGTGATTTTGCAGCACACTGTGATTTAGCAGCACACTGATTTTGTAGCACACTGATTTTTCAGCACAATTTTATTTTGCAGCACACTGTAATTTTGCAGCACACTGTGATTTTACTGCACACTGATTTGGCTGCACACTGATTTGTAGCACACTGTGATTTTGCAGCACACTGTAATTTTTCAGCACACTGTGATTTTGCAGCACACTGATTTTACAGCATACTGTGATTTTGCAGCACACTGATTTTACAGCATACTGTGATTTTGCAGCACACTGATTTTACAGCATACTGTGATTTTGCAGCACACTGATTTTACAGCATACTGTGATTTTGCAGCACACTATGAATTTCCAACACACTGTGATTTTTCAGCACACTGTGATTTTGCAGCACACTGTGTTTTAGCAGCACCATGTGATTTTGCAACACCCTGATATTGCAGCACAGTGATTTTGCAGCATAGTGAATTTGCAGCATACTGATTTTGCAGCACACTGTGATTTTGTAGCACTCTCATTTGCAGCACACTGTGATTTTTCAGCAACATGTGATGTTCCAGTACAATGATTTTGCGGCACACTCTGATTTTGCAGCACACTATGATATTGTTGCACGTTGTGATTTTGTAGCACACTGATTTTGTAGCACACTGTGATTTTGCTGCACACTTTGATTTTGCAGCACATGGTGATTTTGCAGCACACTATGAATTTACAGCACACTGTGATATTTCAGCACACTGCGATTTTGCAGCACACTTATTTTGCAGCACACTGATTTTGTAGCACACTGTGATTTTGCAGCACACTGCAATTTTGTAGAACACTATGATTTTGCAGCACACTGTGATTTTGCAGCACCATGTGATTTTGAAGCATGCTGATTTGGCAGCACACTTTGATTTCACATCACACTGTGATTTTGCAGCACACTGTGATTTTTAGCTTACTGATTTTGCAGCACACTGTGTTTTAGCAGCACCACGTGATTTTGCAAAACCCTGATTGTGAAGCACAGTGATTATGCAGCATACAGTGAATTTGCAGCATACTGACTTTGCAGCACACTGTGATTTTGTAGCACATTGATTTTGTAGCACACTGTGATTTTGCTGCACACCTTGATTTTGCACCACATGGTGATTTTGCAGCACACTATGAATTTACAGCACACTGTGATATTTCAGCACACTGCAATTTTGCAGCACACTGTGATTTTTCAGCACACTGATTTTGCAGCACACTGATTTTGTAGCACCATGTGATTTTGCAGCACACTGATTTTATAGCACACTGTGATTTTGCAGCACCATGTGATTTTGCAGCATACTGATTTTTCTGCACACTGTGATTTTGCATCACACTATGATTTTGCAGCATACTCATTTTGCGGACAACTCTGATTTTGCAGCACACTATGATTTTGTTGGACATTGTGATATTGCAGCACAATGTGATTTTCTAGCACACTGATTTTTCAGCACACTGTGATTTTGCTGCACACTGTGATTTTGCAACACATGGTGATTTTGCAGCACACGTTGATTTTGCAGCACACTGTGATTTTGCAGTACTTTCATTTTGCAGCACGCTGTGATTTGGCAGCACACTATGATTTTGCAGCATACTGATTGTGCAGCACACTCTGATTTTGCAGCATAATGTGATTATGCACCATAATGATTTTGCCGCACACTGTGATTTTGCAGCACTGCGATTTAGCAGCACACTGAATTTGCAGCATACTGTGATTTTGTAGCACTCTGATTTTGCAGCACACTGTGAATTTGCAGCACACTGTGGTTTTGCTAAACTCTCATTTTGTAGCACTCTAATTTTGCAGCACACTGTGAATTTGCAGCACACTGATTTTGCCGAATACTGTGATTTTGTCACACACTGATTTTGCAGCACACTGTGGTTTTGCATCATACTATGATTATGCACCATAATGATTTTGGAGCATTTTGTGATTTTGCAGCACACTGTGATTTTCTAGCACACTGATTTTGTAGCACACTGTGATTTTGTAGCAGTCTGTGATTTTGCAGCACATGGTGATTTTGCAGCACACTATGAATTTACAGCACACTGTGATTTTATAGCACACTGTGATTTTGCAGAACACTGTGATTTTGCAGGACCATGTGATTTTGTAGTACACTGCGATTTTTCAGCACACTGAATTTGCAGCACACTGTGATTTTGTAGCACACTGTGAATTTGCAGCACACTATGAATTTACAGCACACTGTTTTTTGCAGGACAATGTTATTTTGTAGCACACTGTGATTTTGTATCACACTGTGATTTTGGAGCACACTGTTATTTTGCAGCAAACTGTGGTTTTGCTGAACTCTGATTTTGTAGCACTCTAATTTTGCAGCACACTGTGATGTTGCAGCACTCTGATTTGTAGCATACTGTGATTTTGTAGCACACTGTGATTTTGCAGCACCATGTGATTTTGCAGCATACTGATTTTTCAGCACACTGTGATTTTGCAGCACACTGATTTTGTAGCATACTGTGATTTTGTCACACACTGTGATTTTGCAGCACACCGATTTTGAAGCACACTGACTTTGCAGGTCACAGTGATTTAGCAGCACACTCTGATTTTGCAGTACACTGATTTTGCAACATCCTGATTTTGCAGCACACCAATTTTGTATCACACTATGAATTTACAGCCCACTGTGATTTAACAGCACACTGTGATTTTGCATCACATTGTGATTTTGGAGCACACTGTTATTTTGCAGAAAACTGTGGTTTTGCTGAACTCTGATTTTGTAGCACTCGAATTTTGCTGCACACTGATTTTGCAGCACTCTGTGATTTTGTAGCGCACTCATTTTGCAGCACACTGATTTTGTAGCACTCTGTGATTTCATAGCACAGTATGATTTTGCAGCACACAGTGATTTAACTGCACAGTTTGATTTTGGAGCATTTTGTGATTTTGCAGCATGCTGTGATTTTGCAGCATCATGTTATTTTGCAGCATACTGATTTTGCAGCACACTGTGATTTTCTAGCACACTGATTTTGTAGCACACTGTGATTTTGTAGCAGACTGTGATTTTGCAGCACATGGTGATTTTGCAGCACACTATGAATTTACAGCACGCTGTGATATTTCAGCACACTGTGATTTTGCAGCACACTGTGATTTTGCAGCACCATGTGATTTTGTAGCATACTGATTTTTCAGCACACTGTGATTTTGCATCACACTATTATTTTGCAGCATACTCATTTAGTGGCACACTCTGATTTTGCAGCACACTATGATTTTGTTGCACATTCTGATTTTGCAGCACACTGTGATTTTCTAGCACACTGATTTTTCAACACACTGTGATTTTGCTGCATACTGTGATTTTGCAGCACATGGTGATTTTGCAGCACACGGTGATTTTGCAGCACACGGTGATTTTGCAGCACACTGTGATTTTGCAGTACTCTCATTTTGCAGCACGCTGTGATTTCGCAGCACACTATAATTTTGCAGTTTACTGATTTTGCAGCACAATGTGATTTTGCAGCACACTGTGATTTTGCAGCATACTGTGATTATGCACCATAATGATTTTGCCGCACACTGTGATTTTGCAGCACACTATAAATTTACAGCACACTGTGATTTTACAGCACACTGTGATTTTGCAGCACACTGCGATTTTACAGAAGCATGTTATTTTGTAGTACACTGCGATTTTGCAGCACACTGAATTTGCAGCACACTCTAATTTTGTAGCACACTGATTTTGCAGCACACTGTGAATTTGCAGCACACTATGAATTTACAGCACACTATTATTTTGCAGGTCAATGTTATCTTGTAACACACTGTGATTTTGGAGCACACTGTTATTTTGCAGCACACTGTGATTTTGCAGCACACTGATTTTTCTGCATCCTGTGATTTTGTCACACACTGATTTTGCAGCACACTGTGATTTAGCAGCACACTGATTTTGTAGCACACTGATTTTTCAGCACAATTTTATTTTGCAGCACACTGTAATTTTTCAGCACACTGTGATTTTGCAGCACACTGATTTTACAGCATACTGTGATTTTGCAGCAAACTGTGGTTTTGCTGAACTCTGATTTTGTAGCACTCTAATTTTGCAGCACACTGTGATTTTGCAGCACACTGTGATATTGCCAGACAATGTGATTTTGTAGCACACTGCGATTTTGGACCACACTGTTATTTTGCAGCAAACTGTGGTTTTGCTGAACTCTGATTTTGTAGCACTCTAATTTTGCAGCACACTGTGATTTTGCAGCACACTATGAATTTACAGCACACTGTGATTTTGCAGAACACTGTAATTTTGCAGGACCATGTGATTTTGTAGTACACTGCGATTTTTCAGCACACTGAATTTGCAGCACACTGTGATTTTGTAGCACACTATGAATTTACAGCACACTGTGATTTTGCAGCACACTGTGATTTTGCAGGACCATGTGATTTTGTAGTACACTGCGATTTTTCAGCACACTGAATTTGCAGCACACTGCGATTTTGTAGCACACTGTGAATTTGCAGCACACTATGAATTTACAGCACACTGTTTTTTGCAGGACAATGTTATTTTGTAGCACACTGTGATTTTGTATCATACTGTGATTTTGGAGCACACTGTTATTTTGCAGCAAACTGTGGTTTTGCTGAACTCTGATTTTGTAGCACTCTAATTTTGCAGCACACTGTGATGTTGCAGCACACAGATTTTGAAGCACACTGACTTTGCAGGTCACAGTGATTTAGCAGCACACTCTGATTTTGCAGCACACTCTGATTTTGCAGTACACTGATTTTGCAACATCCTGATTTTGCAGCACACCAATTTTGTATCACACTATGAATTTACAGCCCACAGTGATTTAACAGCACACTGTGATTTTGCAGCACATTGTGATTTTGGAGCACACTGTTATTTTGCAGAAAACTCTGGTTTTGCTGAACTCTGATTTTGTAGCACTCGAATTTTGCTGCACACTGATTTTGTAGCACTCTGTGATTTCATAGCACACTATGATTTTGCAGCACACAGTGATTTAACTGCACAGTTTGATTTTGGAGCATTTTGTGATTTTGCAGCATGCTGTGATTTTGCAGCATCATGTTATTTTGCAGCATACTGATTTTGCAGCACACTGTGATTTTCTAGCGCACTGATTTTGTAGCACACTGTGATTTTGTAGCAGACTGTGATTTTGCAGCACACTGTGATTTTGCAGCACCATGTGATTTTGCAGCATACTAATTTTTCAGCACACTGTGATTTTGCATCACACTATTATTTTGCAGCATACTCATTTTGTGGCACACTCTGATTTTGCAGCACACTGTGATTTTCTAGCACACTGATTTTGTAGCACACTGTGATTTTGTAGCAGACTGTGATTTTGCAGCACATGGTGATTTTGCAGCACACTATGAATTTACAGCACGCTGTGATATTTCAGCACACTGTGATTTTGCAGCACACTGATTTTGCAGCACCATGTGATTTTGCATCACACTATTATTTTGCAGCATACTCATTTTGTGGCACACTCTGATTTTACAGCACACTATGATTTTGTTGCACATTCTGATTTTGCAGCACACTGTGATTTTCTAGCACACTGATTTTTCAGCACACTGTGATTTTGCTGCATACTGTGATTTTGCAGCACATGGTGATTTTGCAGCACACGGTGATTTTGCAGCACACAGTGATTTTGCAGCACACTGTGATTTTGCAGTACTCTCATTTAGCAGCACGCTGTGATTTGGCAGCACACTATAATTTTGCAGCATACTGATTTTGCAGCACACTGTGATTTTGCAGCACACTGTGATTTTGCAGCATACTGTGATTATGCACCATAATGATTTTGCCGCACACTGTGATTTTGCAGCACACTATAAATTTACAGCACACTGTGATTTTACAGCACACTGTGATTTTGCACCACACTGCGATTTTGCAGGACCATGTGATTTTGTAGTACACTGTGATTTTTCAGCACACTGAATTTGCAGCACACTGTGATTTTGTAGCACACTGATTTTGCAGCACACTGTGAATTTGCAGCACACTATGAATTTACAGCACACTATTATTTTGCAGGTCAATGTTATCTTGTAGCACACTGTGATTTTGGAGCACACTGTTATTTTGCAGCCAACTGTGGTTTTGCTGAATTCTGATTTTGTACCACTCTAATTTTGCAGCACACTGTGATTTTGCAGCACACTGATTTTTCTGCATCCTGTGATTTTGTCACACACTGATTTTGCAGCACACTGTGATTTAGCAGCACACTGATTTTGTAGCACACTGATTTTTCAGCACAATTTTATTTTGCAGCACACTGTAATTTTGCAGCACACTGTGATTTTACTGCACACTGATTTGGCTGCACACTGATTTGTAGCACACTGTGATTTTGCAGCACACTGATTTTACAGCATACTGTGATTTTGCAGCACACTGATTTTACAGCATACTGTGATTTTGCAGCACACTGTGATTTTGCAGCACACTGTGATTTTGCAGCACACTGTGTTTTAGCAGCACCATGTGATTTTGCAACACCCTGATATTGCAGCACAGTGATTTTGCAGCATAGTGAATTTGCAGCATAGTGAATTTGCAGCATACTGATTTTGCAGCACACTGTGATTTTGCTGAACACTTTGATTTTGCAGCACATGGTGATTTTGCAGCACACTATGAATTTACAGCACACTATGAATTTACAGCACACTATTATTTTGCAGGTCAATGTTATCTTGTAGCACACTGTGATTTTGGAGCACACTGTTATTTTGCAGCAAACTGTGGTTTTGCTGAATTCTGATTTTGTACCACTCTAATTTTGCAGCACACTGTGATTTTGCAGCACACTGATTTTTCTGCATACTGTGGTTTTGTCACACACTGATTTTGCAGCACACTGTGATTTAGCAGCACACTGATTTTGTAGCACACTGATTTTTCAGCACAATTTTATTTTACAGCACACTCTGATTTGTCACATACTGATTTTGCAGCACACTGTAATTTTGCAGCACACTGTGATTTTACTGCACACTGATTTGGCTGCACACTGTTTTGAAGCACACTGTGATTTTGCATCACACTGTAATTTTTCAGCACACTGTGATTTGGCGGCACACTGATTTTACAGCATATTGTGATTTTGCAGCACACTGATTTTACAGCATACTGTGATTTTGCAGCACACTATGAATTTCCAACACACTGTGATTTTTCAGCACACTGTGATTTTGCAGCACACTGTGTTTTAGCAGCACCATGTGATTTTGCAACACCCTTTTTTGCAGCACAGTGATTTTGCAGCATACAGTGAATTTGCAGCATACTGATTTTGCAGCACACTGTGATTTTGCAGCACTCTCATTTGCAGCACACTGTGATTTTCCGCAACATGTGATGTTGCAGTACAATGATTTTGCAGCACATGGTGATTTTGCAGCACACGGTGATTTAACTGCACAGTTTGATTTTGCAGCATTTTGTGATTTTGCAGCATGCTGTGATTTTGCAGCACACTGTGATTTTGCAGCATCATGTGATTTTGCAGCATACTGATTTTGCAGCACAATGTGATTTTGAAGCACATTGTGATTTAGCAGCACCATGTGATTTTGCCACACCCTGATTTTGCAGCACATCGATTTTGTATCACACTATGAATTTACAGCCAACTGTCATTTAACAGCACACTGTGATTTTGCACCACACTATGATATTGTTGCACATTGTGATTTTGCAGCACACTGTGATTTTCTAGCACACTGATTTTGCAGCACACTGTGATTTTGCAGCACACTGTAATTTTGTAGAACACTATGATTTTGCAGCACACAGTGATTTAACTGCACAGTTTGATTTTGCAGCACAACTGATTTTACAGCACCATGTGATTTTGCAGCATACTCATTTTTCAGCACACTCTGATTTTGCAGCACACTATGAATTGGTTGCACATTGTGATTTTGCAGCACACTGTGATTTTCTAGCACACTGATTTTTCAGCACACTGTCATTTTGCAGCACACTGTGATTTTGCAGCACATGGTGATTTTGCAGCACACGGTGATTTTGCAGCACACTGTGATTTTGCAGTACTCTCATTTTGCAGCACGCTGTGATTTGGCAGCACACTATGATTTTGCAGCATACTGATTTTGCAGCACACTGTGATTTTGCAGCATACTTTGATTTTGCCGCATACTGTGATTATGCACCATAATGATTTTGCCGCACACTGTGATTTTGCAGCACACTATAAATTTACAGCACACTGTGATTTTACAGCACACTGCGATTTTGCAGCACACTGTGATTTTGCAGAAGCATGTTATTTTGTAGTACACTGCGATTTTGCAGCACACTGAATTTGCAGTACACTGTGATTTTGTAGCACACTGATTTTGCAGCACACTGTGAATTTGCAGCATCATGTGATTTTGCAGCATACTGATTTTGCAGCACAATGTGATTTTGAAGCACATTGTAATTAAGCAGCACCATGTGATTTTGCCACACCCTGATTTTGCAGCACATCGATTTTGTATCACACTATGAATTTACAGCCAACTGTCATTTAACAGCACACTGTGATTTTGCACCACACTATGATATTGTTGCACATTGTGATTTTGCAGCACACTGTGATTTTCTAGCACACTGATTTTGCAGCACACTGTGATTTTGCAGCACACTGTAATTTTGTAGAACACTATGATTTTGCAGCACACAGTGATTTAACTGCACAGTTTGATTTTGCAGCACAACTGATTTTACAGCACACTGTGATTTTGCAGCACCATGTGATTTTGCAGCATACTCATTTTTCAGCACACTCTGATTTTGCAGCACACTATGAATTGGTTGCACATTGTGATTTTGCAGCACACTGTGATTTTCTAGCACACTGATTTTTCAGCACACTGTCATTTTGCAGCACACTGTGATTTTGCAGCACATGGTGATTTTGCAGCACACGGTGATTTTGCAGCACACTGTGATTTTGCAGTACTCTCATTTTGCAGCACGCTGTGATTTGGCAGCACACTATGATTTTGCAGCATACTGATTTTGCAGCACACTGTGAT
The DNA here is from genome assembly GCF_036971445.1 of Narcine bancroftii. NCBI lineage: Eukaryota > Metazoa > Chordata > Chondrichthyes > Torpediniformes > Narcinidae > Narcine > Narcine bancroftii. The sequence continues at coordinate 8,648,312 of NC_091471.1, forward strand.
TTTGCAGCATACTTTGATTTTGCCGCATACTGTGATTATGCACCATAATGATTTTGCCGCACACTGTGATTTTGCAGCACACTATAAATTTACAGCACACTGTGATTTTACAGCACACTGCGATTTTGCAGCACACTGTGATTTTGCAGAAGCATGTTATTTTGTAGTACACTGCGATTTTGCAGCACACTGAATTTGCAGTACACTGTGATTTTGTAGCACACTGATTTTGCAGCACACTGTGAATTTGCAGCACACTATGAATTTACAGCACACTATTATTTTGCAGGTCAATGTTATCTTGTAGCACACTGTGATTTTGGAGCACACTGTTATTTTGCAGCAAACTGTGGTTTTGCTGAATTCTGATTTTGTACCACTCTAATTTTGCAGCACACTGTGATTTTGCAGCACACTGATTTTTCTGCATACTGTGGTTTTGTCACACACTGATTTTGCAGCACACTGTGATTTAGCAGCACACTGATTTTGTAGCACACTGATTTTTCAGCACAATTTTTTTTTACAGCACACTCTGATTTGTCACATACTGATTTTGCAGCACACTGTAATTTTGCAGCACACTGTGATTTTACTGCACACTGATTTGGCTGCACACTGATTTGTAGCACACTGTGATTTTGCATCACGCTGTAATTTTTCAGCACACTGTGATTTGGCGGCACACTGATTTTACAGCATATTGTGATTTTGCAGCACACTGATTTTACAGCATACTGTGATTTTGCATCACACTATGAATTTCCAACACACTGTGATTTTTCAGCACACTGAGATTTTGCAGCACACTGTGTTTTAGCAGCACCATGTGATTTTGCAACACCCTTTTATGCAGCACAGTGATTTTGCAGCATACAGTGAATTTGCAGCATACTGATTTTGCAGCACACTATGATATTGTTGCACGTTGTGATTTAGCAGCACAATGTGATTTTCTAGCTCACTAATTTTGTAGCACACTGTGATATTTCAGCAGACTGCGATTTTGCAGCACACTGTGATTTTGCAGCACACTGCGATTTTGTAGCACACTGTGATTTTGCAGGACAATGTGATTTTGTAGCACACTGTGATTTTGGACCACACTGTTATTTTGCAGCACACTGTGATTTTGCAGCACACTGATTTTGCAGAATACTGTGATTTTGTCACACACTGATTTTGCAGCACACTGTGATTTTGCAGCATACTGTGATTATGCTCCATAATGATTTTGCAGCACACTGTGATTTTGCAGCACACTGTGATTTTGCAGGACCATGTGATTTTGTAGTACACTGCAACTTTTCAGCACACAGAATTTGCAGCACACTCTGATTTTGTAGCACTCTCATTTTGCAGCACACTCTGATTTTGCAGTACACTGATTTTGCAACATCCTGATTTTGCAGCACACCAATTTTGTATCACACTATGAATTTACAGCCCACAGTGATTTAACAGCACACTGTGATTTTGCAGCACTGTGATTTTGCAGCACCATGTGATTTTGCAGCATACTGATTTTGCAGCACACTGTGAATTTGCAGCATACTATGAATTTACAGCACACTGTGATATTTCAGCACACTGCGATTTTGCAGCACACTGTGATTTTGCCGGACAATGTGATTTTGTGGCACACTGTGATTTTGTTGCACATTCTGATTTTACAGCACACTGTGATTTTGCTGCATACTGTGATTTTGCAGCACATGGTGATTTTGCAGCACACGGTGATTTTGCAGCACACGGTGATTTTGCAGCACACTGTGATTTTGCAGTACTCTCATTTTGCAGCACGCTGTGATTTGGCAGCACACTATAATTTTGCAGCATACTGATTTTGCAGCACACTGTGATTCTGCAGCACACTGTGATTTTGCAGCATACTGTGATTATGCACCATAATGATTTTGCCGCACACTGTGATTTTGCAGCACACTATGAATTTACAGCACACTGTGATTTTATAGCACACTGTGATTTTGCAGCACACTGTGATTTTGCAGCACACTGTGATTTTGCAGGACCATGTGATTTTGTAGTACACTGCAACTTTTCAGCACACAGAATTTGCAGCACACTCTGATTTTGTAGCACTCTCATTTTGCAACATCCTGATTTTGCAGCACACCAATTTTGTATCACACTATGAATTTACATCCCACAGTGATTTAACAGCACACTGTGTTTTTGCAGCACATTGTGATTTTGGAGCACACTGTTATTTTGCAGAAAACTGTGGTTTTGCTGAACTCTGATTTTGTAGCACACTGTGATTTTGTAGCACACTATGATTTTGCAGGACACAGTGATTTAACTGCACAGTTTGATTTTGCAGCATTTTGTGATTTTGCAGCATGCTGTGATTTTGCAGCATCATGTGATTTTGCAGCATACTGATTTTGCAGCACACTGTGATTTTGAAGCACATTATGATTTAGCAGCACCATGTGATTTTGCCACACCCTGATTTTGCAGCATATCGGTTTTGTATCACACTATGAATTTACAGCCCACTGTCATTTAACAGCACACTGTGATTTTGAAGCACATTGTGATTTAGCAGCACCATGTGATTTTGCCACACCCTGATTTTGCAGCACATCGATTTTGTATCACACTATGAATTTACAGCCCACTGTCATTTAACAGCACACAGTGATTTTGCACCACACTATGATATTGTTGCACGTTGTGATTTTGCAGCACACTGTGATTTTCTAGCACACTGATTTTGTAGCACACTGTGATTTTGCAGCAGACTGCGATTTTGCAGCACATGGTGATTTTGCAGCACACTATGAATTTACAGCACGATGTGATATTTCAGCACACTGCGATTTTGCAGCACACTGCGATTTTGCAGCACACTGATTTTGCTGCATACTGTGATTTTGTCACACACTGATTTTGCAGCACACTGTGATTTAGCAGCACACTGATTTTGTAGCACACTGATTTTTCAGCACAATTTTATTTTGCAGCACACTCTGATTTGTCACACACTGATTTTGCAGCACACTAATTTTGCAGCACACTGATTTTACAGCATACTGTGATTTTGCAGCACACTGATTTTACAGCATACTGTGATTTTGCAGCACACTATGAATTTCCAACACACTGTGATTTTTCAGCACACTGTGATTTTGCAGCACACTGTGTTTTAGCAGCACCATGTGATTTTGCAATACCCTGATTTTGCAGCAGAGTGATTTTGCAGCATACAGTGAATTTGCAGCATACTGATTTTCCAGCACACTGTGATTTTGTAGCACTCTCATTTGCAGCACACTGTGATTTTGTAGCACTCTCATTTGCAGCAAACTGTGATTTTTCAGCAACATGTGATGTTGCAGTACACTGATTTTGCAGCACACTATAATATTGTTGCACGTTGTTATTTTGCAGCACACTGTGATTTTCTAGCACACTGATTTTGTAGCACACTGTGATATTTCAGCACACTGCAATTTTGCAGCACTGATTTTGCAGCATGCTGTGATTTTGTAGCATACTGTGATTATGCACCATATTGATTTTGCCGCACACTGTGATTTTGCAGCACACTATAAATCGAGTCCACATCGAGTCTACGCTGCTGAAGATCCAGCTGCGCTGGATGGGTCACGTCTCCAGAATGGAGGACCATCGCCTTCCCAAGATCGTGTTATATGGCGAGCTCTCCACTGGCCACCGTGACAGAGGTGCACCAAAGAAAACGTACAAGACTGCCTAAAGAAATCTGTTGGTGCCTGCCACATTGACCACCACCAGTGGGCTGATAACGCTTCAAACCGTGCATCTTGGCGCCTCACAGTTTGGCGGGCAGCAACCTCCTTTGAAGAAGACCGCAGAGCCCACCTCACTGACAAAAGGCAAAGGAGGAAAAACCCAACACCCAACCCCAACCCACCAATTTTCCCTTGCAACCGCTGCAATCGTGTCTGCCTGTCCCGCATCGGACTTGTCAGCCACAAATGAGCCTGCAGCTGACGTGGTCTCATTACCCCCTCCATAAATCTTTGTCCGTGAAGCCAAGCCAAAGATACAAAGAAGAAGATAAATTTACAGCACACTGTGATTTTACAGCACACTGTGATTTTGCAGCACACTGTGATTTTGCAGAAGCATGTGATTTTGTAGTACACTGCGATTTTGCAGCACACTGAATTTGCAGCACACTGTGATTTTGTAGCACACTGATTTTGCAGCACACTGTGAATTTGCAGCACACTATAAATTTACAGCACACTATTATTTTGCAGCACACTGTGATTTTGTAGCACACTGATTTTGCAGCGCACTGAATTTGCAGCACACTGTGATTTTGTAGCACTCTAATTTTGCAGCACACTGTGATTTTGCAGCACACTATGAATTTACAGCACACTGTGATATTTCAGCACACTGCGATTTTGCAGCACACTGTGATTTTGCCGGACAATGTGATTTTGTAGCACACTGTGATTTTGCAGCATACTGTGATTATGCACCATAATGATATTGCAGCACACTGTGATTTTGCAGCACACTGTGATTTTGCAGCATACTGTGATTATGCACCATAATGATTTTGCAGCACACTGTGATTTTGCAGCACACTGTGATTTTGCAGCATACTGTGATTATGCACCATAATGATTTTGCAGCACACTGTGATTTTGCAGAACACTGTGATTTTGCTGGACCATATGATTTTGTAGTACACTGCGATATTGCAGCACACTGAATTTACAGCACACTGTGATTTTGTAGCACACTGATTTTGCAGCACACTGTGATTTTGCAGCACACTGATTTTGCAGAATACTGTGATTTTGTCACACACTGATTTTGCAGCACACTGTGATGTTGCAGCACACTGATTTTGCAGCATACTGTGATTTTGACACACACTGTGATTTTGCAGCACACAGATTTTATAGCACACTGTGACTTTGCAGGTCACAGTGATTTTGCAGCACACTGTGATTTTGCAGCACACTCTGATTTTGCAGTACACTGATTTTGCAACATCCTGATTTTGCAGCACACCAATTTTGTATCACACTATGAATTTACAGCCCACAGTGATTTAACAGCACACTGTGATTTTGCAGCACATTGTGATTTTGGAGCACACTGTTACTTTGCAGAAAACTGTAGTTTTGCTGAACTCTGATTTTGTAGCACTCGAATTTTGCTGCACACTGATTTTGCATCACTCTGTGATTTTGTAGCGCACTATGATTTTGCAGCACACAGTGATTTAACTGCACAGTTTGATTTTGCAGCATTTTGTGATTTTGCAGCATGCTGTGATTTTGCAGCACACTGTGATTTTACAGCACACTGTGATTTTGCAGCATCATGTGATTTTTCAGCATACTGATTTTGCAGCACACTGTGATTTTGCAGCACATTGTGATTTAGCAGCGTCATGTGATTTTGCCACACCCTGATTTTGCAGCACACCGATTTTGTATCACACTATGAATTTACAGCCCACTGTCATTTAACAGCACACTGTGATTCTGCACCACACTGATTCTGCACCACAGAGAATTTGCAGCACACAGTGAATTTGCAGCATACTGATTTTGCAGCAGACTGTGATTTTGAAGCACACTGTGATTTTTTTTCACTCTCATTTTGCAGCACACCGTGATTTTGCAGAACAATGTGATTTTGTAGCACACTGTGGTTTTGGACCACACTGTTATTTTGCAGCAAACTGTGGTTTTGCTGAACTCTGATTTTGTAGCACTCTAATTTTGCAGCACACTGTGATTTAGCCGGACAATGTGATTTTGTAGCACACTGTGATTTTGGACCACACTGTTATTTTGCAGCAAACTGTGGATTTGCTGAACTCTGATTTTGTAGCACTCTAATTTTGCAGCACACTGTGATTTTGCAGCACACTGATTTTGCAGAATACTGTAATTTTGTCACACACTGATTTTTCAGCACACTGTGATTTTTCAGCACACTGTGATTTTGCAGCACACTATGAATTTACAGCACACTGTGATTTTATAGCACACTGTGATTTTGCAGCACACTGTGATTTTGCAGGACCATGTGATTTTGTAGTACAATGCGATTTTTCAGCACACTGAATTTGCAGCACACTGTGAATTTGTAGCACACTGATTTTGCAGCACACTGTGAATTTGCAGCACACTATGAATTTACAGCACACTGTTTTTTGCAGGACAATGTTATTTTGTAGCACACTGTGATTTTGTATCACACTGTGATTTTGGAGCACACTGTTATTTTGCAGCAAACTGTGGTTTTGCTGAACTCTGATTTTGTAGCACTCTAATTTTGCAGCGCACTGTGATGTTGCAGCACACTGATTTTGCAGCATACTGTTATTATGTCACACACTGTGATTTTGCAGCACACAGATTTTGAAGCACACTGACTCTGCAGGTCACAGTGATTTAGCAGCACACTGTGATTTTGCAGCACACTCTGATTTTGCAGTACACTGATTTTGCAACATCCTGATTTTGCAGCACACCAATTTTGTATCACACTATGAATTTACAGCCCACAGTGATTTAACAGCACACTGTGATTTTGCAGCACATTGTGATTTTGGAGCACACTGTTATTTTGCAGAAAACTGTGGATTTGCTGAACTCTGATTTTGTAGCACTCGAATTTTGCTGCACACTGATTTTGCAGCACTCTGTGATTTCATAGCACACTATGATTTTGCAGGACACAGTGATTTAAAAGCACAGTTTGATTTTGCAGCATTTTGTGATTTTGCAGCATGCTGTGATTTTGCAGCATCATTTCATTTTGCAGCATACTGATTTTGCAGCACACTGTGATTTTCTAGCACACTGATTTTGTAGCACACTGTGATTTTGTAGCAGACTGTGATTTTGCAGCACATGGTGATTTTGCAGCACACTATGAATTTACAGCACACTGTGAATTTATAGCACACTGTGATTTTGCAGGACCATGTAATTTTGTAGTACACTGCGATTTTGTAGCACACTGATTTTGCAGCACACTGTGAATTTGCAGCACACTATGAATTTACAGCACACTGTTTTTTGCAGGACAATGTTATTTTGTAGCACACTGTGATTTTGTATCACACTGTGATTTTGGAGCACACTGTTATTTTGCAGCAAACTGTGGTTTTGCTGAACTCTGATTTTGTAGCACTCTAATTTTGCAGCACACTGTGATGTTGCAGCACACTGATTTTGCAGCACACTGTGATTTTACTGCACACTGATTTGGCTGCACACTGATTTGAGGCACACTGTGATTTTGCATCACGCTGTAATTTTTCAGCACACTGTGATTTGGCGGCACACTGATTTTACAGCATATTGTGATTTTGCAGCACACTGATTTTACAGCATACTGTGATTTTGCAGCACACTATGAATTTCCAACACACTGTGATTTTTCAGCACACTGAGATTTTGCAGCACACTGTGTATTAGCAGCACCATGTGATTTTGCAACACCCTTTTTTGCAGCACAGTGATTTTGCAGCATACAGTGAATTTGCAGCATACTGATTTTGCAGCACACTATGATATTGTTGCACGTTGTGATTTTGCAGCACAATGTGATTTTCTAGCTCACTAATTTTGTAGCACACTGTGATTTTGCTGCACACTTTGATTTTGCAGCACATGGTGTCTTTGCAACACTATGAATTTACAGCACACTGTGATATTTCAGCACACTGCGATTTTGCAGCACACTGTGATTTTGCAGCACACTGTAATTTTGTAGAACACTATGATTTTGCAGCACACTGTGATTTTGCAGCACACTGTGATTTTGCAGCACACTGATTTTACAGCACACTGTGATTTTGAAGCACCATGTGATTTTGCAGCATATTGATTTTTCAGCACACTGTGATTTTGCATCACACTATGATTTTGCAGCATACTCATTTTGCGGCACACTCTGATTTTGCAGCACACTATGATTTTGTTCCACATTGTGATTTTGGACCACACTGTTATTTTGCAACAAACTGTGGTTTTGCTGAACTCTGATTTTGTAGCACTCTGTGATTTTGCAGCACACTATGAATTTTCAGCACACTCTGATATTTCAGCACACTGCGATTTTGTAGCACACTGTGATTTTGCAGGACAATGTGATTTTGTAGCACACTGTGATTTTGGACCACACTGTTATTTTGCAGCACACTGTGATTTTGCAGCACACTGATTTTGCAGAATACTGTGATTTTGTCACACACTGATTTTGCAGCACACTGTGATTTTGCAGCATACTGTGATTATGCTCCATAATGATTTTGCAGCACACTGTGATTTTGCAGCACACTGATTTTGCAGAATACTGTGATTTTGTCACACACTGATTTTGCAGCACACTGTGATTTTGCAGCATACTGTGATTATGCTCCATAATGATTTTGCAGCACACTGTGATTTTGCAGCACACTATGAATTTACAGCACACTGTGATTTTACAGCACACTGTGATTTTATAGCACACTGATATTTTGCAGCACACTGTGATTTTGCAGGACCATGTGATTTTGTAGTACACTGCAACTTTTCAGCACACAGAATTTGCAGCACACTCTGATTTTGCTGTACACTGATTTTGCAACATCCTGATTTTGCAGCAGAGTGATTTTGCAGCATACAGTGAATTTGCAGCATACTGATTTTCCAGCACACTGTGATTTTTTAGCACTCTCATTTGCAGCACACTATGATTTTGCAGCACACTATGATATTGTTGCACGTTGTGATTTTGCAGCACACTGTGATTTTCTAGCACACTGATTTTGTAGCACATGGTGATTTTGCAGCACACTATGAATTTACAGCACACTGTGATATTGTTGCACGTTGTGATTTTGCAGCACACTGTGATTTGGCAGTACACTATGATTTTGCAGCACACTGATTTTGCAGCACACTGTGATTTTGTAGCATACTGTGATTATGCACCATATTGATTTTGCCGCACACTGTGATTTTGCAGCACACTATAAATCGAGTCCACATCGAGTCCACGCTGCTGAAGATCCAGCTGCGCTGGATGGGTCACGTCTCCAGAATGGAGGACCATCGCCTTCCCAAGATCGTGTTATATGGCGAACTCTCCACTGGCCACCGTGACAGAGGTGCACCAAATAAAACGTACAAGACTGCCTAAAGAAATCTGTTGGTGCCTGCCACATTGACCACCACCAGTGGGCTGATAACGCTTCAAACCGTGCATCTTGGCACCTCACAGTTTGGCGGGCAGCAACCTCCTTTGAAGAAGACCGCAGAGCCCACCTCACTGACAAAAGGCAAAGGAGGAAAAACCCAACACCCAACCCCAACCCACCAATTTTCCCTTGCAACCGCTGCAATCGTGTCTGCCTGTCCCGCATCGGACTTGTCAGCCACAAATGAGCCTGCAGCTGACGTGGTCTTATTACCCCCTCCATAAATCTTTGTCCGTGAAGCCAAGCCAAAGATACAAAGAAGAAGATAAATTTACAGCACACTGTGATTTTACAGCACACTGTGATTTTGCAGCACACTGTGATTTTGCAGAAGCATGTGATTTTGTAGTACACTGCGATTTTGCAGCACACTGAATTTGCAGCACACTGTGATTTTGTAGCACACTGATTTTGCAGCACACTGTGAATTTGCAGCACACTATAAATTTACAGCACACTGTGATTTTGTAGCACACTGATTTTGCAGCGCACTGAATTTGCAGCACACTGTGATTTTGTAGCACACTGATTTTGCAGCGCACTGAATTTGCAGCACACTGTGATTTTGTAGCACTCTAATTTTGCAGCACACTGTGATTTTGCAGCACACTATGAATTTACAGCACACTGTGATATTTCAGCACACTGCGATTTTGCAGCACACTGTGATTTTGCCGGACAATGTGATTTTGTAGCACACTGTGATTTTGCAGCATACTGTGATTATGCACCATAATGATTTTGCAGCACACTGTGATTTTGCAGCACACTGTGATTTTGCAGCATACTGTGATTATGCACCATAATGATTTTGCAGCACACTGTGATTTTGCAGCACACTGTGATTTTGCAGCATACTGTGATTATGCACCATAATGATTTTGCAGCACACTGTGATTTTGCAGCACACTGTGATTTTGCTGGACCATATGATTTTGTAGTACACTGCGATTTTGCAGCACACTGAATTTACAGCACACTGTGATTTTGTAGCACACTGATTTTGCAGCACACTGTGATTTTGCAGCACACTGATTTTGCAGAATACTGTGATTTTGTCACACACTGATTTTGCAGCACACTGTGATTTTGTAGCACTCTAATTTTGCAGCACACTGTGATATTTCAGCACACTGCGATTTTGCAGCACACTGTGATTTTGCCGGACAATGTGATTTTGTAGCACACTGTGATTTTGCAGCATACTGTGATTATGCACCATAATGATTTTGCAGCACACTGTGATTTTGCAGCACACTGTGATTTTGCAGCATACTGTGATTATGCACCATAATGATTTTGCAGCACACTGTGATTTTGCAGCACACTGTGATTTTGCTGGACCATATGATTTTGTAGTACACTGCGATTTTGCAGCACACTGAATTTACAGCACACTGTGATTTTGTAGCACACTGATTTTGCAGCACACTGTGATTTTGCAGCACACTGATTTTGCAGAATACTGTGATTTTGTCACACACTGATTTTGCAGCACACTGTGATTTTGCAGCATACTGTGATTATGCACCTTAATGATTTTGCAGCACACTGTGATTTTGCAGCACACTATGAATTTTCAGCACACTGTGATTTTACAGCACACTGTGATTTTGTAGCACACTGATTTTGCAGCACACTGTGAATTTGCAGCACACTATGAATTTACAGCACACTGTTATTTTGCAGGACAATGTTATTTTGTAGCACACTGTGATTTTGTATCTTTTGCTGAACTCTGATTTTGTAGCACTCTAATTTTGCAGCACACTGTGATGTTGCAGCACACTGATTTTGCAGCATACTGTGATTTTGACACACACTGTGATTTTGCAGCACACAGATTTTGAAGCACACTGTGACTTTGCAGGTCACAGTGATTTTGCAGCACACTGTGATTTTGCAGCACACTCTGATTTTGCAGTACACTGATTTTGCAACAACCTGATTTTGCAGCACACCAATTTTGTATCACACTATGAATTTACAGCCCACAGTGATTTAACAGCACACTGTGATTTTGCAGCACATTGTGATTTTGGAGCACACTGTTACTTTGCAGAAAACTGTGGTTTTTCTGCACACTGATTTTGCAGCACTCTGTGATTTTGTAGCGCACTATGATTTTGCAGCACACAGTGATTTAACTGCACAGTTTGATTTTGCAGCATTTTGTGATTTTGCAGCATGCTGTGATTTTGCAGCACACAGATTTTACAGCACACTGTGATTTTGCAGCATCATGTGATTTTTCAGCATACTGATTTTGCAGCACACTGTGATTTTGCAGCACATTGTGATTTAGCAGCGTCATGTGATTTTGCCACACCCTGATTTTGCAGCACACCGATTTTGTATCACACTATGAATTTACAGCCCACTGTCATTTAACAGCACACTGTGATTATGCACCACACTGATTCTGCACCACAGAGAATTTGCAGCACACAGTGAATTTGCAGCATACTGATTTTGCAGCAGACTGTGATTTTGTTTCACTCTCATTTTGCAGCACACCGTGATTTTGCAGAACAATGTGATTTTGTAGCACACTGTGGTTTTGGACCACACTGTTATTTTGCAGCAAACTGTGGATTTGCTGAACTCTGATTTTGTAGCACTCTAATTTTGCAGCACACTGTGATTTTGCAGCACACTGATTTTGCAGAGTACTGTAATTTTGTCACACACTGATTTTTCAGCACACTGTGATTTTGCAGCACACTATGAATTTACAGCACACTGTGATTTTATAGCACACTGTGATTTTGCAGCACACTGTGATTTTGCAGGACCATGTGATTTTGTAGTACACTGCGATTTTTCAGCACACTGAATTTGCAGCACACTGTGAATTTGTAGCACACTGATTTTGCAGCACACTGTGAATTTGCAGCACACTATGAATTTACAGCACACTGTTTTTTGCAGGACAATGTTATTTTGTAGCACACTGTGATTTTGTATCACACTGTGATTTTGGAGCACACTGTTATTTTGCAGCAAACTGTGGTTTTGCTGAACTCTGATTTTGTAGCACTCTAATTTTGCAGCACACTGTGATGTTGCAGCACACTGATTTTGCAGCATACTGTTATTATGTCACACACTGTGATTTTGCAGCACACAGATTTTGAAGCACACTGACTTTGCAGGTCACAGTGATTTAGCAGCACACTGTGATTTTGCAGCACACTCTGATTTTGCAGTACACTGATTTTGCAACATCCTGATTTTGCAGCACACCAATTTTGTATCACACTATGAATTTACAGCCCACAGTGATTTAACAGCACACTGTGATTTTGCAGCACATTGTGATTTTGGAGACCACTGTTATTTTGCAGAAAACTGTGGATTTGCTGAACTCTGATTTTGTAGCACTCGAATTTTGCTGCACACTGATTTTGCAGCACTCTGTGATTTCATAGCACACTATGATTTTGCAGGACACAGTGATTTAACAGCACAGTTTGATTTTGCAGCATTTTGTGATTTTGCAGCATGCTGTGATTTTGCAGCATCATTTCATTTTGCAGCATACTGATTTTGCAGCACACTGTGATTTTCTAGCACACTGATTTTGTAGCACACTGTGATTTTGTAGCAGACTGTGATTTTGCAGCACATGCTGATTTTGCAGCACACTATGAATTTACAGCACACTGTGATTTTATAGCACACTGTGATTTTGCAGCACACTGTGATTTTGCAGGACCATGTAATTTTGTAGTACACTGCGATTTTGTAGCACACTGATTTTGCAGCACACTGTGAATTTGCAGCACACTATGAATTTACAGCACACTGTTTTTTGCAGGACAATGTTATTTTGTAGCACACTGTGATTTTGTAGCACACTGTGATTTTGGAGCACACTGTTATTTTGCAGCACACTGTGATTTTGCAGCACACTTATTTTGCAGCACACTGATTTTGTAGCACACTGTGATTTTGCAGAACACTGTAATTTTGTAGAACACTATGATTTTGCAGCACACAGTGATTTAACTGCACAGTTTGATTTTGCAGCACACTGATTTTACAGCACACTGTGATTTTGCTGCACACTGTGATTTTGCAGCACATGGTGATTTTGCAGCACACGGTGATTTAACTGCACAGTTTGATTTTGCAGCATTTTGTGATTTTGCAGCATGCTGTGATTTTGCAGCATCATGTGATTTTGCAGCATACTGATTTTGCAGCACAATGTGATTTTGAAGCACATTGTGATTTAGCAGCACCATGTGATTTTGCCACACCCTGTTTTTGCAGCACATCGATTTTGTATCACACTATGAATTTACAGCCCACTGTCATTTAACAGCACACTGTGATTTTGCACCACACTAAGATATTGTTGCACGTTGTAATTTTGCAGCACACTGTGATTTTCTAGCACACTGATTTTGTAGCACACTGTGATTTTGCAGCACACTGTAATTTTGTAGAACACTATGATTTTGCAGCACACAGTGATTTAACTGCACAGTTTGATTTTGCAGCACAACTGATTTTACAGCACACTGTGATTTTGCAGCACCATGTGATTTTGCAGCATACTCATTTTTCAGCACACTGTGATTTTGCATCACACTATTATTTTGCAGCATACTCATTTTGCGGCACACTCTGATTTTGCAGCACACTATGATTTTGTTGCACATTGTGATTTTGCAGCACACTGTGATTTTCTAGCACACTGATTTTTCACCACACTGTCATTTTGCAGCACACTGTGATTTTGCAGCACATGGTGATTTTGCAGCACACGGTGATTTTGCAGCACACTGTGATTTTGCATCACTCTGTGATTTGGCAGCACACTATGATTTTGCAGAAGCATGTTATTTTGTAGTACACTGCGATTTTGCAGCACACTGATTTTGCAGCACACTGTGAATTTACAGCACACTATGAATTTACAGCACACTATTATTTTGCAGGTCAATGTTATCTTGTAGCACACTGTTATTTTGCAGCACACTGTGATTTAGCAGCACACTGATTTTGTAGCACACTGATTTTTCAGCACAATTTTATTTTACAGCACACTCTGATTTGTCACATACTGATTTTGCAGCACACTGTAATTTTGCAGCACACTGTGATTTGGCGGCACACTGATTTTACAGCATATTGTGATTTTGCAGCACACTGATTTTACAGCATACTGTGATTTTGCAGCACACTGTGTTTTAGCAGCACCATGTGATTTTGCAACACCCTTTTTTGCAGCACAGTGATTTTGCAGCATACAGTGAATTTGCAGCATACTGATTTTGCAGCACACTGTGATTTTGCAGCACTCTCATTTGCAGCACACTGTGATTTTCCGCAACATGTGATGTTGCAGTACAATGATTTTGCAGCACATGGTGATTTTGCAGCACACGGTGATTTAACTGCACAGTTTGATTTTGCAGGATTTTGTGATTTTGCAGCATGCTGTGATTTTGCAGCACACTGTGATTTTGCAGCATCATGTGATTTTGCAGCATACTGATTTTGCAGCACAATGTGATTTTGAAGCACATTGTGATTTAGCAGCACCATGTAATTTTGCCACACCCTGATTTTGCAGCACATCGATTTTGTATCACACTATGAATTTACAGCCGACTGTCATTTAACAGCACACTGTGATTTTGCAGCACACTGTGATTTTCTAGCACACTGATTTTGCAGCACACTGTGATTTTGCAGCACACTGTAATTTTCTAGCACACTGATTTTGCAGCACACTGTGATTTTCTAGCACACTGATTTTGCAGCACACTGTGATTTTGCAGCACACTGTTATTTAACTGCACAGTTTGATTTTGCAGCACAACTGATTTTGTAGCACACTGTGATTTTGCAGCACACTGTAATTTTGCATCACACTATTATTTTGCAGCATACTCATTTTGCGGCACACTCTGATTTTGCAGCACACTATGATTTTGTTGCACATTGTGATTTTGCAGCACACTGTGATTTTCTAGCACACTGATTTTTCACCACACTGTCATTTTGCAGCACACTGTGATTTTGCAGCACATGGTGATTTTGCAGCACACGGTGATTTTGCAGCACACTGTGATTTTGCATCACTCTGTGATTTGGCAGCACACTATGATTTTGCAGAAGCATGTTATTTTGTAGTACACTGCGATTTTGCAGCACACTGATTTTGCAGCACACTGTGAATTTACAGCACACTATGAATTTACAGCACACTATTATTTTGCAGGTCAATGTTATCTTGTAGCACACTGTTATTTTGCAGCACACTGTGATTTAGCAGCACACTGATTTTGTAGCACACTGATTTTTCAGCACAATTTTATTTTACAGCACACTCTGATTTGTCACATACTGATTTTGCAGCACACTGTAATTTTGCAGCACACTGTGATTTGGCGGCACACTGATTTTACAGCATATTGTGATTTTGCAGCACACTGATTTTACAGCATACTGTGATTTTGCAGCACACTGTGTTTTAGCAGCACCATGTGATTTTGCAACACCCTTTTTTGCAGCACAGTGATTTTGCAGCATACAGTGAATTTGCAGCATACTGATTTTGCAGCACACTGTGATTTTGCAGCACTCTCATTTGCAGCACACTGTGATTTTCCGCAACATGTGATGTTGCAGTACAATGATTTTGCAGCACATGGTGATTTTGCAGCACACGGTGATTTAACTGCACAGTTTGATTTTGCAGGATTTTGTGATTTTGCAGCATGCTGTGATTTTGCAGCACACTGTGATTTTGCAGCATCATGTGATTTTGCAGCATACTGATTTTGCAGCACAATGTGATTTTGAAGCACATTGTGATTTAGCAGCACCATGTAATTTTGCCACACCCTGATTTTGCAGCACATCGATTTTGTATCACACTATGAATTTACAGCCGACTGTCATTTAACAGCACACTGTGATTTTGCAGCACACTGTGATTTTCTAGCACACTGATTTTGCAGCACACTGTGATTTTGCAGCACACTGTAATTTTCTAGCACACTGATTTTGCAGCACACTGTGATTTTCTAGCACACTGATTTTGCAGCACACTGTGATTTTGCAGCACACTGTTATTTAACTGCACAGTTTGATTTTGCAGCACAACTGATTTTGTAGCACACTGTGATTTTGCAGCACACTGTAATTTTGTAGAACACTATGATTTTGCAGCACACAGTGATTTAACTGCACAGTTTGATTTTGCAGCACAACTGATTTTACAGCACACTGTGATTTTGCAGCACCATGTGATTTTGCAGCATACTCATTTTTCAGCACACTGTGATTTTGCATCACACTATTATTTTGCAGCATACTCATTTTGCGGCACACTCTGATTTTGCAGCACACTATGATTTTGTTGCACATTGTGATTTTGCAGCACACTGTGATTTTCTAGCACACTGATTTTTCACCACACTGTCATTTTGCAGCACACTGTGATTTTGCAGCACATGGTGATTTTGCAGCACACGGTGATTTTGCAGCACACTGTGATTTTGCATCACTCTGTGATTTGGCAGCACACTATGATTTTGCAGAAGCATGTTATTTTGTAGTACACTGCGATTTTGCAGCACACTGATTTTGCAGCACACTGTGAATTTACAGCACACTATGAATTTACAGCACACTATTATTTTGCAGGTCAATGTTATCTTGTAGCACACTGTTATTTTGCAGCACACTGTGATTTAGCAGCACACTGATTTTGTAGCACACTGATTTTTCAGCACAATTTTATTTTACAGCACACTCTGATTTGTCACATACTGATTTTGCAGCACACTGTAATTTTGCAGCACACTGTGATTTGGCGGCACACTGATTTTACAGCATATTGTGATTTTGCAGCACACTGATTTTACAGCATACTGTGATTTTGCAGCACACTGTGTTTTAGCAGCACCATGTGATTTTGCAACACCCTTTTTTGCAGCACAGTGATTTTGCAGCATACAGTGAATTTGCAGCATACTGATTTTGCAGCACACTGTGATTTTGCAGCACTCTCATTTGCAGCACACTGTGATTTTCCGCAACATGTGATGTTGCAGTACAATGATTTTGCAGCACATGGTGATTTTGCAGCACACGGTGATTTAACTGCACAGTTTGATTTTGCAGGATTTTGTGATTTTGCAGCATGCTGTGATTTTGCAGCACACTGTGATTTTGCAGCATCATGTGATTTTGCAGCATACTGATTTTGCAGCACAATGTGATTTTGAAGCACATTGTGATTTAGCAGCACCATGTAATTTTGCCACACCCTGATTTTGCAGCACATCGATTTTGTATCACACTATGAATTTACAGCCGACTGTCATTTAACAGCACACTGTGATTTTGCAGCACACTGTGATTTTCTAGCACACTGATTTTGCAGCACACTGTGATTTTGCAGCACACTGTAATTTTCTAGCACACTGATTTTGCAGCACACTGTGATTTTCTAGCACACTGATTTTGCAGCACACTGTGATTTTGCAGCACACTGTTATTTAACTGCACAGTTCGATTTTGCAGCACAACTGATTTTGTAGCACACTGTGATTTTGCAGCACACTGTAATTTTGTAGAACACTATGATTTTGCAGCACACAGTGATTTAACTGCACAGTTTGATTTTGCAGCACAACTGATTTTACAGCACACTGTGATTTTGCAGCACCATGTGATTTTGCAGCATACTCATTTTTCAGCACACTGTGATTTTGCATCACACTATTATTTTGCAGCATACTCATTTTGCGGCACACTCTGATTTTGCAGCACACTATGATTTTGTTGCACATTGTGATTTTGCAGCACACTGTGATTTTCTAGCACACTGATTTTTCACCACACTGTCATTTTGCAGCACACTGTGATTTTGCAGCACATGGTGATTTTGCAGCACACGGTGATTTTGCAGCACACTGTGATTTTGCATCACTCTGTGATTTGGCAGCACACTATGATTTTGCAGAAGCATGTTATTTTGTAGTACACTGCGATTTTGCAGCACACTGATTTTGCAGCACACTGTGAATTTACAGCACACTATGAATTTACAGCACACTATTATTTTGCAGGTCAATGTTATCTTGTAGCACACTGTTATTTTGCAGCACACTGTGATTTAGCAGCACACTGATTTTGTAGCACACTGATTTTTCAGCACAATTTTATTTTACAGCACACTCTGATTTGTCACATACTGATTTTGCAGCACACTGTAATTTTGCAGCACACTGTGATTTGGCGGCACACTGATTTTACAGCATATTGTGATTTTGCAGCACACTGATTTTACAGCATACTGTGATTTTGCAGCACACTGTGTTTTAGCAGCACCATGTGATTTTGCAACACCCTTTTTTGCAGCACAGTGATTTTGCAGCATACAGTGAATTTGCAGCATACTGATTTTGCAGCACACTGTGATTTTGCAGCACTCTCATTTGCAGCACACTGTGATTTTCCGCAACATGTGATGTTGCAGTACAATGATTTTGCAGCACATGGTGATTTTGCAGCACACGGTGATTTAACTGCACAGTTTGATTTTGCAGGATTTTGTGATTTTGCAGCATGCTGTGATTTTGCAGCACACTGTGATTTTGCAGCATCATGTGATTTTGCAGCATACTGATTTTGCAGCACAATGTGATTTTGAAGCACATTGTGATTTAGCAGCACCATGTAATTTTGCCACACCCTGATTTTGCAGCACATCGATTTTGTATCACACTATGAATTTACAGCCGACTGTCATTTAACAGCACACTGTGATTTTGCAGCACACTGTGATTTTCTAGCACACTGATTTTGCAGCACACTGTGATTTTGCAGCACACTGTAATTTTCTAGCACACTGATTTTGCAGCACACTGTGATTTTCTAGCACACTGATTTTGCAGCACACTGTGATTTTGCAGCACACTGTTATTTAACTGCACAGTTTGATTTTGCAGCACAACTGATTTTGCAGCACACTGTGATTTTGCAGCACCATGTGATTTTGCAGCATACTCATTTTTCAGCACACTCTGATTTTGCAGCACACTATGAATTGGTTGCACATTGTGATTTTGCAGCACACTGTGATTTTCTAGCACACTAATTTTTCAGCACACTGTCATTTTGCAGCACACTGTGATTTTGCAGCACATGGTGATTTTGCAGCACACGGTGATTTTGCAGCACACTGTGATTTTGCAGTACTCTCATTTTGCAGCACGCTGTGATTTGGCAGCACACTATGATTTTGCAGCATACTGATTTTGCAGCACACTGTGATTTTGCAGCATACTTTGATTTTGCCGCATACTGTGATTATGCACCATAATGATTTTGCCGCACACTGTGATTTTGCAGCACACTATAAATTTACTGCACACTGCGATTTTGCAGCACACTGTGATTTTGCAGAAGCATGTTATTTTGTAGTACACTGCGATTTTGCAGCACACTATGAATTTACAGCACACTATTATTTTGCAGGTCAATGTTATCTTGTAGCACACTGTGATTTTGGAACACACTGTTATGTTGCAGCAAACTGTGGTTTTGCTGAATTCTGATTTTGTACCACTCTAATTTTGCAGCACACTGTGATTTTGCAGCACACTGATTTTTCTGCATACTGTGGTTTTGTCACACACTGATTTTGCAGCACACTGTGATTTAGCAGCACACTGATTTTGTAGCACACTGATTTTTCAGCACAATTTTATTTTGCAGCACACTGTAATTTTGCAGCACACTGTGATTTTACTGCACACTGATTTGGCTGCACACTGATTTGTAGCACACTGTGATTTTGCAGCACACTGTAATTTTTCAGCACACTGTGATTTTGCAGCACACTGATTTTACAGCATACTGTGATTTTGCATCACACTGATTTTACAGCATACTGTGATTTTGCAGCACACTATGAATTTCCAACACACTGTGATTTTTCAGCACCTTGTGATTTTGCAACACCCTGATATTGCAGCACAGTGATTTTGCAGCATACAGTGAATTTGCAGCATACTGATTTTGCAGCACACTGTGATTTTCTAGCTCACTAATTTTGTAGCACACTGTGATTTTGCTGCACACTTTGATTTTGCAGCACATGGTGTCTTTGCAACACTATGAATTTACAG
Organism: Narcine bancroftii; assembly: GCF_036971445.1. Classification (NCBI taxonomy): domain Eukaryota; kingdom Metazoa; phylum Chordata; class Chondrichthyes; order Torpediniformes; family Narcinidae; genus Narcine; species Narcine bancroftii. The sequence continues at coordinate 8,668,715 of NC_091471.1, forward strand.
CACACTGTGATATTTCAGCACACTGCGATTTTGCAGCACACTGTGATTTTGCAGCACACTGTAATTTTGTAGAACACTATGATTTTGCAGCACACTGTGATTTTGCAGCACACTGATTTTACAGCACACTGTGATTTTGCAGTACACTGATTTTTCAACATCCTGATTTTGCAGCACACCAATTTTGTATCACTCTATGAATTTACAGCCCACAGTGATTTTGCAGCACATTGTGATTTTGGAGCACACTGTTATTTTGCAGAAAACTGTGGTTTTGCTGAACTCTGATTTTGTATCGCTCGAATTTTGCTGCACACTGTGATTTTGCAGCACACAGTGATTTTGCAGCACATTGTGATTTAGCAGCGTCATGTGATTTTGCCACACCCTGATTTTGCAGCACACCGATTTTGTATCACACTATGAATTTACAGCCCACTGTCATTTAACAGCACACTGTGATTATGCACCACACTGATTCTGCACCACAGAGAATTTGCAGCACACAGTGAATTTGCAGCATACTGATTTTGCAGCAGACTGTGATTTTGTTTCACTCTCATTTTGCAGCACACCGTGATTTTGCAGAACAATGTGATTTTGTAGCACACTGTGGTTTTGGACCACACTGTTATTTTGCAGCAAACTGTGGATTTGCTGAACTCTGATTTTGTAGCACTCTAATTTTGCAGCACACTGTGATTTTGCAGCACACTGATTTTGCAGAGTACTGTAATTTTGTCACACACTGATTTTTCAGCACACTGTGATTTTGCAGCACACTATGAATTTACAGCACACTGTGATTTTATAGCACACTGTGATTTTGCAGCACACTGTGATTTTGCAGGACCATGTGATTTTGTAGTACACTGCGATTTTTCAGCACACTGAATTTGCAGCACACTGTGAATTTGTAGCACACTGATTTTGCAGCACACTGTGAATTTGCAGCACACTATGAATTTACAGCACACTGTTTTTTGCAGGACAATGTTATTTTGTAGCACACTGTGATTTTGTATCACACTGTGATTTTGGAGCACACTGTTATTTTGCAGCAAACTGTGGTTTTGCTGAACTCTGATTTTGTAGCACTCTAATTTTGCAGCACACTGTGATGTTGCAGCACACTGATTTTGCAGCATACTGTTATTATGTCACACACTGTGATTTTGCAGCACACAGATTTTGAAGCACACTGACTTTGCAGGTCACAGTGATTTAGCAGCACACTGTGATTTTGCAGCACACTCTGATTTTGCAGTACACTGATTTTGCAACATCCTGATTTTGCAGCACACCAATTTTGTATCACACTATGAATTTACAGCCCACAGTGATTTAACAGCACACTGTGATTTTGCAGCACATTGTGATTTTGGAGCACACTGTTATTTTGCAGAAAACTGTGGATTTGCTGAACTCTGATTTTGTAGCACTCGAATTTTGCTGCACACTGATTTTGCAGCACTCTGTGATTTCATAGCGCACTATGATTTTGCAGGACACAGTGATTTAACAGCACAGTTTGATTTTGCAGCATTTTGTGATTTTGCAGCATGCTGTGATTTTGCAGCATCATTTCATTTTGCAGCATACTGATTTTGCAGCACACTGTGATTTTCTAGCACACTGATTTTGTAGCACACTGTGATTTTGTAGCAGACTGTGATTTTGCAGCACATGGTGATTTTGCAGCACACTATGAATTTACAGCACACTGTGATTTTATAGCACACTGTGATTTTGCAGCACACTGTGATTTTGCAGGACCATGTAATTTTGTAGTACACTGCGATTTTGTAGCACACTGATTTTGCAGCACACTGTGAATTTGCAGCACACTATGAATTTACAGCACACTGTTTTTTGCAGGACAATGTTATTTTGTAGCACACTGTGATTTTGTATCACACTGTGATTTTGGAGCACACTGTTATTTTGCAGCAAACTGTGGTTTTGCTGAACTCTGATTTTGTAGCACTCTAATTTTGCAGCACACTGTGATGTTGCAGCACACTGATTTTGCAGCATACTGTGATTTTGTCACACACTGTGATTTTGCAGCACACAGATTTTGAAGCACACTGGCTTTGCAGGTCACAGTGATTTAGCAGCACACTGTGATTTTGCAGCACACTCTGATTTTGCAGTATACTGATTTTGCAACATCCTGATTTTGCAGCACACCAATTTAGTATCACAATATGAATTTACAGCCCACAGTGATTTAACAGCACACTGTGATTTTACAGCACACTGTGATTTTGCATCACACTATTATTTTGCAGCATACTCATTTTGCGGCACACTCTGATTTTGCAGCACTCTATGATTTTGTTGCACATTCTGATTTTACAGCACACTGTGATTTTCTAGCACACTGATTTTTCAGCACAATGTGATTTTGCTGCATACTGTGATTTTGCAGCACATGGTGATTTTGCAGCACACGGTGATTTTGCAGCACACGGTGATTTTGCAGCACACTGTGATTTTGCAGCACGCTGTGATTTGGCAGCACACTATAATTTTGCAGCATACTGATTTTGCAGCACACTGTGATTCTGCAGCACACTGTGATTTTGCAGCACATGGTGATTTTGCAGCACACGGTGATTTTGCAGCACACGGTGATTTTGCAGCACACTGTGATTTTGCAGCACGCTGTGATTTGGCAGCACACTATAATTTTGCAGCATACTGATTTTGCAGCACACTGTGATTCTGCAGCACACTGTGATTTTGCAGCACACTGTGATTTTGCAGCACACTGTGATTTTGCAGCATACTGTGATTATGCACCATAATGATTTTGCCGCACACTGTGATTTTGCAGCACACTATAAATTTACAGCACACTGTGATTTTACAGCACACTGTGATTTTGCAGCACACTGCGATTTTGCAGAAGCATGTTATTTTGTAGTACACTGCGATTTTGCAGCACACTGAATTTGAAGCACACTCTAATTTTGTAGCACACTGATTTTGCAGCACACTGTGACTTTGCAGCACACTATGAATTTACAGCACACTATTATTTTGCAGGTCAATGTTATCTTGTAGCACACTGTTATTTTGCAGCAAACTGTGATTTTGCAGCACACTGATTTTTCTGCATCCTGTGATTTTGTCACACACTGATTTTGCAGCACACTGTGATTTTGCAGCACACTGATTTTACAGCATACTGTGATTTTGCAGCACACTGATTTTACAGCATATTGTGATTTTGCAGCACACTGATTTTACAGCATACTGTGATTTTGCAGCACACTATGAATTTCCAACACACTGTGATTTTTCAGCACACTGTGATTTTGCAACACACTGATATTGCAGCACCGTGATTTTGCAGCATACAGTGAATATGCAGCATACTGATTTTGCAGCACACTGTGATTTTTCAGCAACATGTGATGTTGCAGTACACTGATTTTGCAGCACACTGTCATTTTGCAGCACATGGTGATTTTGCAGCACACGTTGATTTTGCAGCACACTGTGATTATGCACTACTTTCATTTTGTAACACGCTGTGATTTGGCAGCACACTATGATTTTGCAGCATACTGATATTGCAGCACAGTGATTTTGCAGCATACAGTGAATTTGCAGCATACTGATTTTGCAGCACACTGTGATTTTGCAGCACACTGTAATTTTGTAGAACACTATGATTTTGCAGCACACTGTGATTTTGGAGCACCATGTGATTTTGCAGCACACTGATTTTATAGCACACTGTGATTTTGCAGCACCATGTGATTTTGCAGCATACTGATTTTGCGGCACACTCTGATTTTGCAGCACACTATGATTTTGTTGCACATTCTGATTTTGCAGAACACTGTGATTTTCTAGCACACTGATTTTTCAGCACACTGTGATTTTGCTGCACACTGTGATTTTGCAGCACATGGTGATTTTGCAGCACACGTTGATTTTGCAGCACACTGTGATTATGCAGTACTTTCATTTTGCAACACGCTGTGATTTGGCAGCACACTATGATTTTGCAGCACACTGAATTTGCAGCACACTGTGATTTTGTAGCACTCTGATTTTGCAGCACACTGTGAATTTGCAGCACACTATGAATTTACAGCACACTATTATTTTGCAGGTCAATGTTATTTTGTACCACACTGTGATTTTGGAGCACACTGTAATTTTGCAGCAAACTGTGGTTTTGCTGAACTCTGATTTTGTAGCACTCTAATTTTGCAGCACACTGTGATTTTGCAGCACACTATGAATTTACAGCACACTGTGATTTTATAGCACACTGTGATTTTGCAGCACACTGTGATTTTGTAGCACACTGTGATTTTGTAGTACACTGCGATTTTTCAGCACACTGAATTTGCAGCACACTGTGATTTTGTAGCACACTGATTTTGCAGCACACTGTGAATTTGCAGCACACTATGAATTTACAGCACACTATTTTTTGCAGGACACTGTTATTTTGCAGCACACTGTGATTTTGCAGCACTCTGTGATTTTGTAGCGCACTCATTTTGCAGCACACTGATTTTGCAGCATACTGTGATTTTGTCACACACTGTGATTTTGCAGAACACAGATTTTGAAGCACACTGACTTTGCAGGTCACAGTGATTTAGCAGCACACTGTGATTTTGCAGCACACTCGAATTTTGCTGCACACTGATTTTGCAGCACTCTGTGATTTTGTAGCGCACTCATTTTGCAGCACACTGATTTTTCAAATACATGTCATGTTGCAGCACACTGATTTTGTAGCACTTTGTGATTTCATAGCACACTATGATTTTGCAGGTCACAGTGATTTAACTGCACAGTTTGATTTTGCAGCATTTTGTGATTTTGCAGCATGCTGTGATTTTGCAGCATCATGTGATTTTGCAGCATCATGTGATTTTGCAGCATACTGATTTTGCAGCACACTGTGATTTTGAAGCAAATTGTGATTTAGCAGCTCCATGTTATTTTGCCACACCCTGATTTTGCAGCACATCGATTTTGTATCACACTATGAATTTACAGCCCACTGTCATTTAACAGCACACAGTGATTTTGCACCACACTATGATATTGATGCACCTTGTTATTTTGCAGCACACTGTGATTTTCTAGCACACTGATTTTGTAGCACACTATGATTTTGCAGCAGACTATGATTTTGCAGCACATGGGGATTTTGCAGCACACTATGAATTCACAGCACGCTGTGATATTTCAGCACACTGCGATTTTGCAGCACACTGTGATTTTGCAGCACACTTATTTTGCAGCACACTGATTTTGTAGCACACTGTGATTTTGCAGAACACTGTAATTTTGTAGAACACTATGATTTTGCAGCACACAGTGATTTAACTGCACAGTTTGATTTTGCAGCACACTGATTTTACAGCACACTGTGATTTTGCTGCACACTGTGATTTTGCAGCACATGGTGATTTTGCAGCACACGGTGATTTAACTGCACAGTTTGATTTTGCAGCATTTTGTGATTTTGCAGCATGCTGTGATTTTGCAGCATCATGTGATTTTGCAGCATACTGATTTTGCAGCACAATGTGATTTTGAAGCACATTGTGATTTAGCAGCACCATGTGATTTTGCCACACCCTGATTTTGCAGCACATCGATTTTGTATCACACTATGAATTTACAGCCCACTGTCATTTAACAGCACACTGTGATTTTGCACCACACTAAGATATTGTTGCACGTTGTAATTTTGCAGCACACTGTGATTTTCTAGCACACTGATTTTGTAGCACACTGTGATTTTGCAGCACACTGTAATTTTGTAGAACACTATGATTTTGCAGCACACAGTGATTTAACTGCACAGTTTGATTTTGCAGCACAACTGATTTTACAGCACACTGTGATTTTGCAGCACCATGTGATTTTGCAGCATACTCATTTTTCAGCACACTGTGATTTTGCATCACACTATTATTTTGCAGCATACTCATTTTGCGGCACACTCTGATTTTGCAGCACACTATGATTTTGTTGCACATTGTGATTTTGCAGCACACTGTGATTTTCTAGCACACTGATTTTTCACCACACTGTCATTTTGCAGCACACTGTGATTTTGCAGCACATGGTGATTTTGCAGCACACGGTGATTTTGCAGCACACTGTGATTTTGCATCACTCTGTGATTTGGCAGCACACTATGATTTTGCAGAAGCATGTTATTTTGTAGTACACTGCGATTTTGCAGCACACTGATTTTGCAGCACACTGTGAATTTACAGCACACTATGAATTTACAGCACACTATTATTTTGCAGGTCAATGTTATCTTGTAGCACACTGTTATTTTGCAGCACACTGTGATTTAGCAGCACACTGATTTTGTAGCACACTGATTTTTCAGCACAATTTTATTTTACAGCACACTCTGATTTGTCACATACTGATTTTGCAGCACACTGTAATTTTGCAGCACACTGTGATTTGGCGGCACACTGATTTTACAGCATATTGTGATTTTGCAGCACACTGATTTTACAGCATACTGTGATTTTGCAGCACACTGTGTTTTAGCAGCACCATGTGATTTTGCAACACCCTTTTTTGCAGCACAGTGATTTTGCAGCATACAGTGAATTTGCAGCATACTGATTTTGCAGCACACTGTGATTTTGCAGCACTCTCATTTGCAGCACACTGTGATTTTCCGCAACATGTGATGTTGCAGTACAATGATTTTGCAGCACATGGTGATTTTGCAGCACACGGTGATTTAACTGCACAGTTTGATTTTGCAGGATTTTGTGATTTTGCAGCATGCTGTGATTTTGCAGCACACTGTGATTTTGCAGCATCATGTGATTTTGCAGCATACTGATTTTGCAGCACAATGTGATTTTGAAGCACATTGTGATTTAGCAGCACCATGTAATTTTGCCACACCCTGATTTTGCAGCACATCGATTTTGTATCACACTATGAATTTACAGCCGACTGTCATTTAACAGCACACTGTGATTTTGCAGCACACTGTGATTTTCTAGCACACTGATTTTGCAGCACACTGTGATTTTGCAGCACACTGTAATTTTCTAGCACACTGATTTTGCAGCACACTGTGATTTTCTAGCACACTGATTTTGCAGCACACTGTGATTTTGCAGCACACTGTTATTTAACTGCACAGTTTGATTTTGCAGCACAACTGATTTTGTAGCACACTGTGATTTTGCAGCACACTGTAATTTTGTAGAACACTATGATTTTGCAGCACACAGTGATTTAACTGCACAGTTTGATTTTGCAGCACAACTGATTTTACAGCACACTGTGATTTTGCAGCACCATGTGATTTTGCAGCATACTCATTTTTCAGCACACTGTGATTTTGCATCACACTATTATTTTGCAGCATACTCATTTTGCGGCACACTCTGATTTTGCAGCACACTATGATTTTGTTGCACATTGTGATTTTGCAGCACACTGTGATTTTCTAGCACACTGATTTTTCACCACACTGTCATTTTGCAGCACACTGTGATTTTGCAGCACATGGTGATTTTGCAGCACACGGTGATTTTGCAGCACACTGTGATTTTGCATCACTCTGTGATTTGGCAGCACACTATGATTTTGCAGAAGCATGTTATTTTGTAGTACACTGCGATTTTGCAGCACACTGATTTTGCAGCACACTGTGAATTTACAGCACACTATGAATTTACAGCACACTATTATTTTGCAGGTCAATGTTATCTTGTAGCACACTGTTATTTTGCAGCACACTGTGATTTAGCAGCACACTGATTTTGTAGCACACTGATTTTTCAGCACAATTTTATTTTACAGCACACTCTGATTTGTCACATACTGATTTTGCAGCACACTGTAATTTTGCAGCACACTGTGATTTGGCGGCACACTGATTTTACAGCATATTGTGATTTTGCAGCACACTGATTTTACAGCATACTGTGATTTTGCAGCACACTGTGTTTTAGCAGCACCATGTGATTTTGCAACACCCTTTTTTGCAGCACAGTGATTTTGCAGCATACAGTGAATTTGCAGCATACTGATTTTGCAGCACACTGTGATTTTGCAGCACTCTCATTTGCAGCACACTGTGATTTTCCGCAACATGTGATGTTGCAGTACAATGATTTTGCAGCACATGGTGATTTTGCAGCACACGGTGATTTAACTGCACAGTTTGATTTTGCAGGATTTTGTGATTTTGCAGCATGCTGTGATTTTGCAGCACACTGTGATTTTGCAGCATCATGTGATTTTGCAGCATACTGATTTTGCAGCACAATGTGATTTTGAAGCACATTGTGATTTAGCAGCACCATGTAATTTTGCCACACCCTGATTTTGCAGCACATCGATTTTGTATCACACTATGAATTTACAGCCGACTGTCATTTAACAGCACACTGTGATTTTGCAGCACACTGTGATTTTCGAGCACACTGATTTTGCAGCACACTGTGATTTTGCAGCACACTGTAATTTTCTAGCACACTGATTTTGCAGCACACTGTGATTTTCTAGCACACTGATTTTGCAGCACACTGTGATTTTGCAGCACACTGTTATTTAACTGCACAGTTTGATTTTGCAGCACAACTGATTTTGCAGCACACTGTGATTTTGCAGCACCATGTGATTTTGCAGCATACTCATTTTTCAGCACACTCTGATTTTGCAGCACACTATGAATTGGTTGCACATTGTGATTTTGCAGCACACTGTGATTTTCTAGCACACTAATTTTTCAGCACACTGTCATTTTGCAGCACACTGTGATTTTGCAGCACATGGTGATTTTGCAGCACACGGTGATTTTGCAGCACACTGTGATTTTGCAGTACTCTCATTTTGCAGCACGCTGTGATTTGGCAGCACACTATGATTTTGCAGCATACTGATTTTGCAGCACACTGTGATTTTGCAGCATACTTTGATTTTGCCGCATACTGTGATTATGCACCATAATGATTTTGCCGCACACTGTGATTTTGCAGCACACTATAAATTTACTGCACACTGCGATTTTGCAGCACACTGTGATTTTGCAGAAGCATGTTATTTTGTAGTACACTGCGATTTTGCAGCACACTATGAATTTACAGCACACTATTATTTTGCAGGTCAATGTTATCTTGTAGCACACTGTGATTTTGGAACACACTGTTATGTTGCAGCAAACTGTGGTTTTGCTGAATTCTGATTTTGTACCACTCTAATTTTGCAGCACACTGTGATTTTGCAGCACACTGATTTTTCTGCATACTGTGGTTTTGTCACACACTGATTTTGCAGCACACTGTGATTTAGCAGCACACTGATTTTGTAGCACACTGATTTTTCAGCACAATTTTATTTTGCAGCACACTGTAATTTTGCAGCACACTGTGATTTTACTGCACACTGATTTGGCTGCACACTGATTTGTAGCACACTGTGATTTTGCAGCACACTGTAATTTTTCAGCACACTGTGATTTTGCAGCACACTGATTTTACAGCATACTGTGATTTTGCATCACACTGATTTTACAGCATACTGTGATTTTGCAGCACACTATGAATTTCCAACACACTGTGATTTTTCAGCACCTTGTGATTTTGCAACACCCTGATATTGCAGCACAGTGATTTTGCAGCATACAGTGAATTTGCAGCATACTGATTTTGCAGCACACTGTGATTTTCTAGCTCACTAATTTTGTAGCACACTGTGATTTTGCTGCACACTTTGATTTTGCAGCACATGGTGTCTTTGCAACACTATGAATTTACAGCACACTGTGATATTTCAGCACACTGCGATTTTGCAGCACACTGTGATTTTGCAGCACACTGTAATTTTGTAGAACACTATGATTTTGCAGCACACTGTGATTTTGCAGCACACTGATTTTACAGCACACTGTGATTTTGCAGTACACTGATTTTTCAACATCCTGATTTTGCAGCACACCAATTTTGTATCACTCTATGAATTTACAGCCCACAGTGATTTTGCAGCACATTGTGATTTTGGAGCACACTGTTATTTTGCAGAAAACTGTGGTTTTGCTGAACTCTGATTTTGTATCGCTCGAATTTTGCTGCACACTGTGATTTTGCAGCACACAGTGATTTTGCAGCACATTGTGATTTAGCAGCGTCATGTGATTTTGCCACACCCTGATTTTGCAGCACACCGATTTTGTATCACACTATGAATTTACAGCCCACTGTCATTTAACAGCACACTGTGATTATGCACCACACTGATTCTGCACCACAGAGAATTTGCAGCACACAGTGAATTTGCAGCATACTGATTTTGCAGCAGACTGTGATTTTGTTTCACTCTCATTTTGCAGCACACCGTGATTTTGCAGAACAATGTGATTTTGTAGCACACTGTGGTTTTGGACCACACTGTTATTTTGCAGCAAACTGTGGATTTGCTGAACTCTGATTTTGTAGCACTCTAATTTTGCAGCACACTGTGATTTTGCAGCACACTGATTTTGCAGAGTACTGTAATTTTGTCACACACTGATTTTTCAGCACACTGTGATTTTGCAGCACACTATGAATTTACAGCACACTGTGATTTTATAGCACACTGTGATTTTGCAGCACACTGTGATTTTGCAGGACCATGTGATTTTGTAGTACACTGCGATTTTTCAGCACACTGAATTTGCAGCACACTGTGAATTTGTAGCACACTGATTTTGCAGCACACTGTGAATTTGCAGCACACTATGAATTTACAGCACACTGTTTTTTGCAGGACAATGTTATTTTGTAGCACACTGTGATTTTGTATCACACTGTGATTTTGGAGCACACTGTTATTTTGCAGCAAACTGTGGTTTTGCTGAACTCTGATTTTGTAGCACTCTAATTTTGCAGCACACTGTGATGTTGCAGCACACTGATTTTGCAGCATACTGTTATTATGTCACACACTGTGATTTTGCAGCACACAGATTTTGAAGCACACTGACTTTGCAGGTCACAGTGATTTAGCAGCACACTGTGATTTTGCAGCACACTCTGATTTTGCAGTACACTGATTTTGCAACATCCTGATTTTGCAGCACACCAATTTTGTATCACACTATGAATTTACAGCCCACAGTGATTTAACAGCACACTGTGATTTTGCAGCACATTGTGATTTTGGAGCACACTGTTATTTTGCAGAAAACTGTGGATTTGCTGAACTCTGATTTTGTAGCACTCGAATTTTGCTGCACACTGATTTTGCAGCACTCTGTGATTTCATAGCACACTATGATTTTGCAGGACACAGTGATTTAACAGCACAGTTTGATTTTGCAGCATTTTGTGATTTTGCAGCATGCTGTGATTTTGCAGCATCATTTCATTTTGCAGCATACTGATTTTGCAGCACACTGTGATTTTCTAGCACACTGATTTTGTAGCACACTGTGATTTTGTAGCAGACTGTGATTTTGCAGCACATGGTGATTTTGCAGCACACTATGAATTTACAGCACACTGTGATTTTATAGCACACTGTGATTTTGCAGCACACTGTGATTTTGCAGGACCATGTAATTTTGTAGTACACTGCGATTTTGTAGCACACTGATTTTGCAGCACACTGTGAATTTGCAGCACACTATGAATTTACAGCACACTGTTTTTTGCAGGACAATGTTATTTTGTAGCACACTGTGATTTTGTATCACACTGTGATTTTGGAGCACACTGTTATTTTGCAGCAAACTGTGGTTTTGCTGAACTCTGATTTTGTAGCACTCTAATTTTGCAGCACACTGTGATTTTGCAGTACTCTCATTTTGCAGCACGCTGTGATTTGGCAGCACACTATGATTTTGCAGCATACTGATTTTGCAGCACACTGTGATTTTGCAGCATACTTTGATTTTGCCGCATACTGTGATTATGCACCATAATGATTTTGCCGCACACTGTGATTTTGCAGCACACTATAAATTTACTGCACACTGCGATTTTGCAGCACACTGTGATTTTGCAGAAGCATGTTATTTTGTAGTACACTGCGATTTTGCAGCACACTATGAATTTACAGCACACTATTATTTTGCAGGTCAATGTTATCTTGTAGCACACTGTGATTTTGGAACACACTGTTATGTTGCAGCAAACTGTGGTTTTGCTGAATTCTGATTTTGTACCACTCTAATTTTGCAGCACACTGTGATTTTGCAGCACACTGATTTTTCTGCATACTGTGGTTTTGTCACACACTGATTTTGCAGCACACTGTGATTTAGCAGCACACTGATTTTGTAGCACACTGATTTTTCAGCACAATTTTATTTTGCAGCACACTGTAATTTTGCAGCACACTGTGATTTTACTGCACACTGATTTGGCTGCACACTGATTTGTAGCACACTGTGATTTTGCAGCACACTGTAATTTTTCAGCACACTGTGATTTTGCAGCACACTGATTTTACAGCATACTGTGATTTTGCATCACACTGATTTTACAGCATACTGTGATTTTGCAGCACACTATGAATTTCCAACACACTGTGATTTTTCAGCACCTTGTGATTTTGCAACACCCTGATATTGCAGCACAGTGATTTTGCAGCATACAGTGAATTTGCAGCATACTGATTTTGCAGCACACTGTGATTTTCTAGCTCACTAATTTTGTAGCACACTGTGATTTTGCTGCACACTTTGATTTTGCAGCACATGGTGTCTTTGCAACACTATGAATTTACAGCACACTGTGATATTTCAGCACACTGCGATTTTGCAGCACACTGTGATTTTGCAGCACACTGTAATTTTGTAGAACACTATGATTTTGCAGCACACTGTGATTTTGCAGCACACTGATTTTACAGCACACTGTGATTTTGCAGTACACTGATTTTTCAACATCCTGATTTTGCAGCACACCAATTTTGTATCACTCTATGAATTTACAGCCCACAGTGATTTTGCAGCACATTGTGATTTTGGAGCACACTGTTATTTTGCAGAAAACTGTGGTTTTGCTGAACTCTGATTTTGTATCGCTCGAATTTTGCTGCACACTGTGATTTTGCAGCACACAGTGATTTTGCAGCACATTGTGATTTAGCAGCGTCATGTGATTTTGCCACACCCTGATTTTGCAGCACACCGATTTTGTATCACACTATGAATTTACAGCCCACTGTCATTTAACAGCACACTGTGATTATGCACCACACTGATTCTGCACCACAGAGAATTTGCAGCACACAGTGAATTTGCAGCATACTGATTTTGCAGCAGACTGTGATTTTGTTTCACTCTCATTTTGCAGCACACCGTGATTTTGCAGAACAATGTGATTTTGTAGCACACTGTGGTTTTGGACCACACTGTTATTTTGCAGCAAACTGTGGATTTGCTGAACTCTGATTTTGTAGCACTCTAATTTTGCAGCACACTGTGATTTTGCAGCACACTGATTTTGCAGAGTACTGTAATTTTGTCACACACTGATTTTTCAGCACACTGTGATTTTGCAGCACACTATGAATTTACAGCACACTGTGATTTTATAGCACACTGTGATTTTGCAGCACACTGTGATTTTGCAGGACCATGTGATTTTGTAGTACACTGCGATTTTTCAGCACACTGAATTTGCAGCACACTGTGAATTTGTAGCACACTGATTTTGCAGCACACTGTGAATTTGCAGCACACTATGAATTTACAGCACACTGTTTTTTGCAGGACAATGTTATTTTGTAGCACACTGTGATTTTGTATCACACTGTGATTTTGGAGCACACTGTTATTTTGCAGCAAACTGTGGTTTTGCTGAACTCTGATTTTGTAGCACTCTAATTTTGCAGCACACTGTGATGTTGCAGCACACTGATTTTGCAGCATACTGTTATTATGTCACACACTGTGATTTTGCAGCACACAGATTTTGAAGCACACTGACTTTGCAGGTCACAGTGATTTAGCAGCACACTGTGATTTTGCAGCACACTCTGATTTTGCAGTACACTGATTTTGCAACATCCTGATTTTGCAGCACACCAATTTTGTATCACACTATGAATTTACAGCCCACAGTGATTTAACAGCACACTGTGATTTTGCAGCACATTGTGATTTTGGAGCACACTGTTATTTTGCAGAAAACTGTGGATTTGCTGAACTCTGATTTTGTAGCACTCGAATTTTGCTGCACACTGATTTTGCAGCACTCTGTGATTTCATAGCACACTATGATTTTGCAGGACACAGTGATTTAACAGCACAGTTTGATTTTGCAGCATTTTGTGATTTTGCAGCATGCTGTGATTTTGCAGCATCATTTCATTTTGCAGCATACTGATTTTGCAGCACACTGTGATTTTCTAGCACACTGATTTTGTAGCACACTGTGATTTTGTAGCAGACTGTGATTTTGCAGCACATGGTGATTTTGCAGCACACTATGAATTTACAGCACACTGTGATTTTATAGCACACTGTGATTTTGCAGCACACTGTGATTTTGCAGGACCATGTAATTTTGTAGTACACTGCGATTTTGTAGCACACTGATTTTGCAGCACACTGTGAATTTGCAGCACACTATGAATTTACAGCACACTGTTTTTTGCAGGACAATGTTATTTTGTAGCACACTGTGATTTTGTATCACACTGTGATTTTGGAGCACACTGTTATTTTGCAGCAAACTGTGGTTTTGCTGAACTCTGATTTTGTAGCACTCTAATTTTGCAGCACACTGTGATGTTGCAGCACACTGATTTTGCAGCATACTGTGATTTTGTCACACACTGTGATTTTGCAGCACACAGATTTTGAAGCACACTGGCTTTGCAGGTCACAGTGATTTAGCAGCACACTGTGATTTTGCAGCACACTCTGATTTTGCAGTATACTGATTTTGCAACATCCTGATTTTGCAGCACACCAATTTAGTATCACAATATGAATTTACAGCCCACAGTGATTTAACAGCACACTGTGATTTTACAGCACACTGTGATTTTGCATCACACTATTATTTTGCAGCATACTCATTTTGCGGCACACTCTGATTTTGCAGCACTCTATGATTTTGTTGCACATTCTGATTTTACAGCACACTGTGATTTTCTAGCACACTGATTTTTCAGCACAATGTGATTTTGCTGCATACTGTGATTTTGCAGCACATGGTGATTTTGCAGCACACGGTGATTTTGCAGCACACGGTGATTTTGCAGCACACTGTGATTTTGCAGCACGCTGTGATTTGGCAGCACACTATAATTTTGCAGCATACTGATTTTGCAGCACACTGTGATTCTGCAGCACACTGTGATTTTGCAGCACATGGTGATTTTGCAGCACACGGTGATTTTGCAGCACACGGTGATTTTGCAGCACACTGTGATTTTGCAGCACGCTGTGATTTGGCAGCACACTATAATTTTGCAGCATACTGATTTTGCAGCACACTGTGATTCTGCAGCACACTGTGATTTTGCAGCACACTGTGATTTTGCAGCACACTGTGATTTTGCAGCATACTGTGATTATGCACCATAATGATTTTGCCGCACACTGTGATTTTGCAGCACACTATAAATTTACAGCACACTGTGATTTTACAGCACACTGTGATTTTGCAGCACACTGCGATTTTGCAGAAGCATGTTATTTTGTAGTACACTGCGATTTTGCAGCACACTGAATTTGAAGCACACTCTAATTTTGTAGCACACTGATTTTGCAGCACACTGTGACTTTGCAGCACACTATGAATTTACAGCACACTATTATTTTGCAGGTCAATGTTATCTTGTAGCACACTGTTATTTTGCAGCAAACTGTGATTTTGCAGCACACTGATTTTTCTGCATCCTGTGATTTTGTCACACACTGATTTTGCAGCACACTGTGATTTTGCAGCACACTGATTTTACAGCATACTGTGATTTTGCAGCACACTGATTTTACAGCATATTGTGATTTTGCAGCACACTGATTTTACAGCATACTGTGATTTTGCAGCACACTATGAATTTCCAACACACTGTGATTTTTCAGCACACTGTGATTTTGCAACACACTGATATTGCAGCACCGTGATTTTGCAGCATACAGTGAATATGCAGCATACTGATTTTGCAGCACACTGTGATTTTTCAGCAACATGTGATGTTGCAGTACACTGATTTTGCAGCACACTGTCATTTTGCAGCACATGGTGATTTTGCAGCACACGTTGATTTTGCAGCACACTGTGATTATGCACTACTTTCATTTTGTAACACGCTGTGATTTGGCAGCACACTATGATTTTGCAGCATACTGATATTGCAGCACAGTGATTTTGCAGCATACAGTGAATTTGCAGCATACTGATTTTGCAGCACACTGTGATTTTGCAGCACACTGTAATTTTGTAGAACACTATGATTTTGCAGCACACTGTGATTTTGGAGCACCATGTGATTTTGCAGCACACTGATTTTATAGCACACTGTGATTTTGCAGCACCATGTGATTTTGCAGCATACTGATTTTGCGGCACACTCTGATTTTGCAGCACACTATGATTTTGTTGCACATTCTGATTTTGCAGAACACTGTGATTTTCTAGCACACTGATTTTTCAGCACACTGTGATTTTGCTGCACACTGTGATTTTGCAGCACATGGTGATTTTGCAGCACACGTTGATTTTGCAGCACACTGTGATTATGCAGTACTTTCATTTTGCAACACGCTGTGATTTGGCAGCACACTATGATTTTGCAGCACACTGAATTTGCAGCACACTGTGATTTTGTAGCACTCTGATTTTGCAGCACACTGTGAATTTGCAGCACACTATGAATTTACAGCACACTATTATTTTGCAGGTCAATGTTATTTTGTACCACACTGTGATTTTGGAGCACACTGTAATTTTGCAGCAAACTGTGGTTTTGCTGAACTCTGATTTTGTAGCACTCTAATTTTGCAGCACACTGTGATTTTGCAGCACACTATGAATTTACAGCACACTGTGATTTTATAGCACACTGTGATTTTGCAGCACACTGTGATTTTGTAGCACACTGTGATTTTGTAGTACACTGCGATTTTTCAGCACACTGAATTTGCAGCACACTGTGATTTTGTAGCACACTGATTTTGCAGCACACTGTGAATTTGCAGCACACTATGAATTTACAGCACACTATTTTTTGCAGGACACTGTTATTTTGCAGCACACTGTGATTTTGCAGCACTCTGTGATTTTGTAGCGCACTCATTTTGCAGCACACTGATTTTGCAGCATACTGTGATTTTGTCACACACTGTGATTTTGCAGAACACAGATTTTGAAGCACACTGACTTTGCAGGTCACAGTGATTTAGCAGCACACTGTGATTTTGCAGCACACTCGAATTTTGCTGCACACTGATTTTGCAGCACTCTGTGATTTTGTAGCGCACTCATTTTGCAGCACACTGATTTTTCAAATACATGTCATGTTGCAGCACACTGATTTTGTAGCACTTTGTGATTTCATAGCACACTATGATTTTGCAGGTCACAGTGATTTAACTGCACAGTTTGATTTTGCAGCATTTTGTGATTTTGCAGCATGCTGTGATTTTGCAGCATCATGTGATTTTGCAGCATCATGTGATTTTGCAGCATACTGATTTTGCAGCACACTGTGATTTTGAAGCAAATTGTGATTTAGCAGCTCCATGTTATTTTGCCACACCCTGATTTTGCAGCACATCGATTTTGTATCACACTATGAATTTACAGCCCACTGTCATTTAACAGCACACAGTGATTTTGCACCACACTATGATATTGATGCACCTTGTTATTTTGCAGCACACTGTGATTTTCTAGCACACTGATTTTGTAGCACACTATGATTTTGCAGCAGACTATGATTTTGCAGCACATGGGGATTTTGCAGCACACTATGAATTCACAGCACGCTGTGATATTTCAGCACACTGCGATTTTGCAGCACACTGTGATTTTGCAGCACACTTATTTTGCAGCACACTGATTTTGTAGCACACTGTGATTTTGCAGAACACTGTAATTTTGTAGAACACTATGATTTTGCAGCACACAGTGATTTAACTGCACAGTTTGATTTTGCAGCACACTGATTTTACAGCACACTGTGATTTTGCTGCACACTGTGATTTTGCAGCACATGGTGATTTTGCAGCACACGGTGATTTAACTGCACAGTTTGATTTTGCAGCATTTTGTGATTTTGCAGCATGCTGTGATTTTGCAGCATCATGTGATTTTGCAGCATACTGATTTTGCAGCACAATGTGATTTTGAAGCACATTGTGATTTAGCAGCACCATGTGATTTTGCCACACCCTGATTTTGCAGCACATCGATTTTGTATCACACTATGAATTTACAGCCCACTGTCATTTAACAGCACACTGTGATTTTGCACCACACTAAGATATTGTTGCACGTTGTAATTTTGCAGCACACTGTGATTTTCTAGCACACTGATTTTGTAGCACACTGTGATTTTGCAGCACACTGTAATTTTGTAGAACACTATGATTTTGCAGCACACAGTGATTTAACTGCACAGTTTGATTTTGCAGCACAACTGATTTTACAGCACACTGTGATTTTGCAGCACCATGTGATTTTGCAGCATACTCATTTTTCAGCACACTGTGATTTTGCATCACACTATTATTTTGCAGCATACTCATTTTGCGGCACACTCTGATTTTGCAGCACACTATGATTTTGTTGCACATTGTGATTTTGCAGCACACTGTGATTTTCTAGCACACTGATTTTTCACCACACTGTCATTTTGCAGCACACTGTGATTTTGCAGCACATGGTGATTTTGCAGCACACGGTGATTTTGCAGCACACTGTGATTTTGCATCACTCTGTGATTTGGCAGCACACTATGATTTTGCAGAAGCATGTTATTTTGTAGTACACTGCGATTTTGCAGCACACTGATTTTGCAGCACACTGTGAATTTACAGCACACTATGAATTTACAGCACACTATTATTTTGCAGGTCAATGTTATCTTGTAGCACACTGTTATTTTGCAGCACACTGTGATTTAGCAGCACACTGATTTTGTAGCACACTGATTTTTCAGCACAATTTTATTTTACAGCACACTCTGATTTGTCACATACTGATTTTGCAGCACACTGTAATTTTGCAGCACACTGTGATTTGGCGGCACACTGATTTTACAGCATATTGTGATTTTGCAGCACACTGATTTTACAGCATACTGTGATTTTGCAGCACACTGTGTTTTAGCAGCACCATGTGATTTTGCAACACCCTTTTTTGCAGCACAGTGATTTTGCAGCATAGAGTGAATTTGCAGCATACTGATTTTGCAGCACACTGTGATTTTGCAGCACTCTCATTTGCAGCACACTGTGATTTTCCGCAACATGTGATGTTGCAGTACAATGATTTTGCAGCACATGGTGATTTTGCAGCACACGGTGATTTAACTGCACAGTTTGATTTTGCAGGATTTTGTGATTTTGCAGCATGCTGTGATTTTGCAGCACACTGTGATTTTGCAGCATCATGTGATTTTGCAGCATACTGATTTTGCAGCACAATGTGATTTTGAAGCACATTGTGATTTAGCAGCACCATGTAATTTTGCCACACCCTGATTTTGCAGCACATCGATTTTGTATCACACTATGAATTTACAGCCGACTGTCATTTAACAGCACACTGTGATTTTGCAGCACACTGTGATTTTCTAGCACACTGATTTTGCAGCACACTGTGATTTTGCAGCACACTGTAATTTTCTAGCACACTGATTTTGCAGCACACTGTGATTTTCTAGCACACTGATTTTGCAGCACACTGTGATTTTGCAGCACACTGTTATTTAACTGCACAGTTTGATTTTGCAGCACAACTGATTTTGTAGCACACTGTGATTTTGCAGCACACTGTAATTTTGTAGAACACTATGATTTTGCAGCACACAGTGATTTAACTGCACAGTTTGATTTTGCAGCACAACTGATTTTACAGCACACTGTGATTTTGCAGCACCATGTGATTTTGCAGCATACTCATTTTTCAGCACACTGTGATTTTGCATCACACTATTATTTTGCAGCATACTCATTTTGCGGCACACTCTGATTTTGCAGCACACTATGATTTTGTTGCACATTGTGATTTTGCAGCACACTGTGATTTTCTAGCACACTGATTTTTCACCACACTGTCATTTTGCAGCACACTGTGATTTTGCAGCACATGGTGATTTTGCAGCACACGGTGATTTTGCAGCACACTGTGATTTTGCATCACTCTGTGATTTGGCAGCACACTATGATTTTGCAGAAGCATGTTATTTTGTAGTACACTGCGATTTTGCAGCACACTGATTTTGCAGCACACTGTGAATTTACAGCACACTATGAATTTACAGCACACTATTATTTTGCAGGTCAATGTTATCTTGTAGCACACTGTTATTTTGCAGCACACTGTGATTTAGCAGCACACTGATTTTGTAGCACACTGATTTTTCAGCACAATTTTATTTTACAGCACACTCTGATTTGTCACATACTGATTTTGCAGCACACTGTAATTTTGCAGCACACTGTGATTTGGCGGCACACTGATTTTACAGCATATTGTGATTTTGCAGCACACTGATTTTACAGCATACTGTGATTTTGCAGCACACTGTGTTTTAGCAGCACCATGTGATTTTGCAACACCCTTTTTTGCAGCACAGTGATTTTGCAGCATACAGTGAATTTGCAGCATACTGATTTTGCAGCACACTGTGATTTTGCAGCACTCTCATTTGCAGCACACTGTGATTTTCCGCAACATGTGATGTTGCAGTACAATGATTTTGCAGCACATGGTGATTTTGCAGCACACGGTGATTTAACTGCACAGTTTGATTTTGCAGGATTTTGTGATTTTGCAGCATGCTGTGATTTTGCAGCACACTGTGATTTTGCAGCATCATGTGATTTTGCAGCATACTGATTTTGCAGCACAATGTGATTTTGAAGCACATTGTGATTTAGCAGCACCATGTAATTTTGCCACACCCTGATTTTGCAGCACATCGATTTTGTATCACACTATGAATTTACAGCCGACTGTCATTTAACAGCACACTGTGATTTTGCAGCACACTGTGATTTTCTAGCACACTGATTTTGCAGCACACTGTGATTTTGCAGCACACTGTAATTTTCTAGCACACTGATTTTGCAGCACACTGTGATTTTCTAGCACACTGATTTTGCAGCACACTGTGATTTTGCAGCACACTGTTATTTAACTGCACAGTTTGATTTTGCAGCACAACTGATTTTGCAGCACACTGTGATTTTGCAGCACCATGTGATTTTGCAGCATACTCATTTTTCAGCACACTCTGATTTTGCAGCACACTATGAATTGGTTGCACATTGTGATTTTGCAGCACACTGTGATTTTCTAGCACACTAATTTTTCAGCACACTGTCATTTTGCAGCACACTGTGATTTTGCAGCACATGGTGATTTTGCAGCACACGGTGATTTTGCAGCACACTGTGATTTTGCAGTACTCTCATTTTGCAGCACGCTGTGATTTGGCAGCACACTATGATTTTGCAGCATACTGATTTTGCAGCACACTGTGATTTTGCAGCATACTTTGATTTTGCCGCATACTGTGATTATGCACCATAATGATTTTGCCGCACACTGTGATTTTGCAGCACACTATAAATTTACTGCACACTGCGATTTTGCAGCACACTGTGATTTTGCAGAAGCATGTTATTTTGTAGTACACTGCGATTTTGCAGCACACTATGAATTTACAGCACACTATTATTTTGCAGGTCAATGTTATCTTGTAGCACACTGTGATTTTGGAACACACTGTTATGTTGCAGCAAACTGTGGTTTTGCTGAACTCTGATTTTGTAGCACTCTAATTTTGCAGCACACTGTGATTTTGCAGCACACTATGAATTTACAGCACACTGTGATTTTATAGCACACTGTGATTTTGCAGCACACTGTGATTTTGTAGCACACTGTGATTTTGTAGTACACTGCGATTTTTCAGCACACTGAATTTGCAGCACACTGTGATTTTGTAGCACACTGATTTTGCAGCACACTGTGAATTTGCAGCACACTATGAATTTACAGCACACTATTTTTTGCAGGACACTGTTATTTTGCAGCACACTGTGATTTTGCAGCACTCTGTGATTTTGTAGCGCACTCATTTTGCAGCACACTGATTTTGCAGCATACTGTGATTTTGTCACACACTGTGATTTTGCAGAACACAGATTTTGAAGCACACTGACTTTGCAGGTCACAGTGATTTAGCAGCACACTGTGATTTTGCAGCACACTCGAATTTTGCTGCACACTGATTTTGCAGCACTCTGTGATTTTGTAGCGCACTCATTTTGCAGCACACTGATTTTTCAAATACATGTCATGTTGCAGCACACTGATTTTGTAGCACTTTGTGATTTCATAGCACACTATGATTTTGCAGGTCACAGTGATTTAACTGCACAGTTTGATTTTGCAGCATTTTGTGATTTTGCAGCATGCTGTGATTTTGCAGCATCATGTGATTTTGCAGCATCATGTGATTTTGCAGCATACTGATTTTGCAGCACACTGTGATTTTGAAGCAAATTGTGATTTAGCAGCTCCATGTTATTTTGCCACACCCTGATTTTGCAGCACATCGATTTTGTATCACACTATGAATTTACAGCCCACTGTCATTTAACAGCACACAGTGATTTTGCACCACACTATGATATTGATGCACCTTGTTATTTTGCAGCACACTGTGATTTTCTAGCACACTGATTTTGTAGCACACTATGATTTTGCAGCAGACTATGATTTTGCAGCACATGGGGATTTTGCAGCACACTATGAATTCACAGCACGCTGTGATATTTCAGCACACTGCGATTTTGCAGCACACTGTGATTTTGCAGCACACTTATTTTGCAGCACACTGATTTTGTAGCACACTGTGATTTTGCAGAACACTGTAATTTTGTAGAACACTATGATTTTGCAGCACACAGTGATTTAACTGCACAGTTTGATTTTGCAGCACACTGATTTTACAGCACACTGTGATTTTGCTGCACACTGTGATTTTGCAGCACATGGTGATTTTGCAGCACACGGTGATTTAACTGCACAGTTTGATTTTGCAGCATTTTGTGATTTTGCAGCATGCTGTGATTTTGCAGCATCATGTGATTTTGCAGCATACTGATTTTGCAGCACAATGTGATTTTGAAGCACATTGTGATTTAGCAGCACCATGTGATTTTGCCACACCCTGATTTTGCAGCACATCGATTTTGTATCACACTATGAATTTACAGCCCACTGTCATTTAACAGCACACTGTGATTTTGCACCACACTAAGATATTGTTGCACGTTGTAATTTTGCAGCACACTGTGATTTTCTAGCACACTGATTTTGTAGCACACTGTGATTTTGCAGCACACTGTAATTTTGTAGAACACTATGATTTTGCAGCACACAGTGATTTAACTGCACAGTTTGATTTTGCAGCACAACTGATTTTACAGCACACTGTGATTTTGCAGCACCATGTGATTTTGCAGCATACTCATTTTTCAGCACACTGTGATTTTGCATCACACTATTATTTTGCAGCATACTCATTTTGCGGCACACTCTGATTTTGCAGCACACTATGATTTTGTTGCACATTGTGATTTTGCAGCACACTGTGATTTTCTAGCACACTGATTTTTCACCACACTGTCATTTTGCAGCACACTGTGATTTTGCAGCACATGGTGATTTTGCAGCACACGGTGATTTTGCAGCACACTGTGATTTTGCATCACTCTGTGATTTGGCAGCACACTATGATTTTGCAGAAGCATGTTATTTTGTAGTACACTGCGATTTTGCAGCACACTGATTTTGCAGCACACTGTGAATTTACAGCACACTATGAATTTACAGCACACTATTATTTTGCAGGTCAATGTTATCTTGTAGCACACTGTTATTTTGCAGCACACTGTGATTTAGCAGCACACTGATTTTGTAGCACACTGATTTTTCAGCACAATTTTATTTTACAGCACACTCTGATTTGTCACATACTGATTTTGCAGCACACTGTAATTTTGCAGCACACTGTGATTTGGCGGCACACTGATTTTACAGCATATTGTGATTTTGCAGCACACTGATTTTACAGCATACTGTGATTTTGCAGCACACTGTGTTTTAGCAGCACCATGTGATTTTGCAACACCCTTTTTTGCAGCACAGTGATTTTGCAGCATACAGTGAATTTGCAGCATACTGATTTTGCAGCACACTGTGATTTTGCAGCACTCTCATTTGCAGCACACTGTGATTTTCCGCAACATGTGATGTTGCAGTACAATGATTTTGCAGCACATGGTGATTTTGCAGCACACGGTGATTTAACTGCACAGTTTGATTTTGCAGGATTTTGTGATTTTGCAGCATGCTGTGATTTTGCAGCACACTGTGATTTTGCAGCATCATGTGATTTTGCAGCATACTGATTTTGCAGCACAATGTGATTTTGAAGCACATTGTGATTTAGCAGCACCATGTAATTTTGCCACACCCTGATTTTGCAGCACATCGATTTTGTATCACACTATGAATTTACAGCCGACTGTCATTTAACAGCACACTGTGATTTTGCAGCACACTGTGATTTTCTAGCACACTGATTTTGCAGCACACTGTGATTTTGCAGCACACTGTAATTTTCTAGCACACTGATTTTGCAGCACACTGTGATTTTCTAGCACACTGATTTTGCAGCACACTGTGATTTTGCAGCACACTGTTATTTAACTGCACAGTTTGATTTTGCAGCACAACTGATTTTGTAGCACACTGTGATTTTGCAGCACACTGTAATTTTGTAGAACACTATGATTTTGCAGCACACAGTGATTTAACTGCACAGTTTGATTTTGCAGCACAACTGATTTTACAGCACACTGTGATTTTGCAGCACCATGTGATTTTGCAGCATACTCATTTTTCAGCACACTGTGATTTTGCATCACACTATTATTTTGCAGCATACTCATTTTGCGGCACACTCTGATTTTGCAGCACACTATGATTTTGTTGCACATTGTGATTTTGCAGCACACTGTGATTTTCTAGCACACTGATTTTTCACCACACTGTCATTTTGCAGCACACTGTGATTTTGCAGCACATGGTGATTTTGCAGCACACGGTGATTTTGCAGCACACTGTGATTTTGCATCACTCTGTGATTTGGCAGCACACTATGATTTTGCAGAAGCATGTTATTTTGTAGTACACTGCGATTTTGCAGCACACTGATTTTGCAGCACACTGTGAATTTACAGCACACTATGAATTTACAGCACACTATTATTTTGCAGGTCAATGTTATCTTGTAGCACACTGTTATTTTGCAGCACACTGTGATTTAGCAGCACACTGATTTTGTAGCACACTGATTTTTCAGCACAATTTTATTTTACAGCACACTCTGATTTGTCACATACTGATTTTGCAGCACACTGTAATTTTGCAGCACACTGTGATTTGGTGGCACATTGATTTTACAGCATATTGTGATTTTGCAGCACACTGATTTTACAGCATACTGTGATTTTGCAGCACACTGTGTTTTAGCAGCACCATGTGATTTTGCAACACCCTTTTTTGCAGCACAGTGATTTTGCAGCATACAGTGAATTTGCAGCATACTGATTTTGCAGCACACTGTGATTTTGCAGCACTCTCATTTGCAGCACACTGTGATTTTCCGCAACATGTGATGTTGCAGTACAATGATTTTGCAGCACATGGTGATTTTGCAGCACACGGTGATTTAACTGCACAGTTTGATTTTGCAGGATTTTGTGATTTTGCAGCATGCTGTGATTTTGCAGCACACTGTGATTTTGCAGCATCATGTGATTTTGCAGCATACTGATTTTGCAGCACAATGTGATTTTGAAGCACATTGTGATTTAGCAGCACCATGTAATTTTGCCACACCCTGATTTTGCAGCACATCGATTTTGTATCACACTATGAATTTACAGCCGACTGTCATTTAACAGCACACTGTGATTTTGCAGCACACTGTGATTTTCTAGCACACTGATTTTGCAGCACACTGTGATTTTGCAGCACACTGTAATTTTCTAGCACACTGATTTTGCAGCACACTGTGATTTTCTAGCACACTGATTTTGCAGCACACTGTGATTTTGCAGCACACTGTTATTTAACTGCACAGTTTGATTTTGCAGCACAACTGATTTTGCAGCACACTGTGATTTTGCAGCACCATGT
This sequence comes from Narcine bancroftii, assembly GCF_036971445.1. NCBI lineage: Eukaryota > Metazoa > Chordata > Chondrichthyes > Torpediniformes > Narcinidae > Narcine > Narcine bancroftii. The sequence continues at coordinate 8,695,150 of NC_091471.1, forward strand.
GATTTTGCAGCATACTCATTTTTCAGCACACTCTGATTTTGCAGCACACTATGAATTGGTTGCACATTGTGATTTTGCAGCACACTGTGATTTTCTAGCACACTAATTTTTCAGCACACTGTCATTTTGCAGCACACTGTGATTTTGCAGCACATGGTGATTTTGCAGCACACGGTGATTTTGCAGCACACTGTGATTTTGCAGTACTCTCATTTTGCAGCACGCTGTGATTTGGCAGCACACTATGATTTTGCAGCATACTGATTTTGCAGCACACTGTGATTTTGCAGCATACTTTGATTTTGCCGCATACTGTGATTATGCACCATAATGATTTTGCCGCACACTGTGATTTTGCAGCACACTATAAATTTACTGCACACTGCGATTTTGCAGCACACTGTGATTTTGCAGAAGCATGTTATTTTGTAGTACACTGCGATTTTGCAGCACACTATGAATTTACAGCACACTATTATTTTGCAGGTCAATGTTATCTTGTAGCACACTGTGATTTTGGAACACACTGTTATGTTGCAGCAAACTGTGGTTTTGCTGAATTCTGATTTTGTACCACTCTAATTTTGCAGCACACTGTGATTTTGCAGCACACTGATTTTTCTGCATACTGTGGTTTTGTCACACACTGATTTTGCAGCACACTGTGATTTAGCAGCACACTGATTTTGTAGCACACTGATTTTTCAGCACAATTTTATTTTGCAGCACACTGTAATTTTGCAGCACACTGTGATTTTACTGCACACTGATTTGGCTGCACACTGATTTGTAGCACACTGTGATTTTGCAGCACACTGTAATTTTTCAGCACACTGTGATTTTGCAGCACACTGATTTTACAGCATACTGTGATTTTGCATCACACTGATTTTACAGCATACTGTGATTTTGCAGCACACTATGAATTTCCAACACACTGTGATTTTTCAGCACCTTGTGATTTTGCAACACCCTGATATTGCAGCACAGTGATTTTGCAGCATACAGTGAATTTGCAGCATACTGATTTTGCAGCACACTGTGATTTTCTAGCTCACTAATTTTGTAGCACACTGTGATTTTGCTGCACACTTTGATTTTGCAGCACATGGTGTCTTTGCAACACTATGAATTTACAGCACACTGTGATATTTCAGCACACTGCGATTTTGCAGCACACTGTGATTTTGCAGCACACTGTAATTTTGTAGAACACTATGATTTTGCAGCACACTGTGATTTTGCAGCACACTGATTTTACAGCACACTGTGATTTTGCAGTACACTGATTTTTCAACATCCTGATTTTGCAGCACACCAATTTTGTATCACTCTATGAATTTACAGCCCACAGTGATTTTGCAGCACATTGTGATTTTGGAGCACACTGTTATTTTGCAGAAAACTGTGGTTTTGCTGAACTCTGATTTTGTATCGCTCGAATTTTGCTGCACACTGTGATTTTGCAGCACACAGTGATTTTGCAGCACATTGTGATTTAGCAGCGTCATGTGATTTTGCCACACCCTGATTTTGCAGCACACCGATTTTGTATCACACTATGAATTTACAGCCCACTGTCATTTAACAGCACACTGTGATTATGCACCACACTGATTCTGCACCACAGAGAATTTGCAGCACACAGTGAATTTGCAGCATACTGATTTTGCAGCAGACTGTGATTTTGTTTCACTCTCATTTTGCAGCACACCGTGATTTTGCAGAACAATGTGATTTTGTAGCACACTGTGGTTTTGGACCACACTGTTATTTTGCAGCAAACTGTGGATTTGCTGAACTCTGATTTTGTAGCACTCTAATTTTGCAGCACACTGTGATTTTGCAGCACACTGATTTTGCAGAGTACTGTAATTTTGTCACACACTGATTTTTCAGCACACTGTGATTTTGCAGCACACTATGAATTTACAGCACACTGTGATTTTATAGCACACTGTGATTTTGCAGCACACTGTGATTTTGCAGGACCATGTGATTTTGTAGTACACTGCGATTTTTCAGCACACTGAATTTGCAGCACACTGTGAATTTGTAGCACACTGATTTTGCAGCACACTGTGAATTTGCAGCACACTATGAATTTACAGCACACTGTTTTTTGCAGGACAATGTTATTTTGTAGCACACTGTGATTTTGTATCACACTGTGATTTTGGAGCACACTGTTATTTTGCAGCAAACTGTGGTTTTGCTGAACTCTGATTTTGTAGCACTCTAATTTTGCAGCACACTGTGATGTTGCAGCACACTGATTTTGCAGCATACTGTTATTATGTCACACACTGTGATTTTGCAGCACACAGATTTTGAAGCACACTGACTTTGCAGGTCACAGTGATTTAGCAGCACACTGTGATTTTGCAGCACACTCTGATTTTGCAGTACACTGATTTTGCAACATCCTGATTTTGCAGCACACCAATTTTGTATCACACTATGAATTTACAGCCCACAGTGATTTAACAGCACACTGTGATTTTGCAGCACATTGTGATTTTGGAGCACACTGTTATTTTGCAGAAAACTGTGGATTTGCTGAACTCTGATTTTGTAGCACTCGAATTTTGCTGCACACTGATTTTGCAGCACTCTGTGATTTCATAGCACACTATGATTTTGCAGGACACAGTGATTTAACAGCACAGTTTGATTTTGCAGCATTTTGTGATTTTGCAGCATGCTGTGATTTTGCAGCATCATTTCATTTTGCAGCATACTGATTTTGCAGCACACTGTGATTTTCTAGCACACTGATTTTGTAGCACACTGTGATTTTGTAGCAGACTGTGATTTTGCAGCACATGGTGATTTTGCAGCACACTATGAATTTACAGCACACTGTGATTTTATAGCACACTGTGATTTTGCAGCACACTGTGATTTTGCAGGACCATGTAATTTTGTAGTACACTGCGATTTTGTAGCACACTGATTTTGCAGCACACTGTGAATTTGCAGCACACTATGAATTTACAGCACACTGTTTTTTGCAGGACAATGTTATTTTGTAGCACACTGTGATTTTGTATCACACTGTGATTTTGGAGCACACTGTTATTTTGCAGCAAACTGTGGTTTTGCTGAACTCTGATTTTGTAGCACTCTAATTTTGCAGCACACTGTGATGTTGCAGCACACTGATTTTGCAGCATACTGTGATTTTGTCACACACTGTGATTTTGCAGCACACAGATTTTGAAGCACACTGGCTTTGCAGGTCACAGTGATTTAGCAGCACACTGTGATTTTGCAGCACACTCTGATTTTGCAGTATACTGATTTTGCAACATCCTGATTTTGCAGCACACCAATTTAGTATCACAATATGAATTTACAGCCCACAGTGATTTAACAGCACACTGTGATTTTACAGCACACTGTGATTTTGCATCACACTATTATTTTGCAGCATACTCATTTTGCGGCACACTCTGATTTTGCAGCACTCTATGATTTTGTTGCACATTCTGATTTTACAGCACACTGTGATTTTCTAGCACACTGATTTTTCAGCACAATGTGATTTTGCTGCATACTGTGATTTTGCAGCACATGGTGATTTTGCAGCACACGGTGATTTTGCAGCACACGGTGATTTTGCAGCACACTGTGATTTTGCAGCACGCTGTGATTTGGCAGCACACTATAATTTTGCAGCATACTGATTTTGCAGCACACTGTGATTCTGCAGCACACTGTGATTTTGCAGCACATGGTGATTTTGCAGCACACGGTGATTTTGCAGCACACGGTGATTTTGCAGCACACTGTGATTTTGCAGCACGCTGTGATTTGGCAGCACACTATAATTTTGCAGCATACTGATTTTGCAGCACACTGTGATTCTGCAGCACACTGTGATTTTGCAGCACACTGTGATTTTGCAGCACACTGTGATTTTGCAGCATACTGTGATTATGCACCATAATGATTTTGCCGCACACTGTGATTTTGCAGCACACTATAAATTTACAGCACACTGTGATTTTACAGCACACTGTGATTTTGCAGCACACTGCGATTTTGCAGAAGCATGTTATTTTGTAGTACACTGCGATTTTGCAGCACACTGAATTTGAAGCACACTCTAATTTTGTAGCACACTGATTTTGCAGCACACTGTGACTTTGCAGCACACTATGAATTTACAGCACACTATTATTTTGCAGGTCAATGTTATCTTGTAGCACACTGTTATTTTGCAGCAAACTGTGATTTTGCAGCACACTGATTTTTCTGCATCCTGTGATTTTGTCACACACTGATTTTGCAGCACACTGTGATTTTGCAGCACACTGATTTTACAGCATACTGTGATTTTGCAGCACACTGATTTTACAGCATATTGTGATTTTGCAGCACACTGATTTTACAGCATACTGTGATTTTGCAGCACACTATGAATTTCCAACACACTGTGATTTTTCAGCACACTGTGATTTTGCAACACACTGATATTGCAGCACCGTGATTTTGCAGCATACAGTGAATATGCAGCATACTGATTTTGCAGCACACTGTGATTTTTCAGCAACATGTGATGTTGCAGTACACTGATTTTGCAGCACACTGTCATTTTGCAGCACATGGTGATTTTGCAGCACACGTTGATTTTGCAGCACACTGTGATTATGCACTACTTTCATTTTGTAACACGCTGTGATTTGGCAGCACACTATGATTTTGCAGCATACTGATATTGCAGCACAGTGATTTTGCAGCATACAGTGAATTTGCAGCATACTGATTTTGCAGCACACTGTGATTTTGCAGCACACTGTAATTTTGTAGAACACTATGATTTTGCAGCACACTGTGATTTTGGAGCACCATGTGATTTTGCAGCACACTGATTTTATAGCACACTGTGATTTTGCAGCACCATGTGATTTTGCAGCATACTGATTTTGCGGCACACTCTGATTTTGCAGCACACTATGATTTTGTTGCACATTCTGATTTTGCAGAACACTGTGATTTTCTAGCACACTGATTTTTCAGCACACTGTGATTTTGCTGCACACTGTGATTTTGCAGCACATGGTGATTTTGCAGCACACGTTGATTTTGCAGCACACTGTGATTATGCAGTACTTTCATTTTGCAACACGCTGTGATTTGGCAGCACACTATGATTTTGCAGCACACTGAATTTGCAGCACACTGTGATTTTGTAGCACTCTGATTTTGCAGCACACTGTGAATTTGCAGCACACTATGAATTTACAGCACACTATTATTTTGCAGGTCAATGTTATTTTGTACCACACTGTGATTTTGGAGCACACTGTAATTTTGCAGCAAACTGTGGTTTTGCTGAACTCTGATTTTGTAGCACTCTAATTTTGCAGCACACTGTGATTTTGCAGCACACTATGAATTTACAGCACACTGTGATTTTATAGCACACTGTGATTTTGCAGCACACTGTGATTTTGTAGCACACTGTGATTTTGTAGTACACTGCGATTTTTCAGCACACTGAATTTGCAGCACACTGTGATTTTGTAGCACACTGATTTTGCAGCACACTGTGAATTTGCAGCACACTATGAATTTACAGCACACTATTTTTTGCAGGACACTGTTATTTTGCAGCACACTGTGATTTTGCAGCACTCTGTGATTTTGTAGCGCACTCATTTTGCAGCACACTGATTTTGCAGCATACTGTGATTTTGTCACACACTGTGATTTTGCAGAACACAGATTTTGAAGCACACTGACTTTGCAGGTCACAGTGATTTAGCAGCACACTGTGATTTTGCAGCACACTCGAATTTTGCTGCACACTGATTTTGCAGCACTCTGTGATTTTGTAGCGCACTCATTTTGCAGCACACTGATTTTTCAAATACATGTCATGTTGCAGCACACTGATTTTGTAGCACTTTGTGATTTCATAGCACACTATGATTTTGCAGGTCACAGTGATTTAACTGCACAGTTTGATTTTGCAGCATTTTGTGATTTTGCAGCATGCTGTGATTTTGCAGCATCATGTGATTTTGCAGCATCATGTGATTTTGCAGCATACTGATTTTGCAGCACACTGTGATTTTGAAGCAAATTGTGATTTAGCAGCTCCATGTTATTTTGCCACACCCTGATTTTGCAGCACATCGATTTTGTATCACACTATGAATTTACAGCCCACTGTCATTTAACAGCACACAGTGATTTTGCACCACACTATGATATTGATGCACCTTGTTATTTTGCAGCACACTGTGATTTTCTAGCACACTGATTTTGTAGCACACTATGATTTTGCAGCAGACTATGATTTTGCAGCACATGGGGATTTTGCAGCACACTATGAATTCACAGCACGCTGTGATATTTCAGCACACTGCGATTTTGCAGCACACTGTGATTTTGCAGCACACTTATTTTGCAGCACACTGATTTTGTAGCACACTGTGATTTTGCAGAACACTGTAATTTTGTAGAACACTATGATTTTGCAGCACACAGTGATTTAACTGCACAGTTTGATTTTGCAGCACACTGATTTTACAGCACACTGTGATTTTGCTGCACACTGTGATTTTGCAGCACATGGTGATTTTGCAGCACACGGTGATTTAACTGCACAGTTTGATTTTGCAGCATTTTGTGATTTTGCAGCATGCTGTGATTTTGCAGCATCATGTGATTTTGCAGCATACTGATTTTGCAGCACAATGTGATTTTGAAGCACATTGTGATTTAGCAGCACCATGTGATTTTGCCACACCCTGATTTTGCAGCACATCGATTTTGTATCACACTATGAATTTACAGCCCACTGTCATTTAACAGCACACTGTGATTTTGCACCACACTAAGATATTGTTGCACGTTGTAATTTTGCAGCACACTGTGATTTTCTAGCACACTGATTTTGTAGCACACTGTGATTTTGCAGCACACTGTAATTTTGTAGAACACTATGATTTTGCAGCACACAGTGATTTAACTGCACAGTTTGATTTTGCAGCACAACTGATTTTACAGCACACTGTGATTTTGCAGCACCATGTGATTTTGCAGCATACTCATTTTTCAGCACACTGTGATTTTGCATCACACTATTATTTTGCAGCATACTCATTTTGCGGCACACTCTGATTTTGCAGCACACTATGATTTTGTTGCACATTGTGATTTTGCAGCACACTGTGATTTTCTAGCACACTGATTTTTCACCACACTGTCATTTTGCAGCACACTGTGATTTTGCAGCACATGGTGATTTTGCAGCACACGGTGATTTTGCAGCACACTGTGATTTTGCATCACTCTGTGATTTGGCAGCACACTATGATTTTGCAGAAGCATGTTATTTTGTAGTACACTGCGATTTTGCAGCACACTGATTTTGCAGCACACTGTGAATTTACAGCACACTATGAATTTACAGCACACTATTATTTTGCAGGTCAATGTTATCTTGTAGCACACTGTTATTTTGCAGCACACTGTGATTTAGCAGCACACTGATTTTGTAGCACACTGATTTTTCAGCACAATTTTATTTTACAGCACACTCTGATTTGTCACATACTGATTTTGCAGCACACTGTAATTTTGCAGCACACTGTGATTTGGCGGCACACTGATTTTACAGCATATTGTGATTTTGCAGCACACTGATTTTACAGCATACTGTGATTTTGCAGCACACTGTGTTTTAGCAGCACCATGTGATTTTGCAACACCCTTTTTTGCAGCACAGTGATTTTGCAGCATACAGTGAATTTGCAGCATACTGATTTTGCAGCACACTGTGATTTTGCAGCACTCTCATTTGCAGCACACTGTGATTTTCCGCAACATGTGATGTTGCAGTACAATGATTTTGCAGCACATGGTGATTTTGCAGCACACGGTGATTTAACTGCACAGTTTGATTTTGCAGGATTTTGTGATTTTGCAGCATGCTGTGATTTTGCAGCACACTGTGATTTTGCAGCATCATGTGATTTTGCAGCATACTGATTTTGCAGCACAATGTGATTTTGAAGCACATTGTGATTTAGCAGCACCATGTAATTTTGCCACACCCTGATTTTGCAGCACATCGATTTTGTATCACACTATGAATTTACAGCCGACTGTCATTTAACAGCACACTGTGATTTTGCAGCACACTGTGATTTTCTAGCACACTGATTTTGCAGCACACTGTGATTTTGCAGCACACTGTAATTTTCTAGCACACTGATTTTGCAGCACACTGTGATTTTCTAGCACACTGATTTTGCAGCACACTGTGATTTTGCAGCACACTGTTATTTAACTGCACAGTTTGATTTTGCAGCACAACTGATTTTGTAGCACACTGTGATTTTGCAGCACACTGTAATTTTGTAGAACACTATGATTTTGCAGCACACAGTGATTTAACTGCACAGTTTGATTTTGCAGCACAACTGATTTTACAGCACACTGTGATTTTGCAGCACCATGTGATTTTGCAGCATACTCATTTTTCAGCACACTGTGATTTTGCATCACACTATTATTTTGCAGCATACTCATTTTGCGGCACACTCTGATTTTGCAGCACACTATGATTTTGTTGCACATTGTGATTTTGCAGCACACTGTGATTTTCTAGCACACTGATTTTTCACCACACTGTCATTTTGCAGCACACTGTGATTTTGCAGCACATGGTGATTTTGCAGCACACGGTGATTTTGCAGCACACTGTGATTTTGCATCACTCTGTGATTTGGCAGCACACTATGATTTTGCAGAAGCATGTTATTTTGTAGTACACTGCGATTTTGCAGCACACTGATTTTGCAGCACACTGTGAATTTACAGCACACTATGAATTTACAGCACACTATTATTTTGCAGGTCAATGTTATCTTGTAGCACACTGTTATTTTGCAGCACACTGTGATTTAGCAGCACACTGATTTTGTAGCACACTGATTTTTCAGCACAATTTTATTTTACAGCACACTCTGATTTGTCACATACTGATTTTGCAGCACACTGTAATTTTGCAGCACACTGTGATTTGGCGGCACACTGATTTTACAGCATATTGTGATTTTGCAGCACACTGATTTTACAGCATACTGTGATTTTGCAGCACACTGTGTTTTAGCAGCACCATGTGATTTTGCAACACCCTTTTTTGCAGCACAGTGATTTTGCAGCATACAGTGAATTTGCAGCATACTGATTTTGCAGCACACTGTGATTTTGCAGCACTCTCATTTGCAGCACACTGTGATTTTCCGCAACATGTGATGTTGCAGTACAATGATTTTGCAGCACATGGTGATTTTGCAGCACACGGTGATTTAACTGCACAGTTTGATTTTGCAGGATTTTGTGATTTTGCAGCATGCTGTGATTTTGCAGCACACTGTGATTTTGCAGCATCATGTGATTTTGCAGCATACTGATTTTGCAGCACAATGTGATTTTGAAGCACATTGTGATTTAGCAGCACCATGTAATTTTGCCACACCCTGATTTTGCAGCACATCGATTTTGTATCACACTATGAATTTACAGCCGACTGTCATTTAACAGCACACTGTGATTTTGCAGCACACTGTGATTTTCTAGCACACTGATTTTGCAGCACACTGTGATTTTGCAGCACACTGTAATTTTCTAGCACACTGATTTTGCAGCACACTGTGATTTTCTAGCACACTGATTTTGCAGCACACTGTGATTTTGCAGCACACTGTTATTTAACTGCACAGTTTGATTTTGCAGCACAACTGATTTTGCAGCACACTGTGATTTTGCAGCACCATGTGATTTTGCAGCATACTCATTTTTCAGCACACTCTGATTTTGCAGCACACTATGAATTGGTTGCACATTGTGATTTTGCAGCACACTGTGATTTTCTAGCACACTAATTTTTCAGCACACTGTCATTTTGCAGCACACTGTGATTTTGCAGCACATGGTGATTTTGCAGCACACGGTGATTTTGCAGCACACTGTGATTTTGCAGTACTCTCATTTTGCAGCACGCTGTGATTTGGCAGCACACTATGATTTTGCAGCATACTGATTTTGCAGCACACTGTGATTTTGCAGCATACTTTGATTTTGCCGCATACTGTGATTATGCACCATAATGATTTTGCCGCACACTGTGATTTTGCAGCACACTATAAATTTACTGCACACTGCGATTTTGCAGCACACTGTGATTTTGCAGAAGCATGTTATTTTGTAGTACACTGCGATTTTGCAGCACACTATGAATTTACAGCACACTATTATTTTGCAGGTCAATGTTATCTTGTAGCACACTGTGATTTTGGAACACACTGTTATGTTGCAGCAAACTGTGGTTTTGCTGAATTCTGATTTTGTACCACTCTAATTTTGCAGCACACTGTGATTTTGCAGCACACTGATTTTTCTGCATACTGTGGTTTTGTCACACACTGATTTTGCAGCACACTGTGATTTAGCAGCACACTGATTTTGTAGCACACTGATTTTTCAGCACAATTTTATTTTGCAGCACACTGTAATTTTGCAGCACACTGTGATTTTACTGCACACTGATTTGGCTGCACACTGATTTGTAGCACACTGTGATTTTGCAGCACACTGTAATTTTTCAGCACACTGTGATTTTGCAGCACACTGATTTTACAGCATACTGTGATTTTGCATCACACTGATTTTACAGCATACTGTGATTTTGCAGCACACTATGAATTTCCAACACACTGTGATTTTTCAGCACCTTGTGATTTTGCAACACCCTGATATTGCAGCACAGTGATTTTGCAGCATACAGTGAATTTGCAGCATACTGATTTTGCAGCACACTGTGATTTTCTAGCTCACTAATTTTGTAGCACACTGTGATTTTGCTGCACACTTTGATTTTGCAGCACATGGTGTCTTTGCAACACTATGAATTTACAGCACACTGTGATATTTCAGCACACTGCGATTTTGCAGCACACTGTGATTTTGCAGCACACTGTAATTTTGTAGAACACTATGATTTTGCAGCACACTGTGATTTTGCAGCACACTGATTTTACAGCACACTGTGATTTTGCAGTACACTGATTTTTCAACATCCTGATTTTGCAGCACACCAATTTTGTATCACTCTATGAATTTACAGCCCACAGTGATTTTGCAGCACATTGTGATTTTGGAGCACACTGTTATTTTGCAGAAAACTGTGGTTTTGCTGAACTCTGATTTTGTATCGCTCGAATTTTGCTGCACACTGTGATTTTGCAGCACACAGTGATTTTGCAGCACATTGTGATTTAGCAGCGTCATGTGATTTTGCCACACCCTGATTTTGCAGCACACCGATTTTGTATCACACTATGAATTTACAGCCCACTGTCATTTAACAGCACACTGTGATTATGCACCACACTGATTCTGCACCACAGAGAATTTGCAGCACACAGTGAATTTGCAGCATACTGATTTTGCAGCAGACTGTGATTTTGAAGCACACTGTGATTTTGTAGCACTCTCATTTTGCAGCACACCGTGATTTTTCTGCAAAAATGGCAGATGGAATTTAATGCAGACAAGTGTGAGGCTATCAAACAGGCTTTATTCAACATAAACTTCCACAGAGCTGACTGTGAGAACGCTGTTGCAAGCTCTGAGACTTGTCTTCGAAGGGCAGGATCTGGCTTATATCCCGGAGGGTGATTGACAGCCAGCCGGGTGGGGCTTTGTCCATTCAGGTCAGCTGATTGACAGCCAGCCAGGTGTTGCCTTGTCCCCATACTCTTCTGCAGGTCGCCCCCTGCAGTAGGCTCATGGTGTACCACCACATTCACCCCCTTCTTTAAAATTGTCCCGGGGTGGAGGGGGAGAGGTTGCAGTACGTGGTCTATCGGAGCCCCAAACATATATACATTATTTACAGGTTTAGATGGTCTGGGAGCCATCAGAGTCTCTGCGACCCTTGCAGGGTTGGCTCCTGGTCACAGATCGGCGAGGGTAAGCGGGAGCTGGAGCAGCTGGTGCGGTGCAGCGTGGAGGGGTGGCCGGGAGGGCCAGAGTTAAGGTGTGTGTGATACATTGGATGTGTGGATGGGCTGGTTCTTCCCCCAAGTTGGAATGAGTCCTTGGTGCCCGGGGTGGTCTTGAGTGCACCATAGCTGTTCAGGGTCAGAGGGGTGTATCAGGCTGGAGAATGCTGTGCTGTGGTGGGAGCTCCTGACAGTGCCAGGATCCTGGTTGAGTCGGTGTCCTCCCTACCACTGCTGAACCTAATGTAGGCATAATTGTGGTTCGCATGTAGGAGGAACACCTGCTCGACCAGGGTTTCGGCCTTGTGTGCCCACGTGTGTCTACACTTGGGGGTGCAAGCCATACTGGGAGAGATGTTCCCGTCGCCAATTTCCTGGGGAACAAAAACAGGCATTCATGAGGGGGTCTCGTTGGTGGCCGTGCACAGCCTCGGGGAGGGCATCCTACCAGAACTCTATGGACCATGCCTTAGACTTAAGGGCCAGGAGGACTGCCTTCCAGATCACCCAGTTCTTGCATTCCACTTGTCCATTACCTCTCGGGTTGTAACTAGTCATGCGAATAGTTGCGATGTCCATGTACTGGTGCAGCTCTGCAGGTCTTTAGTCATGAAGCTAGACCCCCAGTCACTGGATAAATATGGGGTAGCCGAACACGGTGAAGATCTGTTTCAGTGCCCTGTTGGCAGTGGGCGTGGAGGTGTCTGGGCAAGGGATGGCGAAAGGGAAGCGGGAGTACTCGTCTATGACCGTGAGGAAATAAACATTCTGATTTGTGAAAGGCAGGGGCCCCTTGAAGTTCACGCTGAAGCGCTCGAAGGGCTGAGTGGTCCTTACGACATGAGTCTGGGGCGGACAGAAGAAGCAAGATCCTGACATCCCTGATGGTGTACGGGAGGTTCAGGGGCTTGACGAAATGGTATAAGCGGGTGATGCCTGGGTGGTGTGGAATGATGCACAGGCCCGGGAGAGGGCATCGGGGAGTCGTTAAACTTCCCGGGGCAGTACTGGATGTCATAGCTGTACATTGCCAGCTCGACTCTCCAGCACAAGATCTTATCATTCTTGATCTTGTCCCTGTGGGTTGTGTAGTACATGAATGCCATGGCCTGCTGGTTGGTGAAGAGGGTGAACCCCCTGCCAGCCAAGTTGTGGCACCAGTGCCGGACCACTTCCACAATCACCTGGGATTCCTTTTCAATGCGGAGTGACCTAGCTCGGAACTGTGGAGGGTCCTGGAGAAGAAGGTGACCGGGCGCTCCCTTTGGTTAAGGTTAGTGGTGAGGGCTACATCGGAGGCATTGCTCGCCTCCTGAAAGGGGAAGTCCTCATCCACGGCATGCATCGTGGCGTCTGCGACATCCTGCCTGATGCGCGTGAAGGCTGCCTGCACCTCGGGTGAGAGGTGAAAAGTTGAGGCCTGGGCCAGTGGGTGGACCTTGTCCGAGAAGCGGAGAACCCACTGTGAATAGTAGGAGAATAAGCCAAGGCATCTCCAGAGTGCTTTAACCATGATGGGGAGGGGCAGCTCCATTAATGGGCACATCCATTCTGGATCTGGACCGATGACACCATGTGCCACGATGAACCTCAGGATGGTGAGGCGGGTGGTGCTGAACACATAGGTGAGGTTCAGCTCCTTGGCCATCTGTAGAAATTTGTCCAGGTTGGCATCGTGGTCCTGCTGGTCATGGCCACAAATGATGAAATTATCCAGGTACGGGAAAGTCACCTTTAGCTTGTGCCAGTCTACCATATGATCCATCTCCCGCTGGAAAATGGAGACCCCATTCGTGACCCCAAACAGAACTCGGCGGAACTGGTACAGACGCCTGTCCGCCTCAAAGGCAGTATAGGGCATGTCCCATGGGTGAATGGGGAGTTGGTGATAGGCCGACAAGGTCAATCATGGAGAAGACCCCGTAGCGGGCTATCTCATTGACCATGTAGGCTATCCTCGGTAAGGGGCAAGTGTCCAGTTGTGTGTACCTGTTGATGGTCTGGCTGTATTCCATGATCATCTTTGGCTTGCTGCCCCCTTTGACCACCAGGACTTGGGCTGTCCAAGGGCTAATTCTGGGCTCTATGACACCTTCCCCCAGAAGCCACTGCACCTCTGCCCTGATGAAGGCTCTGTCCGTGCCTATTCTGGTATCTATTGGCTTGCAGTCTGGTGATAGGTGTGAGAAAAGAGTGGAGGGGAGTGGCATGCCCAGAGTGGAGTGGCTGCAGGTTGGCTGGGTCTAGTTGGACGGCGCGCTGTGGAATGTGAGTGGGGGTTAGGGCCCCCCGATGGCAAGGGTGATGCTTTTCAGGTGGCATTGAAATTCTAAGCTCGGGAGGACCGGAGCGCAGAGTTTGGGCATGACCAGGAGCCTGAACCCAGTGTAATTCTCCCCCCCACCAACAGTCAAATCGGCCAACCAGCACCTGAGGGTATTGATAGTCCAGCCCTGAGCAGCGAAGGCGATAGAGAAGGTGGTGGGGTGGATTTTGAGTTTTAGGGAGTGGGCCACGCTCGGGTTAATAAAGCTCTCGGTGCTACGACTGTTGATTAGGCACTTCGTTACCTGCCCGTTGATTGTGACATCCATCATGGAGCGCCCGAGGCCATGGGGGATGTCCCTGGTCAGGGTGGTGGCAGCGAGGACTATCTCAGTGTCCGAGTCATTGTTCCCCGATGGTGGAGGCGAGTTGTAGCTGTTGGCATCCTCTGCAGATACCATGATAGGTGAATGTTGACCAGTGATTCTCTCCATAGTCATAGGGTGCAGTGGGTGGCCATCAGTGGCATCCAGAGGTGTGGGGAGCATCGGTAGGGTGGCCTGGTCAGTGCCTGTGTTGACCATGTCATTTTCGTCATCAGTATTGTCTTTGTTGTAGGCCTGGGAGGGCCCGGGTGGCGGTGGCACCTGCACTTTACCAGCCCAAGATAGCGGCACTGCGTGGGAGTGCGAGGCATGGCTGGCCTTCTTCCCCAGCTTCATTGGTTGCGCCAGAGGAAGTGACATCATGCTGTCAGCCGTCAGCAAGGGTGACATCATCATGGGAGGCAAAAGTGATGTCATTCCATGGACCAGAAGTGACGTCACGGTAGTCCTCACAAGGCAGCACTGATGAGGGAGAGGGCTGGTCCAGGCACATGGCGTGCATGCGGCAATCATTGCTGGCGAGGCTGGAAGTTAGGCCACTGAGGTTGGGGAGGCCGGAAGTAGCGTCACCTGGCAATCGCATGTGGCGGGGACCGAGAAGGAGGGGGGCAGGTCATAGAGGGCTGCTGAGCTGCCGGAAGCCTTTGAGAGGCATACTTTGGTGGTGGCCTTTCTTGCCACATCTCAAACAGTACTGGTTTCTGGCCGGGCAGTTTTGGGGCGATCGATGATCAGACCCACACTGGGATCACAGTACTTACAAGAGCACTGGGCATCTGCAGCAATGATGTTTTAATCTACCGCCTGTTCTTGGGCCACAGCTGCCATCAGTGCTGACCAAGCGGAGGCCTGGGGAAGCCTGGAGTCAAAGACTTCGGTGTGCAGGGCTGCTGCCTCCAGGGTTTGGACTATCTCCACTGTTTTGGCCAGGGAGTAGATATTGTCCTCTAGCAGCTTCTGGCTGGTGGCTCTCATGCATAGCCCCCGGATGTAGGCATCTCTGATAAGTCTCTTGACCTCCCTTTCATTTACCCCAGGTTCAACCAAACAAGGACTGGCCAACTCACGCAGGGCTCCCAGGTAGGACTCAGCTGTCTCCCCAGGCAGCTAGGCATGGATACTTTTGAGGCACCTTGCGAAGACCACGTTCGTGGGAGGTTTATACATGATCGTGAGGGTGTTCATCGCTTCTGAGTACCTGGTGCAGTCTTTGAGAGCCTGGAAGGCTCGGGGACCCAGCTTCGATCTGAGAAAACAAGCCTTTTTCTGTCGAAGTCCAGAATGTCATTAGCATGTTCCTCGATGATTGCTTCAACCATGTGCTTCCAGATCTCGAAGCATGCTTGCGCTTCCGGGTGGCGTGAGTCGATTTCAAGGCTCCCGGCGCTCAAGATCTTCTCCATAGCAGCTTCAAACTTTATTTTGATAAATTGTGGTGACTAGGAATGTGGATGAGGGTAGCGCAGTGGATGTTGTCTATATGGACTTCAGTAAGGCCTTCGATAAGGTACCACATGGAAGGTTAGTTAGGAAGGTGCAGTCTTTAGGTATAAATTTTGAGATAGTCAAATGGATTGAACATTGGCTGAAAGGGAGAGGCCAGAGAGTGGTAGTGGATAATTGTCTGTCAGGTTGGAGGCCGGTGACCAGTGGTGTGCCTCAAGGATCTGTATTGGGCCCATTGTTGTTCGTTATATACACCTCACCTCACTGACAAAAGGCAAAGGAGGAAAAACCCAACACCCAACCCCAACCAACCAATTTTCCCTTGCAACCGCTGCAATCGTGTCTGCCTGTCCCGCATCGGACTTGTCAGCCACAAACGAGCCTGCAGCTGACGTGGACTTTTTACCCCCTCCATAAATCTTCGTCCGCGAAGCCAAGCCAAAGAGAAAAGAAATATACATTAATGATCTAGATGATGGGGTGGTGAATTGGATTAGTAAATATGCAGACGATACTAAGATAGGTGGAATAGTGGATAATGAAGAAGGTTTTCTAGGATTGCAGAGGGATTTGGGCTGCTTAGAAAAGTGGGCTGAAAAATGGCAGATGGAATTTAATGCTGATAAGTGTGAGGTGCTTCATTTTGGTAAGAAGAATCAGAACAGGACATATGTGGTAAATGGGAGAGCATTGAGGAATACAGAAGAGCAGAAAGATTTAGGAGTAACGGTACATCGTTCCCTGAAGGTAGAAACTCACGTGAATAGGGTGGTGAAGAAGGCTTTTAGTATGCTGGCCTTTATCAATCATTGCATGGAATATAGGAGTTGGGAGGTGATGTTGAGATTGTATAAGATGTTGGTGCGGCCTAATTTGGAGTTCTGTGTGCAGTTCTGGTCGCCTAATTATAGGAAGGATATAAACAGAGTGGAGAGAGTGCAGAGAAGGTTTACCAGAATGTTGCCTGGGTTTAAGCATCTGGAGTATGGGGAGAGATTGGACAGATTGGGTCTTTATTCTTTGGAGCGTAGAAGGTTGAGAGGGGATTTGATAGAAGTATTTAAGATTATGAAAGGGATAGACTGAGTGGATGTGGATAGACTATTTCCGTTAAGAGGAGGAAAGATTAAAACAAGAGGACATGAGTTAAGAATTAAGGGGCAGAGATTTAGAGGTAACATGAGGGGGAACTTCTTTACTCAGAGAGTGGTAGCCATGTGGAATGAGCTTCCGGGAGAAATCGTGGCAGCGGAGTCAATTGTATTATTTAAGAAAAGGTTGGACAGGTATATGGATGAGAGGAAGATGGAGGGTTATGGGCATTGTGCAGGGAGGTGGGACTAGAAAGGGGTGTTTGGTTCGGTGCGGACTAGAAGGGCCTAATGGCCTGTTTCCATGCTGTAATTGTTATGTTATATGTTATGTTATGTTATATGTTATTAACCATATAACCGTTTACATCGCGAAAACAGGCCATGTTAGCCCTTCGAGTCCGCACCGGTTCACTGGAACAACTCCACTAGCTCCCACCTCCCGCTCTCCGTCCATAACCCTCCAACCCCCTCACCTCCATGTACACATCCAACCTTCTCTTAAATGACAGAAGGGACCCTGACACAACTATTTCATTTCGAAGATCATTCACTGAGTGAAAAAGCCACCTCTAATATTTCTCCTAAAGTGTTGCCCCCTTACCCTTAACTCATGCCCTCTTGTTCCAACCTCCCCTGCCCTCAGGGGAAAGAGTCTGTTATGTCTAGTCTATCTATTCCTTTCATATTTTTAAATACCTCTATCAAGTCCCCTCTCAGTCGTCTACGTTCCAATGAATAAAGTCCCAGTCTCCTTAATCTCTCCCTGTAATCCAGATGCTGTAAGCCAGGCAACATCCTTGTAAACCTTCTCTGCACCCTCTCCACCTTATCTATATCCCTTCTATAATTTGGAGACCAGAACTGAGCACAGTACTCCAAACCTGGTGTCACCTTAAACAGCCGCAGCATCACTTCCCAGCTCCTATACACTATACTATGATTTATGAAGGCCAGCAAATCATATGCCTTCTTAACCACCCTGTCTACATGGGTATCCACTCTGTTCCATAACCCCCAGGTCCCTTTGCTCCTCTGTGAGCCTCAATGCCCTCCCCTTAACTGCATATGTCCTATTCTGGTTATTGTTACTGAAATATTGAACAGAAGCAAACACAAAACATAAAGTCTGTTCTACAGGCTTTATTCAACTTAAACTGTGAGAACGCTGTTGTAAGCTCTGAGACTGTCTTCAAGGGGCCGGATCTAGCTTATATCCGGAGGGTGATTGACAGCCAACCGGGTGGGACTTGGTCAATTCAGGTCAGCTGATTGACAGCCAGCCAGGTGTTGCTTATCCTCCTCCTTTTCTGCAGGTACCGAGGTCACCCCCTGCAGTAGGCTCGTTTTGTACCACCACACCTTCATAAATCAAAGTATTGAATATAGGAGTTGGATATTATTGGTAAAGTTATATAAGACTTTGGTAAGGCCAAATTTGGAGTATTGTGTGCAGTTTTGGTCAACTAACTACAGGAAATATATCAATAAGATAGAAAGAGTGCAGAGATTTACTAGGATATTGCCTGGATTTCAAGAACTGAGTTACCTGGAAAAGTTAAATAGGTTAGGACTTTATTCCCTGGAGTGTAGAAGAATGAGGGGAAATTTGATAGAGGTATTTAAAATTATGAGGAGATCAGACAGAGTAAATGTAGATGGGCTTTTTTCTGCTGAGGGTAGGTGAGGTACAAACCAGAGGACATGGGTTAAGGGTGAAAGGGGTAAAAGTTTAGGGGGAACTTCTTCACATAGAGAGCGGTGAGAGTGTGGAACAAGCTGCCAGATGAGGTGGTGAATGAAGGTTCAATTTTAACATTTAAGAAGAATTTGGACAGGTACATGGATGGGAGAGGTATGGAAGTGGGACTAGGCCCAGACTAGAAGGGCTTTTTCTGTGATCCAATGTTCCATAGTTCTATGGTTATGAGGTAGGGAAAGTTTTTTTTCACGTACCTATAGGTTGGCACAACATCATGGGCTGAAGGGCCTGTACTGTGTTGTGATGTTCTATGATCTATCTATCTAATATATGTATATAAATATATAGCATATGCATCTTTTGTCTGTATGTGTGTTATATCTGGTTGACCGTCTGCAGGTTATTGCACCTAACACCAGATTCATTGGGTTGTACCTTGTACTATCAGATTATAACAAATTTGAACTTGAACTTGTGTACAATTTTCCTTGGTCATTTAATTCCCTCAGCATCAGAAAACCTACCTATTTCAGCCACTTACTTTCACAGGTCCCTTGCACTGAGAATTCTAGCCACCCTTTGACTGAAGAAATCATTTTCTTATTTTGAGACTGACCCCTGATTTTAATCCCCCTCCTCTTCCCCCCCCCCACCATCCCGCCCCCACCCTCGCCTCAGCCTGGAGTACCATTCACACTGCTTCTCCTCCTCAAGTTCAGCACGTCTGGATTGCTGTTTACACGTCTAATTTAAACACCATCATGATGTGTTGGCTGCCCTTCGATAACCATCTGAAGAAGAGAGGCAAATTGTCTATGACAGCGAATGATCTTGAAATCTTTATGCTGCACGCGCTCCCCTTCCCAAACTCTGCCCCCTCCAATTCCCAGGGAGAGTGTGCAATTCATTCTTTCGCAGAGGAGGATGGGGTGGAGATTCAGGTGGCCTTCGTCACAGTACTAAACTTTAATATACTGACCCATCTGTCTTCAGAGCGCACACACGTCCTGTCAGCACTCTGCTCAGCCATTTCCTCATGGTATTTTATACAGAGAGAGAGGGAGAGAGGAGGTCAATTGATCAAAACTTAATCAAATCCTCATGTTCAGACCAATTGAACTTCACAAGAACTGAACAATAAATGGCACATGTTTCAAAAAAAGTTAACTGGTAGAGCACTAATGATGAGTGGAGCATGAACCATTCACAACACTTGGTTATTTTCAGAATCAGAACCGGAATCTATCATCGTGAACACGCCATGAAAGTCATAGATTTGTGGGCAGCACGGTTGGCGTAGTGGTTAGCGCAACACCTTTACAGCGCCAACAGTCTGGCCCGGGGTTCGAATCCCATACTGTCTGTAAGGAGTTTGTACGTTCTCCCCGGGGGCTCTGGTTTCCTCCCACGGTTCAAAAAACATACTGGGTGTGTAGGTTAATTGGGTGTAATTGATCAACACACAGTCTTGTGGGTTGAATGGCCTGTAATTGCCCTTTAAGTTTATCTTTTTTAATTAAATTTAAAATCAGGTTCAAATATTAGAAATTATAAATTAGTGGAAAAGAAAAGAAAGTGAGGTAGTGTCAAGAATTATTGTCCCTTCAGAAACCTGATGGTGAAGAAGGTGCCCTTGTGGCACTGAGTTTTGTCTTTAGGCTCCTGTACCTTTTTCCCGATGGTAGAAGAGTGAAGAGGGCCTGGCCTAGGTGCTGGGGATCCTTGAGGCTGCTTTCTTAAGATGCCACCTCTTGCAGATGTCCTCGATGGAGTGAAGGCTGATGCCCGTGATGGCCCTGGCTGAATTTCTTGTCCTGTGCATTGGCATCTCCGTACCAGACAGCGATGCAAGCAGCCAGAATGCTCTCCACAGTACACCTGTGGAAAGTTTTCAGAGACTTTGGGGAAGTACCAAATCTCCTCCAACTCACTGCTAGTGAGCCTTTTTCATTATGGAGGCTCCAGACTGATCAATGGCACAAGGACAGCTTGATCCCCTCCACCATCAGATTTCTAAATGGACAATGAAGCCACAGATGCTACCTCCCCTATCTCTTCATTTGCACTTTTTAAACATAATTTATAGTGATATTTGCACTGTAAATTTGCCACAGAAGCGACAAATTTTGTGACATGTTCATAATAATAAATCTTATTCTGATTCTGATATAAGGTCATGGAAAAAGAATCAAAACATAAGAGCATGAGAAATAGGTTCAGGAGTCGGCCATCCAGCCCGTCGAGCCATTCAATGAGATCACGGCTGATCTGATGATGGGCTCATTTCCACCTACCTGCCTTTACCCCATATCCCTTAATTCCCCGACTATGCAAAAATCTATCCAAACTTCCCTTAAATATATTTACTGAGGTCGCCTCCACTGCTTTAATTCACCACCTCTGGGAAAAACAGTTTCTCCTCATCTCCATCTTAAATCTACTACTGTGAATCTCAAGGCTATGTCTTAATTTTTTTTTTAACTTTTGGACATACAGCACAGTAACAGACCATTTTGGCTCATGGGCCTGTGCTACCCAATTGATCTCCAACCCCTGGTATGTTTTGAAGGGTGGGAGGAAATCAGAGCCCCCGAAGAAAACCCACACATACACGAGGAGAATGTACAAACTCCTTACAGACAGTGCGACATTCCAACTCCGGACCTGATTGCTGCCGCTGTAAAGAGGTGACACTAACTGCTACGGCGCCCCCTAATTCTGGTCTCCCCTACCAATGAAAACAACCAAGTACCTTCATCTTATCTATGCCTTCCAGAATTTTCTAAAAGATCCCCTCTCATTCTTCTAAATTCCAGTGAGTTCAGTCCCATAGGCTAACCCCTTCATCTCTGGAAGAAATGAAAAATTTGATGTGTGAGTGTGTGTGTGTATGTGAGAGAGAGTGTGTGTGTAAGAGAGAGTGCATGTGTGAGAGAGAGAGTGTGTGTGTGAGAGAGTGTATGTGAGAGAGAGTGTGTGTGTGGGGGAGAGGGAGTGTGTGTATGTGAGAGAGAGTGTGTGTGGTGTGTGTGTGTGAGAGAGAAAGAGTCTGTGTGTAAGAGAGAAAGAGCGAGAAAATGGAAAGTGAGAGCATATCAGGGATGGAGAGAGAAGAAGAGAGGGAGAGACAGAATCAGAGGATGGAGGGATGGGCAGAGAGGAGAAAGAAGGTAAGACAGGGACTACCAGAGGGAAATATAAATAGCAAGGGAGAGAGAAGACAGGAGGGGGAAGAGTGCGAGAGAGGTGGGAGGTGAAGAATAGGACTGATGGGACTGCTCTACTAGTACAGAGCTGTTGGATATAATGGCCTTTATCTGTACTGTAAGGAGAGCATACATTGGCTTCTAAGTGATCCAATTGAGCTATATAACACTAGATAAGAATAAAATGAAACATCTTCTGTAAATCTTTTAACATTTTCCAGTCCAAAACAGAGAAGGCAATAATTTGTAAAGCAACATCACACAGGGAACAGGATGTTCAAAGTCCCCACAACCACCAGTGAACTAAATGCCCATCTGTTTTCCTGGTGTTAAGTAAACGCCGCTTTGAAGCATTTCAACTCCACTTGAAAGGCCAACAAGTCTCATATTTCACCCAGCAGTCTGATGCATCACTCCTACAGCACTGGGCACCGGAGTAGATCTTAACCCCACAACCTTCAGACTCATAGATCCGAGTACTCGGCTGGATGAGTCAAGTTCGAAACGGCTGCGTGCATTCAGGAAAGAGGCAAGGGCGCTGGACAAGCATCAATATCTGAATCCTGCAATTAATCAACCTGTCCTCTTTCAATCCCTCGACTTGAAAGGGAGCCCTTGAACAAAGGGGCAAAGCAAAACAGCGTAACCATTCCATTCGTAATCCCTCCTGGATAAGGTGCGCGCAGATGAATATAAAACAATAGCGCCATCACTCAAAGGAGAAGAAGGGAGACCAGTCCTCCTCGTGGGATCCTGCTGTGCACAGATCGTCCGGCACCTTTCTTGCAAACCTATTCATTTCAATGGCTGTGAAACATTGATAAGATAGAGGGAGGTTCCTATTGGTGGTGAAGACTAAAACTAGGGGGCTGAGATGATGTAATGGGGAGGGGGCATATAATTCTAACCCATCACCAGAAATTCTTGAAACATTGACTGCCTATTGAATTCCACAGATGCTACCTGGCCAGCCGAGTTCCTCCAACACTTTCCTGCAGGCTTGGAGTCTCTGTGTCGATGCAATCACGAAGAAGGCTCGCCAGCACCTACACTTCGTGAGGAGATTCGGTAGGTCAACCAAAGACTCTCGTAATCTTCTCCAGGTGTACCTTGGAGAGCAGTCTGGCTATTGCATCAGTGCCTGGTAGGGAGGTGCCAGGGGAAACTGTCCAATTGCAATGTTCCGGTCATTTGCAGAGATCTATGGATCAGAAGAGTTTAGAACAGTGGTTTTCAACCAAAGCGGCAGAGCCCAGTGACCCACGCTTGAATCCGGCGCTGTCTGTCAGGAGTTTGTACGTTCCCCCCGTGTCTGCATGGGTTTCCTCTGCAGGGGGGAGCTCTGGTTTCCTCCCACCCTTCAAAACTTAATGGGGGTTTGTAAGTCAATTGTGTGCAATTGGGCAGCACTGGCTCATGGGCTGGAAGAATCTGGTACAGTGCTGTATGTCTAAATGTAAAATCTAAAAAAAAACTGTTTTTCACTCATGTACCACTTGAAGTAATCACAGAGTAAATATGCCGCAGGTGCTCAGTGGTTAGCAAGGGATTACTTAAGATGGTATATGAATGCGGGGGGGGGGGAAGAAACAGTTGCGAGCCACTGGTTTAGAAGGGGACTAGTCCAGAATACCAAGTTGGTTAGCATGGACAAGTTGGGCCGAAGGGCCCATTCCACACTGTGCTGCTCTTTGATTTAATTGATCTTTGAAGTGGCAGGTAAATGAGCTCACATGGTTCTATCAATGCCGCAGAATTATTGAACGGCCGAGAGAGGTCGTCGGGGTAAATGTTCAAGAGGCGGCTGTTGGTTGGTTTGATTGTTTCATACTTCTGGAATTTTCCAAGCAGTCAGTGGAATGATGGAGACAGGGAATTTATTGAACTGAGGGCTTGACTCCGCTGGTTGAGAGCCTGATGGTTCAGAGGGCACAGAGTCAGCCTGTTATGCAATATTAAAAGAATTCTGCATTAATGTGTGTGTGTGTGTGTGCGTGTGTGTGGGGTTGGGGGGGGTGTTGGTTTGGCAGTCCGTCATGGAATTCCCTCGTAAAAGTGTCGCGCTGACACAAGACGCAGCTGGATGCAGGCAAATGTTGCACTCAGCCTAGTCAGCCGACATCCTTGCAACAAATGGCCGTTTCTCAAGTCAAGTCCAGTCAAGTTTATTGTCTTCTGATTGTACAAGTACAACCCGACGAAACAGCCTTCTCCTGTCCTCGGTGCAAAACACGCAGACACGCGACCAGACATAACACACATACAGATGATACATCTGCAGGCAAGCAATATATCTATAAAAATAAATATGATTTTTTTTGTACAAATTTGTCTCGGAGGGTCAGTGCGAGAGGTTCCTTTGGTCATTCAGCGTTCTCGCTGCCCGTGGGAAGAAGCTGTTCCTCAGCCTGGTGGTACTGGCTCTGATCCTCCTAGATCTCTTCCCTGATGAGAACAACTGAAAGATGCTGTTTGCAGGGTAGAAGGGGTCCTCGCTGATTTTGCACACCCTCTTCAGACAACAATCCTAATAGATCATGCGGTGGGGGGGCGAGAAAGTCTCCAGTGATGCTCTCTGCCACTCATGGCTCCCGTGGATTGATGCATTTCTCCTCCCTACATTCCCCCCACCTGCCCCCCCCACCTCATTTCTAAGCCCTCACCCTGATTCCATCCTCTCCCCTTCATGACATCGGTTTCCAGCTTGACGTTCCAGGGGAGGTGGGGGGTCCTTGAGTATAGAGGCTGCTTTCTTCAGACACCGTTTCTTGTCGATGTCCTCGATGGACTGATGTCTGGTGCCCATGAGGTTGCAGGTCACGTTAACAACCCTCAAGTATCCCACATCCCCAAGTACGGTTTTTGATCAGTGTGAGGAAACAGGAGGCCCCGGGGAAAACTAATGGAGACATGGGGAGAGCGTACCAACTCCTTACAGAGAGCATGGGATTCGAACCCCATTCCTGATCACTGGCACTGTACCTGCTGCACATGGTCGTGGATCATGCAGTATCTGTAAATTAAAATTAAATCAAGGGGCCAGGGTAGAGCAAAGAGCATTGGAATTAGAATCAGAATCAAAATTTATTGTCATGAACAAGTCGTTGTTTTGTGCTATCACAGGTGCAAACATTTAAATCAACCACCTTACAAAAATAACTAAAAAGTCAAAGTGAGGCAGTGCCTCAATGTTCATTCAGAAATCTGATGGCATTGGGGAAGAAGCTGTCCTCGTGCTGCTGAGTGCTTGTTTTTAGGCTCCTGGACCTTTTCCCCAATGGTACCAATGTGAATAGGGTATGGCCTGGGTGGTGGGGGTCTTGAGGATAGAGGCTGCTTTCTGAAGACACTGCCTCTTGCAGATGTCCTCGATGGAGTGAAGTCTGGTGCCCATGAATTTGCAGGTCGAATTAACAACTTTCTGGAGTTTATTCTTGTCCCGAGAGTTACCACCTCCATACCAAACAGTGATGCAACCAGCCAGAATGCTCTCTGCGGTACACCTGTATATGTTTCTGAGAGCCTTCAGTGACATACTGAATCTCCTCAAACACCGCTTGGTGCAGAAAAACACAAAAGCTGCAGATAATGGAATCTTGAGCAGACAAAAAAAATCACTGGACGAACTTGACAGCTCAGACAGTATCAATGAATAGAAATGATCAGGTGTAGCGGCGGCTACACTGCTCTTGCAACAACACACGCAACCAGACAAGTTGAGCTCAGTGAGCAGACTCGTTTATTGCAGGCTACTGGGCTGCACTTATACTCCCAGCCTGGACCTGGCTGAGAACCATGCTGGAGGGTGCTGACGTCACCCAGGTGTCATGTGGTCCCCAAGCGCAGGTTTCTGAGCCCCGAGCTGGAAGGGAGGGAAACCCCCGATGACGCCATTTTAGCCGGCTGCCCCGCCACGTGGCTTACAAGCGGGGCCGGTTTGCCTGCCTTGTGGTGAGCCGCCACACAGGTAACATTTCAAGGTGAAGCCCTTTGTCAACAATGAGATGGAAAAGGTGGTAAACAAGAGGGAGAGCAAATTCTGGAAAAAAATGGAGCAACACATTAAATGCTGGAGGAACTTAGTGAGTCAGGCAGCATCCAAGGAAAGCAGTGAATATTTGATGTTACGGGCCAAGAAACTGGCAGACGCCTGAATAAAAGGTTTGGGAATGGGCGAGGGGGAGGAGAATGGGCTGGCAGGCGATAGGGAAGCAATGGAGGAAAGTACCAAGCTGGGAGGTGATAGGAAGAATAGACAGAGGGCTGAGGAAGATGCTCTCTGATAAGAGGAAGGAAGGGAAGGGGGCAGGGAGATGGAGGAAGGCAGATGTGAGTGACGGGCAGGGGAGGGGAAAGAGAAGAAGGAGTGGGGCCAGAGAGATAGTGGAAAACTGGAGAGGGGGTCTAACGGAATTTGGAGGTCGATATTGATGCCATCTGGTTGGAAACTGCTGAGGCAGAATATAAGATTTTGTGCCTCCAATTTGCCTTTAGATTAAAAAGTAAAATGACATAGAGTACGAAGCTGGGGAGGTGTGGTGTGCTATCGAACAGAAGCAAACACACAAATCATAAAGCCTGTAACAGAGGTCCCACAGGTGATAGGATGGAAGGTGTAAGAAGTGAAAAGACATGTAAGAAGTGAAAAGACTCGAGATCCTAGATAGGGGTGAACTGGAAGCTCTTATAGCTGGAAACCTCTGGACCCCTCCCCCAGGTTCTTTCCCAGCCTTTCTATGTAATTTTACCTTTTTACCTTAGTCTTGATGGAGGCGATCTTTGACCCACTACCATCAGGAAAAATGTACAGAAGCATCAAAATCAGGACTGCCTAGCTGATGAATAGCTTCTCCCTGGAGGCTGTGAGATTGTTGAAGGGTATCCTGTAACCAAGTAAATCATCCCAAAATATTTAGATTGAATTATGTTATCTCTTTATGTATATTTGTGATTATTATATGCTCTGTGTGCAATCATGCATGTGTGTGTGTATGTTTCTGTGTGTGTGTGTGTGTGTGTGTGTGTGTGTGTGTGTGTGTGTGTGTGTGTGTGTGTGTGTGTGTGTGTGTGTGTGTGTGTGCGCGTGTGTGTGTGTGAGTGCCCTATGGTCCAGAAAAATGATGTTATGCTATTTCATCTGGTGGTATGTGAACAGTCAGGTGATAATAAACTTGAAGTAAAACATGAAAGTCTGCACACACCATGGTTGAAGTGAAAACAACGCTGGAAATCTCAGTAGGTCCTTTATAGAGTAAAGATAAAGATACATAACCAATATTTTGGCCTTGAGCCCTTAATCAAGGTATGAAAAAATGTCGGCAGGCATCCAAACAAAATGGTGTTGGAGGTGGGGAGGATGGGATGGGCAGGCAGGTGATGGATAAGGGAGGGAGAACACATCAGCAAACAAGGGGAGGGGGATGACTCTGTAAATGAGAGAGAAGGGGGTAGAGAGCTGGAGGAAAGAAGACAGAGGGATGGGGAGGGAGGGAAAATGGGGAGTGGTCCAGAAGAAACTGGAGAAGTCGACATTAATGCCATCCATTTGGAGAGGGCCCAAATATTGTTGCTTCTCCAATTTTCAGGTGATCTAGGTTTGACAGTTCATGAGGACATGGACAGACCTGTCAGCGTAGGAGTGGAGTGCTTATCGAAATGGAACTGGGAGATCCCTGTCACTCCCCACACTCTCATCAGCTCCCTCTAGTCATACACACCAGAGGCAAATCACAGGGACCAAGACACATCCTTGGGATGTGGTGAAGCACACACTGGGAGAGTGTGCAAACTCCACACAGACAGCACTGGATTGAAGCTGACGTTTCCAGTCGGAACCCTTCATCAAGAGCTATATAATACAAGACGTGTGACAGGATGCGTCCCTTAAAGCCAGGGCCAGTGCCAGTCTAGGGCAAAGCCAAGTAATTGCAGTGCACCCCCCCCCCCCAAAAAAACAACTTTGATTTTCAAAAACAGATGTTATGTAGAAAAAAATGAAAAGCACAAAACTTGAAACAGCTAAATGTATTTAAAATTGCAAGAGTAAGTAATACATCAATCTTTGATTATCTTTCTCAAATACAAATGAAAATATTTTGGCACACAAATCATTTTGAACTAAAGTGGACTTGGTAGAATGCAACCCTCCGCCAAGGGCAACACATCATTAAAATCTTTTATTTTACACAAGTCCTTCGACCTTCCAGTGTCCATTTTGTCCCACGAGAACGAAAATACCCCTTTGGCCCATCAGATTTGCTCTGAATTTTTTTTTCCCATGTTTCTCTCATTTCCACCGCCACCCACCAGCCCCCCCCCCTCCCCCGCCCACCTCCACTTACACACTGTAGCAAAGGCCAATAATCTACCAGGCCACATCTTTGGGATTCGAGAGGAAATTGAAGCCTCTAGAGGAAGCTCACACAGTCACAGGGAGAAGGTACAGACTACATGCAGACAGGGGCAGGGTTCGGGGCAGAAGCCAGATCACTGGAGATCCGAGGGAGGTAGCCGCTCTATTCATTGCACCACTGTGAGATGGGATCAGTTAGAGCAATGATAAAGTTGATTGCATGTCCCTTTAAGAACGGTCCAGAAGGAAAGTACCTCCATATCACCCAACAACAACTGTGAGAACTTGCCATACATTGATCAAGAACTCTGAGCAAAATGTAACTCTATAATTTCAGCGTGGCTTCACACACAGGAATTCAAGAATGCCTTTCTGTTAGTCAGCCTTCTGAAGTTCTCATGTTTTATAAAACTTTGACATCTAGGATAAAGAAAATCATTAATATAACGTCAAACAAAATGGCGTGGCGTAATTGCTGAGTTGATTTCTTTTAAGAATTTATATATTTGTATTTCTTATCTATGAATATTGATAGTTATTCCACTATTAGAAACCAGATGGTATTTGTCCTGAGCTGTCCTCAACAAATTACCCTGGACCACCTTAATCTCAAATCTGCTTGGTTCCCCTTCTCATGAATCACGATACTCTAAAGAGGGGCTGGACGTGGACCGACCAACTTTTCTTGGTGAAGGGTTAATAAATTGCTCAAACCAATGTTAGAATTATTGGAACAATAAATGTAAATATCTCACTTACTCAAATAGCCATTCAGACTTCCATAAGACTCCCCTGGGCAGTCGGCCTACAGGTGCATGCCGGAGCTTCTGACACCGACTCCAAACTCTCCCCTCGGCCTGCCTGAACTGTGGTGCAGTGCCTCTCATGGGTCTGCACCCTAGGCGGATGCCTAGTTGGCCTAATGGTAGCGTCAGTCCTGCTTAAAGTGGTATCAAGATGAAGGTACTGGCTGTAGTGGCACAGCAGACTGAGATCAATTGGACAATACTTTCAAAGAGAGACAATGGGTACAAAATGATTATTCATGCAATAAAAGGACTCCCCCCCCCACCCCCCACGTCACCTGTTCTCCACATCGGGCTTCCCACCCAAACCCCAGTTCAGGCCAAAGGCCATGTGCGCTCATCCTCCTGAATGAAAGGGTGTTGCACTCTCTCTTGAGTGCTCTTGGTCCTTGGCAATCCCACATGAATAGCTTGAATGTCTCTTTTTTTTAAATTAAAAAAAAATTCATTCAATAAAATTCTATAATTTTGCATTGAACAGTACAGCATAGAAACAGATCCTTCAGCCCATCTAGTCTCTGCCGAACTGTAGTATTATCCCATTGCCCCACACCCGGACCATCGCCCTCAATTCCTCTCCCAACCATCCACCTGTCCAAATCTTTCTTAATGGTCAAAATCGAGCCCACCTTCACCACTTCAGCTGACAGCTCATTCCATCATCTCACTGCATGAAATTCCCCCTCATGTTCCCTTTTAAACATTTCATCTTTCACCCTTAACTCATGTCCTCTAGTCCTTAATCCAAAGTGAATTATTAGACCAAGCCTTTGGATTACCAATAACAGAAACCGCTGTAACCTGCTGGTAACTCCTTCCAACACTTTATTACTGAGATGGATTTGGTAGGGAAGTGTTTCATCTGTTTTTCCATTGGTAAAAGGTGTCACTCAAAGCTTCACAAAAGCAGATTGCCTGGTATTTAATAGGAGCAGAAATAGTCCATCTAGTCTGCCCTGCCATTTAATCATGATCTGATCCATTTTCCCACTCAGCCCCACCTCAGGTTTATTGTCATCTGATTGTAGCAGAACTACCCGACAAAGTAGTGTTGCCGGTCCACTGTACAAAATACGCAGACACATAACCAGACATAACACATGCACAGACAAGTAATATAGGACAAATATTTTCTCTACACAAATAAATAAATAAATATTGTTGCGTGAATATGAGAGTCTTGGCTGGTAACTGTGCGCAGTTCCTTTGGTCGTTCAACGTTCTCACTGCCCGTGGGAAGAAGCTGTTCCTCAGCCTGGTGGCGCTGGCTCTGATCCTCCTGTATCTCTTCCCCGATGGTAGCAGCTGAAAGATGCAGTGTGCAGAGTGGAAGGGGTCCTCACTGATTCTGGGCGCCCTCTTCAGACAACGATACCGATAGACCACGTTGATGATGGGGAGGGAGACCCCAGTGGATCCTCTCTCTGCCACTCTTATGGTCCTGTGGATTGACCTCTGATCCATTTCTCTGTAGCATTTTCTGGCCATCTCCCCATAACCTTTGATGCTCTGGCTACTCAGGAAATTAGCAATCTCTCCCATAAATGACTTGGCCTCCACAACCGCCTATGGGAATAAATTCCAGATTCACCAGTGCTTGGCCAAAGAATTCCTACAGAGAATATTTCCTACCTTTAGTGAAAACACTTCCACCCCAATGACCCCCCACTCCAACCCCTGCCTGGTCTTTACCATCCCCTCTGACCTTCTCCTCTCGGAGACAGAAGGCTCTGTCCTCAGTAGAGGCCTCACCTCTACAAGTTGCGTGCATGCCATGATGCCAAAATCTTCTCCTGGCTCCATCTCTGTTCCTATTTCCACAACTCGGATTCTCTGTTCTGAGCGGATACCCTTCAATCCTAAAGTTGTGTCCTCTTGTTCAACTACCATGGGAAACAACTTTTCTACATCTACTCTGTTCTTGCTTTTCAACATTCAAAAAGTTTTAATGTGATCCCCCTCGTTCTCCTAAATTACAACAAGTACAGGCCAAGAGCTGTCAAACACTCCTCATGTGGTAACCATTTCATTCCTGGAATCATCCTCTCCAATGTCAGCACATCCTTTCTTAAATGAGTGTTGCACCATCAGACAATGCAGATGTTTAAACGATGCTAAAAATAGGAAAGGAGTGAAACACAAAAGTCTACTGTGATTGTAGTGAAAAGGTGTAGAGCAGGCAGAAAGCAGAACTTAGGCATCCAGGAGAAGGAAGGTTTAAGGCGGGACATGGGGTCTGT
The DNA here is from genome assembly GCF_036971445.1 of Narcine bancroftii. Classification (NCBI taxonomy): domain Eukaryota; kingdom Metazoa; phylum Chordata; class Chondrichthyes; order Torpediniformes; family Narcinidae; genus Narcine; species Narcine bancroftii. Next base: position 8,726,673 of record NC_091471.1, read on the forward strand.
AGTGATGAGGGTGGAGTATCCTGGTTTGTGGAAGTAGACTCGGAGACGGAGCCAGCAGATTTTGGCATCCTGGCATGCGTGGAACTTGTTGAGGCCCCTACTGAGGACAGAGCCTTCCGTCCTCAAGAGGGGAAGGTCAGAGGGGATGGTGAAGACCAGTGGGGAGTCAATGGGATGGAGGTTTTCTTTCCCTCCAGTTCATCCGTGCTTTCACTAAATGTGGGGAAAATTCTGTGCAACACACCTCAATGGCAAGGGTAGAATATAATCCCCTCAATATTGAAGGCCTGAAAAGACAGTCAATGTTCCTGAGAGTTCAATAATTCAATCACTTTCCTTTCAAAATTAAACAAATTCAAATTCATTTTAAATTACAGATTGATTTTGTTTAAAATTAATTTCTGACTAATTCCCTTGCACAGTAAAATGAATCGAAGTAAATCGGAAGGCTCATCATTGCCCAGTAGAACAGGGATGGAAATTAAGTACATTGCCTTGCTACAAAATGCTAATTTCATAATATTAAAGGGAATCATTGCCCAATATTGTAAGTGCAGCAAAGTCATTAAAATAGCAAGGATGATATTGAGGTGGATGGAGAATTGCTTGACGGACAGGAAGCAAAGTGTAGGAATAAACGGGCTATTTTCTAAATGGCAGGCAGTGACTAGTGGGGTACTGCAAGGTTCAGTGCTGGGGCCACAGTTATTTACAATAAATATCAATTACTTAGGTGATGGAATAGTTTGCAGATGACACGAAGCTGGGTGGCAGGGTTAGCTGTGTGGAGGATGCAGGGTGACTTGGACAAGTTAGGTGAGTGGGCCAAGGTGTGGCAGATGCAATATAATGTGGATAAATGTGAGGTTTTCCACTTTGGAGGCAAGAACAGGAGAGAAGATTATTACCTAAATGGTGTCCAATTAGGAAAAGGAGAGATGCAACAAGACCTGGGTGTCGCTGTGCACCAGTCATTGAAAGTGGGTGTGTGGGTACAGCAGGCAGTGAGGAAAGCATTGAGGATTAGATGACAGGAGCAGAGAGGTTCCACTACGGCTGTACAAGGCCATGAAGAGACCACACCTGGAATACTGTGTATAGTTTTGGTCTCCTTATATGAGGAAAGACATCCTTGCCATAGAGGGAATGCAAAGAAGGTTCACTAAACTGATACCAGGGATGGCAGGACTTGCATATGAAGAAAGGCTGGATGGAATAGGCTTATACTCACTGGAATTTAGAAGATTGTGGAAGGATATTTCAGAAATGTATAAAATTCTTATAGAATTGGACAGGCTGGATGCAGGAAGGTTGTTCTCGATGTTGAGGAAAACCAGAACCATGGATCACAGTTTAAGTCTTTTAGGACTCAGATGAGAAAAAAAAATGTTCTCTCGGAGAGTGGTGAATCTGTGGAATTCTTTGCCACAGGAAGTGGTTGAAGCCGGTTCCTTATCTCTATTTAAGTGGGAGTTAGATTTGGCACTTGTGGCGAAGGGGATCAGGGGATCTGGGCAGAATGCAGGGACTGGGTGCTGAGTAGATGATCAGCCATGATCAAAATGGCGGTGTAGGCTTGAAGGGCCAAATGGCCGACTCCTGCACCTATTTTCTATGTTTCTATATTTTAATTCTTTGGTTTTGGGGTTGAACGTCCCTCAAAGTGCCCTCCTCATTTATTGTCATATGATAGGATGGAGTATGTAATATTACATGAATGGCCTTCTTTCTGCCATAAGGTAGATAAAGAGTCACCATTTCTGTCACCCGGTGCCCCTTACAGGAAGAGAGAAAGAGAATCAAAAGAGAGTCAGCGAATGTCCGTTGGTTCACCTCCAACGCTCCAGCAGCCTCACAGACTCCTGTTCGATCTATTGGCCACTCGAGCTCCAGATCCAAACCTCCGACACGGTCAGGAAGCCTTCAGCACCCAAGGCTCCTCAGGAGCTCTTCTTGCCCTCAGCCATCTCTCGAATCCCGGTTGCCATGAGCAAGTCCCCAGCAGACCGCAGACCCTGTTGTCTCCCTGGCCGCAAGACGTCTGCAGCCAGAACTGAACTGGAGGTTGCATGCTGCGGAGGCTGCGGGAGCACTAAAGGCAAATGCACAAACACTCAGTGACTCTGGTGGTGGGGGGGGGTGGACTCTCTTTTGCTTCTCCTTCTCAGACTGTAAAGGGCACTGGGCAATGCTAATACTAATAGCAAATCGATGTTCTGTCTTATGGCAGACTAAAGGCAATTTCACAAGACCATAAGGCATAGGAGCAGAAATAGGCCACTCAGCCCATCGAGTCAGCCCCACCATTTAATCATGAACTGATCCATTTTCCCACTTTGTATCATCTGCAAACTTGGCCACAAAACCATTCATGTCATCATCCAAATCATTAATACACAACATAAGAAGCGGCCCCAACATCGACCGCTGTGGAACACCACTAGTAACTGGCCGCTACTCCGAATATAATCCCTGTATTCCAACCCTCTGATTCCTGCCAATCATCCAATGCTCTACCCCCTTTGGAATGTTTCCTGTTATACCATCAGCTCTTATCCTGTAACATAGCCTCATGTGCAGCACTTTGTCAAAAGCCTTCTGAAAATCCAAATACACAATATCCACTGCTTCTCCTTTACTCAGCCGGTTTGTCTCTTCCTTGATGAATTCCAATAGGTTTGTCCCGTAAGGAAACCGTGTTGGCTTAGGCCTGTCCTGCCATGTGCCTACAAGTACTCTGTAACCTCACCCTTGACAATCGACTCCAACATCTTCTCAACCATTGACGTCAGGCTAACGGGTCTATAATTTCCTTTCAGCTGCCTCCTTCCATCCGTGAATAGTGTGGTGACATTTGCGATTTTCCAGTCATCCAGGACCATGCCAGGATGTATTGATTCCCGAAAAAATGATTACCAATGCCTCCACAATCTCTACTGCTGCCTCCTTCAAGGCCCGAGGGTGCATCGGGTCCGGGAGACCGCATCCACATTTAGTTATTCAGCTTTCTGAGCACTTTCTCCCTTGAAATAGTAACTGCACTCACTTCCCTTCCCTGATACCCTTCAACATCTGGCACATGGCTAGTGTCTTCCACAGTGAAGACTGAGGCAAAATACTCCTTTAGACTCTGCCATCTCCTTGCGTCACATTATTATTTTTCCGACATCATTTTCTAATCATCTCTTAGTTAGTCTCACCCCTCTTTTATTCTTTATATACTTGAAGAAACTTTTTGTATCCTCGTTGATATTAATTGCCAGCCACTTTCATACTTCATCTTTTCCCTCCTTATGATTTTTAGTCACTTTCTTTAAGTTTTTAAAAACTTCCCAATTCTCTAACTTCCACGGCCCGGTTAGCACCACGCATTTTCAATGCCAGCGATCGGGACCGGGGTTCGAATCCGAGCTGTCTGTAAGGAGTATATACTTTCTCCCCAGGTTTTCCCCGGGGGCTCTGGTTTCCTTCCACCTTTTGAAATGTACCAGGGGTTGCAGGTTAATTGGGTGTAAATTGGGCACCATGGGGTCATGGGCCGAAATAGCCTGTAACTGTGCTGTAGATCTGTCTAAATTCCCACTAAATTTTGCTTCCTCGTATGCTTTCACGTTGCCTTTGATTCCCTAGTCAGCCATGGTTGTGACTTTTTCCATTCGAATATTTCCTCATTTTTGGTAAGTATTTATCCTGCACCTTTCCCATTTCTTGCAGCAACTCCATTCATGGGTGCTCTGCTGTCTCCCCAACTAGAGTCCCCTTCCTATCTACTTTGGCCAGTTCCTCTCTCATGCTGCTGTAATTTCCTTTACTCCACTTAAATACCAACACATCTGACTTTTTCATTAATATTATATTTCTGTTTTATAACACGGCAATAAATAGAATCTGATCTGAATGTCGCCAAAACTAATTGTAGAATTTAGGAAGGGAAAGCCTGAGGTGTACGGTGCAGTGATGATCGGGGAAACTGAGGTGGAGAGGGTGAGCAAATTGAAATCGCGGAGGATCTTTCTCGGACCAACATCGTGAAGAAAGCACGTCAGGGCTTCTACTTTCTCAGAGGTTTGCTATGATATAGGAAATGTTGGCAAACTTCTACAGGTGTGTGGTGGAAAGTGTGCTGACCGGCTGCATCACGACCTGGTATTTTAAATTTAAATTTATAATTTTAAAAAATTTTAGACATACAGCACGGTAACAGGCTATTTCAGCCCACAAGTCCGTGCCGTCCAATTTACACCCAATTAACCTACACCCCTAGTATATTTCAAACAGTGGGTGGAAACTGGAGTGCCCTGGGAAAACCCTTGCAGGCGTACAGGAGAACATACAGACCTGGGAAAAAGTATAGACTTGTTACGGACATTTGAACCCCTGTCCCGGTCATTGGTGCTATAAAGGTGTGGCGCTAACTGCTATGCCCACCGTGTGGCCATATGGGGCGCCAATACCTTTGAGCAAAAAGAACTGCAAAAGATAGTGGGCACAGCCCAGCACATCACAGGCAGAACTCTCCCCACTATCGAGAACATCTACAGGGAACGCTATCGTCGGAGAGAAGCAGCAATCATCAAAACCATCCAGCACATGCTCTGTTCTCGCTGCTGCCATCAGGAAAGAGGTAGAGGAGCCACAAGACTCGCACCACCCAGTTCAGGAACAGCTGCTCCCCCTCCACCATCAGACTCCTCAACCACAAACTCAATGAGGAACTCATTCGAGGACTTTGCACATTGTTTAATACTGAATATTTTTTTCTGCATTTGCAGTCAACTTGTGTATATTTCTTTCTCAGTTTACATTTGCACTTTTGTATGCATGTCTTTGTTCCTGAGTACAGTTTGCAGTTACTGAGAAGTAAAAGTTCTGCCTGGGATGCAGGAAAAAGAATCTCCGGGTTGTATGTGATGACATGCATGTGCTCTGACAATAAATTTGAACTTGAACAGTATTCTGTACCTAACCTGTGTTTTCCCTCTCCCGAGAGTGTGTGACAGGATAGTGTGGGCCTTTTATCTATGTCCTCGAAATGACAGGACAGAGGGAATCATTCTGCATCTAATCTATGCTGCAACCATCCTGGGAGTGTGTACTGAAACATTGCAGAGGGAGCTTTAGTCCGTGCCTAACCTGTGATGACCCTCTCCTGGGAGCTTGCGATGGTACACACCTTTCTTTTAAACATTTCCTCTTGCTGCATGCGCAAAGGGTTTGGTGAGTATTTTTAAACAGGTTTCTCATTCGTTCCCCTCCCCCATCAGATTTCTGAATGAACCACAGACACTGCCTCCCTTTTGTTTTCCTCAATAATTTATTGTTTTTAAATAGTGTATTTACAGGAATGTAATCTGCAGCAATGAACAAAACTGCGGCCGCAAAACAACTAATTTTGTGACCCATGATCGAGGCGATATATTTGCATTCTCACTCTGATTCAGAAACCAAACTGTGAAACTCTCATGGATTCATTATCTTCAGGTATAAAGTTCAATTTCTGACTCAATATTAAATCTTCCAACTTCAAGTAAGTTCGAAAATTCAAGAATGAGTATGGATTTTGATGAGGTGGACTGCTTCATGAAGTCCATGACTCGGGACATGCAGCCACACACTTGAGCTTGTCCCTCAAGTCTTGGGAAGCAGAGAACCACAATTCTGCTTTCGACCTTAGGGCTCGATTTGTGAGGAAAGACTGGAAAATCCTGAATTCTTAGCCTCGAAAGTGAACCGTGCTCCACTGATGATACAGCGGGCTCTTGGCTTGTGCTCGTTGGAATTTAGAAGAATGGGTGGGGAAGGGGGAAGTGGGGGGAGGAATCTCTTAGACATTTTGAATGTTGAAAGGTGTGGACGGAGTAGATGTAAAAACGTTGCTTCTCAGGGTGGGAAAGTTTAGGGCAAGAGGGCACACCTTCAGAGATGCCAGGAATTTCTTTAGCTGGTGGGTGGCAAGTCGGAGGAATTTGTAGCCACAGGCAGTGGTGGAGGTCAAGTCAATGGGTGTATTTAAGGCAGAGATTGATTGGTTCTTGATTAGTCAGGGTATCAAAGGTTACGGGGAGAAGAGGGGGCAGTGGGGCTGAGGGGAGAATAGATCAGCTCAAGATTGAATGGCAGGGCAGACGCGATGGGCGAAATAGTCTAATTCTGCTCCTTTGACTTATGGAATTCTATCCTGATCTAGGAGAGAATGGTTCAAACTCAAAGCACTGGTGTTGGACTTGTCCCTCAAAATGAATTCCAGTCCAAAGGAGACCATAATCAGAGAATTAATTGAAAAAGAACTGGATGTTGTAATGTCACTATTGGAATCAGAATCAAAATTGATTGCCATGGCTAGATCATGAAATTCGTGCTTTGTGGCAGCATCACAGATGCAAATATTGATATAAATTGCATTTTAAAAATAAATATTATTTGAAAGAAGAGAAAATGAGTATCTCTTGTTCTTTCTTCTTTTCCACAGAAAATTCAAGTGAGAGTCTATGATTCATTGTGCATTCAGAAATGCAATGGCGTAATGGAGAAAGTTGTCTGTGTACATTCGGGTAAAGATGCATAGAAAGGCTAGAGGAACTGAGTCGGTCTTGCAGCATCCATAGAAGATAAAGATATAATGACCTACATTTCGAACCTGAGCCTTTCCTTGACAGGAGCTCAGTCAGGAGCCGATCTGCTTCAGCGCCAGCCTTTCAAAACACTTCATCACTATTGATGTGAGTGCCCACTGGTCGATAATTATTGAGGCAGGTTACAACACACTTCTTGGGCACTGGTATGATCGAGGTCTGCTTGAAACCAAGTGGGTCAAAAGCCCTGCAGGAGTGAGATGTTGAAGCTCTCTGTGAATACATTGGCAAGTTAGTCAGCACAGGTTTTCAGTGCTCCACTGGATACTCCTTCCTGACTAGATTCAGTCTCCTGAAGGCAGTCCAGACGCCATACTAACAGTAGAGAGTCATCATGAGACATGGTGGAATGCAGGATCTTTTTGTAGTGGTGATTAAATTGGGAGTAGAAGGCATTGGGAGAGAAGCCTTGCACAGGATTTGGTTTTGGAGCAGTTATGTCAGTTAGGCAGACTCATGGGACAGAGACTGACACAGATATACCCAGTCCCAGAGGCCACACTGATACAGAGATACCCCAGACCTACAGTCCATACTGACACAGAGATAGCCCAGTCCTACAGGACACACTGACACATAGATACCCAGACCCACAGGCCACACTGACACAGAGATACCCAGACCCACAGGCCACACTGACACAGAGATACCCACTCCTACAGGACACACTGACACAGACATACCCAGTCCCAAAGGATACACTGACACAGAGATACCCAGACCCACAGGACATACTGACACAGAGATACCCAGACCCACAGGACACACTGACACAGAGATACCCAGTCTTACAGGCCACACTGACACAGAGATACCCAGACCCACAGGACATACTGACACAGAGATACCCAGACCCACAGGCCACACTGACAGAGATACCCAGACCCACAGGCCACACTGACACAGACGTACCCAGACCCACAAGCCACACTGACACAGAGATACCCAGTCCTACAGGACACACTGACACAGACATACACAGTCCCAAAGGACACACTGACACAGAGACACCTAGACCCACAGAACACACTGACACAGAGATACCCAGTCCTACAGGACACACTGACACAGAGATACCCAGTCCTACAGGACACACTGACACATAGATACCCAGACCCACAGGCCACACTGACACAGAGATACCCAGTCCTACAGAACACACTGACACAGTCATACCCAGTCCCAAAGGATACACTGACACAGAGATACCCAGACCCACAGGCCACACTGACACAGAGATACCCAGACCCACAGGACACACTGATACAGAGATACCCAGACCCACAGGCCACACTGACACAGAGATACCCAGACCCACAGGCCACACTGACACAGACATACCCAGACCCACAGACACACTGACACAGAGATACCCAGTCCTACAGGACACACTGACACAGGCATACCCAGTCCCAAAGGATACACTCACACAGAGATACCCAGTCCCACAGGACACACTGACACAGAGATACCCAGACCCACAGGACACACTGACACAGAGATACCCAGTCTTACAGGCCACACTGACACAGAGATAGCCAGACCCACAGGACACACTGACACAGAGATTCCCAGACCCACAGGCCACACTGACACAGAGTACCCAGTCCCACAGGACACACTGACAAAGAGATACCCAGTCCTACAGACCACACTGACACAGAGATACCCAGTCCTACAGGACACACTGTCACAGAGATACCCAGACCCACAGGCCACACTGACAAAGAGATACCCAGTCCTACAGGACATACTGACATAGATACCTAGACCGACAGGACACACTGACACAGAGATACCCAGTCCTACAGGACGCACTGACACAGAGATACCCAGACCCACAGGCCACACTGACACAGAGATACCCAGTCCTACAGGATGCACTGACACAGAGATACCCAGACCCACAGGCCACACTGACACAGAGATACCCAGTCCTACAAGACGCATTGACACAGAGATACCCAGACCCACAGGCCACACTGACACAGAGATACCCAGTCCCACAGGACACACTGACCCACAGCAAGCTATCTCCTTGACAGAGGGGTTCAGTAACATAAAGGATTGGGTAAGTATATTCAGGAAATTTCCCATAAGAATTTTAGAGGTGTACAGTAGAGGGGAAAGCCCTTCTGTATTCCTGGATGAGCTGGCAGATGCTGGAATTTGAAGTCATGCACAATCTACCAAAGGAACTCAGTGGATGGAGCAGCATCAGTGGGAGAAAAGGATGGTCGAAGAATTGAGAGGGTTTCGCTTTGGAACCATGGCCATTGTTTCTCCCCTCTGATGCTGCTCCACCCACCGATGGCTAGACTCACCATCAGGCACCAATCTGTTCTCGTCCCTTTCGCCAGGGCTCTGTGAATCCCGCAGCATCCTGAAGAGGGCGCATAAAATCATGGAGGGCCCCTTCCACCCTGCACACAGCATCTTTCAGTTGCTCCAGTCGGGGAAGAAATACAGGAGGATCAGAGCCAGCACCACCAGGCTGAGGAACAACTTCTTCCCACGGGCAGTGAGAACGCTGGGCAATTCATGAACTGCTCATACAAAACCCCATGACTCTACTATTTATTAAACAATAGTATTTATTTCATTTAATATTTGTATATGCGCATAGCGCGTGTGTATAATTTGTCTCTATGTGTGTTTGCAGTGTGTTGCACCAAGAACTGGAGAACAGTGTTTCATTGGGTTGTACTTGGACAATCGGATGATAAGTAAGCTTGAACCTGAACTTGGTGTAAGGACTGTCAGGATAAGACAGGCTCCGATCTCCCATCCATTGCAGATTTGTGGAGATACCTGCAGAAGGTAAGCAATTTCAAAAAAGACCCCTATCACCCTGGTCACAGCCTCTTTTCATTGCAGTAAAAACACAGCTTCTCGTGTTCTTTACGTAGCAAAGATAAAGATACATAACCATCGCTTCGGGCTTGAGCCCTTCAATGAGATATGAAAAAATGTTGGCAGGCCCCCAAACGAAATGGTGGGAAGGAGGGGCAGGGGAGGAGCACAGGCCCACAAGGCAGGAGGTAATAGGTGGATAAGGGAGGGAGGGCACACCAGAAAACAAGGGGAGGAGGGATGGCTCTGGGAATGGAGAGGAAAGCGTGGGAGAGCTGAAGGAAAGGGGACAGCGGGAAGGAGAATGAAGAGTAGTTTAGCAGAAACTATAAAAGTTGGATAATGCCATTCTGCTGGAGGGTGCCCAGATGGAAAATCAAGTGTTGTTCCCCAATTTTTGGGTGGTCTCGGTGTCATGAGGCCATGGACAGGCATATGTGAGTATGGGAGTAGGGTGGCACAGTTGGAAGACACGCTCCCTCACAGTTATAGTGTCCCAGATTCAATCCAGTGCTGTCTGTGTGGAGTTTGCATGCTCTCCCTGTGTGAGCCGTCCTCCCACATCCCAAAGATGTGCATCGTTCCCCACGATTTGTAGGACTAGAGGGAGCTGAAGAGAGTGTGGGGAAAATAAACAGAAATTGGGATGTGTAGTGCCGGTGTAGAACGCAGATGAGGGCAGGACCAGAAAAGGCCCTTCGGCTGAACGCAATGACCAAATCAAATCGAGCTCTGTTGCTTGCACTTGACAGATATCCCTGCATATTCACGTAAATGGGCAGCAGATGGTTAGTACAGAGGGTGGGCAGAAGAGCCTATATTTCATGCTCTGAGTCTCTGTCTTTATGAATCTACATCAAAGGAGCTGTATAAATAGGAAGACAATCCTGTAAATCCATGAGGTGGTTGTATGGTTCTATTGGCATTAAGTAATTCAGATCAGCATGTAAACATGTGAAATGCATTATTATCTGTCTCTAAACAACATTAATTCATGAGCGAGTCAAGCATTTTTTTTAATTAATGAGGTTTTTAGATTGCTTTGTTTTTCTGTGAAAAATTGTTATCATTTGTATATCTGAAAGATGTGAAGTGCTCCTGTGAATTGGATATGTCTGTATAGTTCTTTGTAACTGCAACTCATGTGGATGGTTTTGCAAATGATTAATTTTGTAAACTGACAGGTATTTGGATAGTTGTAGGTGGCTTTGAGACGTGTGATCATTATTGTATCTCAAATGATATAATGAAAAGGGAAAAGATTTTCTGAATTGAGCGTGATTAGTGAGACGGCAAAAATATCATTGGTTTTGTGATGAGATCTTTGCCTCGGTTTCCGTTTCATTTATCACAGAAGTGAAATGAAGGGCCAGAGGTGAAATGAGACAATGCTGTTAATGGCAAGGAAGCCGGAAGCTGTGGGGGAAAGATTGGTTTCTCCTTCTACCATTTGTGTTGTGACCCTGAGAGAATTTCCAGCATCTTCTAAAATTTTGTGCATGTCCTGTCGATGAACCCAATCTGCCCAATTAACCTACAACCACTCCCCCATCCCTTGTAGGTTAATTGAAGGATGGGAGGAAACTGGAGGAAACCCCAGGGACACTCACTTCTCCCTCCTCCCATTGCAGAGAAGGGTTGAGAGTGCAAAAGTATGGCTTAAATAAAGTTTTTTCCCTGACAGCTATCAGGCTCCTGAATGATCCCCACAGCAGAGCTCTCATGCTAATTTTTCATTGTAATCCAGTACTTTACACAAAACTTCAGGTTTGATCTTAAAATTCAAGTTTAAGCTTGATGAATCCAAATGAAGATTGTCAAGTCAAATCAAGTCAAGTTTATTGTCATCTGATTACACAAGTCTCTTCTTTCTCTTTGGCTTGGCTTCGCGGACGAAGATTTATGGAGGGGGTAAAAGTCCACGTCAGCTGCAGGCTCGTTTTGACAAGTCCGATGCGGGACAGGCAGACACGGTTGCAGCGGCTGCAGGGGAAAATTGGTTGTTTGGGGTTGGGTGTTGGGTTTTTCCTCCTTTGCCTTTTGTCAGTGAGGTGGGCTCTGCGGTCTTCTTCAAAGGAGGTTGCTGCCCGCCAAACTGTGAGGCGCCAAGATGCACGGTTTGAGGCGATATCAGCCCACTGGCGGTGGTCAATGTGGCAGGCACCAAGAGATTTCTTTAGGCAGTCCTTGTACCTTTTCTTTGGTGCACCTCTGTCACGGTGGCCAGTGGAGAGCTCGCCATATAACACGATCTTGGGAAGGCGATGGTCCTCCATTCTGGAGACGTGACCCACCCAGCGCAGCTGGATCTTCAGCAGCGTGGACTCAATGCTGTCGACCTCTGCCATCTCGAGTACTTCGACGTTAGGGATGAAAGCGCTCCAATGGATGTTGAGGATGGAGCGGAGACAACGCTGGTGGAAGCGTTCTAGGAGCCGTAGGTGATGCCGGTAGAGGACCCATGATTCGGAGCCGAACAGGAGTGTGGGTATGACAACGGCTCTGTATACGCTTATCTTTGTGAGATTTTTCAGTTGGTTGTTTTTCCAGACTCTTTTGTGTAGTCTTCCAAAGGCGCTATTTGCCTTGACGAGTCTGTTGTCTATCTCATTGTCGATCCTTGCATCTGATGAAATGGTGCAGCCGAGATAGGTAAACTGATTGACCGTTTTGAGTTTTGTGTGCCCGATGGAGATGTGGGGGGGCTGGTAGTGATGGTGGGGAGCTGGCTGATGGAGGACCTCCGTTTTCTTCAGGCTGACTTCCAGGCCAAACATTTTGGCAGTTTCCGCAAAGCAGGACGTCAAGCGCTGAAGAGCTGGCTCTGAATGGGCAACTAAAGCGGCAACGTCTGCAAAGAGTAGTTGTCGAAAGACAAATTAGCCCATATATTTTCTAAAGTTAATCCTATTTGTGTAAAGGTAAAGGTTCCATTTATTATCATGAAATGCTACATTTTAGAATACAACATACATGAAATTCTTTAACTTTTGTCTACCGTAAGGCAGACAGAGTCACCACTTTGTCCAGCGCCCTTCAGATGTAAATCAGAAGTGGCTTCTCTAACTGATATGTTTTGGTCACGCCCTATCTTGGAGAGGTACTGGATAGATATTTTTTTTAAACTTTATTTATTTGTTCAAAATACAGATAATAAATAACATATACAACAATAAACCAAAAACATGAACGTTATATTTTATAGAAAAAAAATGAAAAAAGAGAGAAATCTCCCCCCCCCCCCCAAGCCAGTTCTCCTCAGGAGAGTCATAAAGAAAGAAAAAAAATAGTAAGGAAAAATTAAACAGACATATTAAAATCTAATCAACATAAATCAAACTGTAAATATTCTGAATATAACAACCACTTACTGATAAAAAAGCTATAGTTATCACACGAAACATATGTAAACATATGTTATACAACGTCGACGTCGATTTAATCCAGTTAAAGAAGTTTTGTGGCGTAAAGGTTATAAGTCTACTTTTTGCTATCCGGCAGTGTTGAAGGTGTTTCATGGAGACTATCAATCTCGGTTTTTTGAGGATGATCAAAAGCAATGATTTTGGCTGAAATGACTAAATTTGAGTCTTTTCTTATGAAGGTACCAGAGAAGGGTTACATTTCATTTATGTATTAAATGTTATAGGATGGCATGGATAAACAGGGTTGAGATAAATCCAAATCTGTATAATACTAAAATACTTTTAGATCTGATAGTATTTTTATTGGGCAGTTTCCAACCTCTGAAAGGTTGTATAACCTCATGACTCAAATCAGGATTAAAAAAACTCTGCTATTCTGAATCAATAACGGAGTTTGTCGTTTTCTCGCATTTTGTACTGCTAGTCGAAGTATTGCTTCTCTGTACAAATAATTCAAACATCGAATTATTACAGGTCTCAGTGGTTGACCAGGTAAAGGTCATCTCTTTAAAGTTCTATGAGCTCTTTCCAATACCAAGGCTTCAGAAAAAAATTCTTGCCCTAATACTTGTGGGATCCAATCTGTAAAAAAACGAAGAGGATCTCGTCCTTCCATATCTTCTGGCAAACCAACGATTTTCACATTATTCCTTCTACTTTGATTCTCCAAATAGTCTATTTTCCTCTCTAACTCCTTCTCACGTTCTCGCAATTCTGTAACGGACTTTTCAACCTTTTTCTGTATTAGAAGCCACTTGTTGTTGTCATTCCAAAAAAGCAGACTGAAATGTTTTAAAATCTTCACAAGATGCTTCTACACATACTTCAACTGTATTCAATTCTGAACTTATTCCTCCAGAGAACGGGTAATTCCAGCGCTATCCTTCACTTGGTGAGTAGTAAACATTTTTTTTCAGCTCCCACAGGCAGTCTTTGTAGTTTAGGCACTGAAGAAATTAAACCTGAGGCTGTAGCAAGTTGTTTAGGCCCCAAATCTTCAGTACTTCGAAAATGTAACTTCTTCTGCACTTGAGGTTTAATCTTTTTACCATTAATGGCCATAACAGTTCCTTAATACTTTAAACTAATATTTAAGAAGTTTAAACTTGAAAACAAATGGTTAAAAAACGGGTACTTAAAAGTCTGGCCAGAGAGGTCAAGATTATACGTCTAGACTCTACGCCATCTTGCCACGCCCCCCTTGATAGATATTTTTAAAAGGCATTGTCAGCTATACTGGATATCATTTTGCAACCTAACCCATTTGACTGCTATTTTTGGATGTGTGGAAGTGGGATGAGTTCCCACTTCCTCATATCAGGTTGTAACTTTTCTACATTGTCGGCTGGAAGAGTTATCTTATTTAAATGGAAAGACTCTAATGCACCGACTTTGACTCGATGGTTCTCTCAAATTATGTCATGTTTAAGTTTGGAGAAAGGTAGGAGTCGTACATTTGATACTTCTGTTAAATTAGAAGAGGTTCGGTGACCCTTATCTCAACTATTTCCACATGACTTAGTTAGTAGAATTATTTTTCCTTCGAGACTATATTTAATTTTAGTTCCTTTTTCTTTGTTGGTGAAGACTAGACAGTTAAATTTTATGAATAAATTCTCAGGATAGGTTGCCCAGTCTTTTTTATTTTCTTTTATACTGATAAATGTGAGGTTCTACATTTTGGTAGGACTAATCAAAATAGGTCATACACGTGAAGTGGAGGGCAGTGGAACAAAGGGATTTAGGAGTCATGGTACATTATTCCTTGAAAGTTGAATCACATGTGGATAGGGTGGTGAAGAAGGCATTTAGTATGTTGGCTTTCATAATGCAGAGTATTGAATACAGGAGTTGGGATGTTATGTTGAAACTGTATATGGCATGGGTGAGGCCAAATTTGGAATATTGTGTGCAGTTTTGGTCGCCGAATTACAGGAAGAATATAAATAGTATAGAGAGAGAGCAGAGGAGGTTTACGAGAATGTTGGCAGGGTTTCAGGGGTTTGAGTTACAGGGAAAGGCTGGGACTTTATTCCCTGAAGCGTAGAGGGTTGAGGGGTGATTTGATAGAGGTATTCACAATTATAAGGGGAACAGATAGAATCAATGTGGACAGGCTTTTCCCACTGAGAGCGGGGGAGATTCAAACAAGAGGGCATGGATAGAGGGTAGAAGGGGAAAAGTTTAGAGGAAACATGAGGGGAAATTTCTTCACGTAGAGGGTGGTGGGGGTGTGGAATGAACTTCCGGCAGTGGTGGTAGAAACGAGATCGATGTTAATATTCAAGGAAAAGTTGAATAGGTATATGGACGGGAGAGGTGTGGAGGGTTATGGGCCAAATGCGGGTCATTGGAACTAGGTGGGAGAAGATGTTTGGCACAAACTAGTAGGGCCAAACTGGCCTGTTTCTGGGCTGTAAATGGTTATAGATTAGGTGAGGTTTTATATAATAACATTTTTTTTGAAGATTTCAGTTTGAGGAGATGAGAACATATTCGTTAATTGTGGGGTAATACAACATGTTATATCATATAATGATATTTTTTCCCCTTTTTGATTCTGTTCTATTCTCCTCTTGTATTATTTACCTATAATATGATTAATAAAAAGAATGAAAGAGAAAAAAAGGGAAAGAATAAATATGCAGAACAAATATATATACAAGTAAATAAAGAAATATTGTTTCATGAGTATGAGAATCTCGGAGGGTCAGTGTGAGAAGTTCCTTTGGACATTCACCATTCTCACTGCCCGTGGGAAGAAGCTGTTCCTCAGCCTGGGGGTGCTGGCTCTGATCCTCCTGTATCTCTTCCCTGATGGGAGCAGCTGAGTGGAAGGGGTCCTCAATGAATTTCACACCCTCTTCAGACAACGATCCCAGTAGATCATGTTTATGGTGGGGAGGGAGATTCCAGTGATCCTCTCTGCCACACTTTTGGGCCTGTGGATTGACCTTCGATCCATTTCTGTACAGCAACAGTGTGATGCAGCCGGCCAGGATGTTCTCGATAGAGCTCCTGTAGAAAATGGATGAAGGTTAGATTGGATGATCTCTTTGCCAAACACTTGCTTTCTATCTGTGGGTCTGAACTTGAGCTCCCTTCTATCCAACCATTTCAACTTCCCCTGACCATCCCCACAGAGATATATCTGTCCCCAGCTCATACAAAGTCAGGGTGAGGCCAAACATAAAGCTGAAGAACAACACACAGACACTTGGATGCAAAAAAAAAAGTGAGTTATGGGTGTAAGATAGGGAAGGTTTAGTTTGTTGAGCGGGCTTATATAGATTGGCACAACATCATGGGTCAAAGGGCCTGTATTGTGCTGGTAATGTTCTCTCCAATCGGATCAGATTCTTTGTCAGAGTACATATGTGACAATGCATGCAACCCTGGGATTCCTTTTCCTCTTGGTGAGGCAGAATCACCACTTATGCAAATAAGTCATGCAAATAAAGCTGACTCAATGTTCACATGTAAACAAAGAAATGTAAACAAACTGACTGTGCAATACAGAGAGAAAACTAAATCAAAAAAAGTGCAAAGGAAGAGTCCTTAAATGTGTCCCTGATTCAGTTTGTTATTGAGGAGTCTGATGGTGGAGGAGTAAACATACGAGTCTTGTGGCCCCTATACTCTTTCCTGATGGCAGTAGCAGAACAGAACATGCTGGGTGGTGTGGATCCTTGACAACTTCTGCTGCTCTCCAATGGCAATGTTCCCTGTCGATGTTCTCGATGGTGGGAAGAGTTTTGCCTGTGATGTCCTGAGCTATGTCCATTACCTTTTGAAGAGCTTCTTTGCTCAGTGATATTTATGTCCCCAGACCAGACCCTGATGCAGTCAGTCAGTACACTTTCCACCACACATCTGCAGAAATCTGCCAGGGTTTCCAGTGTCATGCCAAACCTCCACAAACTACTGAGAAGTATTCCTCCTGGACACCCTTAATCATATCAACATGCAAAATATTTTTATTTTTATTTTAAGCAACCCCAATTATCAATCTGGCTCCACAGTTTCCATCTCCACATAATCCTGTACTCTTTTTCCCTCTCCCACCCTTCCGCCCACCCTCCTCCCAGGTGATCTCTCCATCTCCCACACCTTCTGTCCTCTACCCTATCACCTTTGGCCTCCCTCCCCAGTTTCCTTCCCCCTTTTAATCTTTATCCTAAATGATAGTCTTGGTAAAGTTTCCAACTTAAACGCTGACTGACCATTTCGACCCATAGCTGCTACCTGACCCGCTGAGCTCCTGCAAAGTTCAAAGTTCAGATTTACTGTCAGAGTGCATACATGCCTGTCCTGCCGGCCAGGCAGAATTTCTACTGATTGGTAGTGGAAAAAAAAAATAACAAAAGAAAAGTCACGTTCTGTAAAACCTCCATTATCCGGAATTCAAGCAACTAGAAACCACAAGCAAACCAGCAAAAAAAGGGCGAGGAAAATAAATAAATAAGTACAATTAAAAATGATAAAACTGAAATAATAGGTTACAAAACTACGCAAGTTTAAAATTGCAGAAATAAATGTTCTCTGAAGTAAACCTTTGGTGAAGATGGGTGTGAGTATTCAGCCAGCGGAAAGCCTTGGCCGTGCTGTTTGAATAAAGTTGTGTTTGAATAAGGTGGCATCACCCAGGATGAAGAACTGGTCGATGCCGTTCGCTGTTGGGGTCACTCTCTTAAAATGGCTGCTTCTCCCGGCTTAGTAAAAGTCTTTATCTTTATTAGTATATTGTTAAGTCTATAAGTAAGGCTTTATCTGCAATCTTGGGGGAGGGGGCTTAATTATCTACAATGTTATTGCTTGTCTTTCAGGTGGATCCGTGGAGCCTGCAGATACAGCAACAGTTAAATGTTTTCAAAGAATGTGACTGAACATAAAGTGAAAGGCCTTTAGGTTTATATATGCATGGAAGTGAAGTTTGTTCAGTGTAGTATTTTTACCTTTTAAACTAATACAAGTGTATTAGTTAGACATTGTAGGGAAAGTCTCATTCAATCGGAAAACTCACTTATCCAGAATCTACTGATCTCCGTGGTTGTATTTAAAAACGAGAATTGCAAACAAGAAGGAAATGCAAACAATCTGTGCAAAACAGAAAATAAATGCTCAGTATTAAATAATGTGCAAAGTAAAAGTCCTTAAATAAGTCCCTGATTGAGTCTGAAGGGTAACAGTTATTCCCTAACCTAGTGGTCTGAATCTTGTGACACCAAGACCTCTTTCCTGATGGCAGCAGTGAGAACAGAGCATGTGCTGGGTGATTTGGATCCTTGATAATTGCTGCTGCTCTCTGACGGCAGCGTCCCCTGTAGATGCTCTCGATGGTGGGGAGGGTTTTGTCTGTGATGTCCACTACCTCTTGCAAGGTTTTCTGCTTAGATATTGTTGCTCCCATACCAGGCCGTGATGCAGCCGGTCAGCACAGATCTGTAGAAGATTGCCAAGGTTTTTGATGTCAAACAGAACCTCCACAAACTCCTAAGGAAGTAGAGGAGCTGGCATGCTTTCTTTCTTCACGAATACATTCATGTGTTGAGTACAAGGAAGGTCAGGGTCAGTGCCAGGTGGTGGTGGGGGGGGGGGGGGGGGGGGGGCGGCTGATGCGTGTCAAATGTCAGTAGCATCCAATGACACTTAATGCAATAAAAAGAGTGTTAAAGCATCCTCGTGTCCCACATTGGCGGGGCAGATACCGTTTACTGCAGGTACGTACCTGCTAGCTTCCCCCCCCCATCAACAAGTTGGTCCCTGTAACCAACCGCCCCGCCCACCCATCCGCCTGCCCGCTGAACGAGTCCCCCTCTAGCTCGCTAATGCCCACCGCTAACATGCATTCTGGTACCAACCCTAGGAAAGGTCCTCCAAAATACTGTTTGCTTATTGTCACGTGTATTGCACAAAGTGAGAAAGTTTGTTTGGAAAGCAGTCCAGCTATTGAACCCAAGCACAGTACAACAGAAAAACACATTACAGAGTGTAGAGTTACAGAGAAAGATCAGAATCTCAATTTATTGTCGTTAATATGTCACGAAATTTGTCGTTTTGTTGCAGCGTCACAATGCAAACATTTATATAAACCACCTTACAAAAATAAATAAAAATAGTGCAAGATAAAGTCAAATAAAGTAGTGTCTATGGCTCATTGATCATTCAGGAATCTGATGGCAACGGGGATGAAGCTGTCCTTGTGCCATTGAGTGCTCATTTAAAGGCCTCTGTATATTTTTTCCCAATGGTAGCAGAGTGAAGAGGGCATGGCCTGGGTGGTGGGGGTCCTTGAGGATAGAGGCTGCTTTCTTAAGGCACCATCTCATGTTGATGTCCTCGATAGAGTGAAGTCTGGTGCCTGTGATATTGCAGGCCGAGTTAACAACCCCATAGAGTTTTTTTGTCCTATACGTTGGCGCCTCCATACCAGACAGTAATGCAAAAGCCACAATGCTCTCCACAGTACACCTATAGTGGGTTTTGAGAGTCTTTGGTGACATACCGAATTTCCTCAACTGCTGGCGAGCCTTCTTCATGATTGCATCAAGGTGGAGGCTCCAGGACCAATCCTCAAAGATGTTGACACCCAGGAATTTGAAGTCATTAGCCCTCTCCACTGCTGAGCCCTCTATGAGGACTGGATCGTGTTCTTCAGCTTTCCTCCTGAAGCTCCTTGGTTTTACTAAAGTGGAGTACAAGGTTGTTGGTGCTAGGCCATTCATCTAGCTGATCTATCACACTACTGTACACTTCCTGTGATTCTGTCAACAACTGTGGTGTCATCAGCAAATTTGTTGACAGCATTTGAATTATGCCCAGCCACAAAGTCACGGGCGTAGCGAGAGTAGAGCAGTGGGCGAACCCCACATCCTTGAGGTGCACTTGTGCCGGTTAGAATTCAGCAAAGGTTAACATGATTTTATTCATGAAACCCATTCTGGAGCCTGACAAGGGTGGGAAAGAAGCAAGTAAAACTGGGAAAGGCTTTAAGTCATAATTAACGTTTAAAAAAATAATCCTCCAAAGCAGTAATTCTTAAATTTGATAAATGTGACTGAAAATGAACTTGTCACAAAATCACAAAAGGAGAAGAAATTGCTGAAAAAAGCAAATTTGAAAATATGCCCGGTATTTTCTCAGTGGAATTGCAGCAAAAGTCATTCTGAAAGTAGGAGGAATCAGAACACTCCTGTTCCTGAGTGAAGCAGAGACCCCGTGATTGCGGTGGAAACTCACAGAAGTGCTGGAGGTACTCAGCCGGTCTCGCACTGTCCGTAGGAGGTCAAGGTATATTACCGACATTGAGGGCCTGACCCCTTCTTCGAGGTGGACACTGCGAGACCAGCTGAGTACCTCCAGCACTTTTGTGTGTTTTCACTCCTGCTGCTGGGCCTTGCACCGCAAGAGTCCGTTTAATATTTGGAACTTCCTCAACAGGCAAACAAATGTAATTAGCAGACTTGCCTCGGTGATTAATTTGCCCCTGTGGGTGTGGACAGTTTTATGGGCAGGGGCTCCTTCAACTGAAATCGCTTTCAAACCATCGCAATCCATCATACGATCTAGAGTTACACTGAGAGGCAACCTTATGATTAAAATTCCTGTTCTTTTGTTTCAGTTGGGGGGGAAAAATGAGACAAAAAAAAATTCTGCTCCATTGAGTGAAAACACCAGGCCATAACATAAACAGATTGCTCTGTTACTTCTTGTCGGTGTTGGCCACTCAGTCTGCAGACCACATTTGGCTCCTGCCTTTTTCTCTCCACTTTTAATCACCTATCAAATTTATTAAGTGTTGACATGTTCTCTGCTTCAATCACCAACTCTGCTAATACATTCCACAGCCTCGCAAAACTGAGTTAAAAGGGTCCTCCTGCTTTTTGTTGTAATCCTCCAGCGCTGAACAATGCCCTCTCGTCCGCATAACCCCAGACACCTCAGTAGGTGCTCTCCCCTTCCTTTAAAACTTCCGTGTCATTTGCGAGAGCTCTTCCGTTCCCATCGTGAACCACTGCATCCCTGATTACCTGGCTCCACCCCGTCCTGTGACTGCACCTGTGGCCCCTCCCTCATTTGACCTTGGATAAAGCCTCTAACACCTTGACCCTTCCCTAGAAAGCCCGGGTCACTTCATAGGATGAGCTCCCTATCCATTGTGAATAAAAGCCTGTAGATCAGAGATTCAATCTCAGCCTTTCGTGTTATTTACTGCATGTCAATCCCTTAAAAATGGATCCACGCTTTCCAGTTCTTTGTTCAAGTTCTATTTGCAGTCAGCCTTTACTGCATGCTCTCAATTACAGCAAACTTGTGCCATAAACATGAAATGGTTGGCGATTCTGTAAGTTTCCCAGTTAATTGGACTGTTTTGAATCTGTCAGTACTTTTGCTTATTTTGGCAATCAGTCAGGAGTCTGGGATAGTCCTCTCTTCAATGATAATTTGGACTTCCTGCCACATATTTAAATAGCCTTTAACATGCGTGGTTTGATTTTCAATTTTCTCTTTCCTGTCCTCTCATCTCTCCATGTCCCTGAAACCCTCTCCACAAATCATTGCAGGTCTGTCCCGACAACCTTTCTCTGCCCTGGACAGCTTTGACTTCCCACTGAAGGTCTGAGTTCTGGAATCCTTCTCCAAACCCATCAATATCCCTCTCCTCCTCGAAGGATCCCCGCAAAGCCTGGCTCTTTGGTGATCACCTCAAATATTCCTTTTCAAGCCTTGGAGTCGATTTTTGTTTGATAGCTCCCTTGTTTTTCCTACATTAAAAGGACTTTTCAATACCATTGCATTCCATCTGATCCAGTGAACTGCATTCAATATTCGTGACATTCTCTCCTTTACACTGAGGGAAATCAAACACATGGTGGGTGGTCAGAATCAGAATCAGAATTTATTGTCATGAACAAGTCACGAAATGCATTGTTTTGTGGCAGTGTCACGATGCAAATATTTATATAAACTATCTTACAAAATAATTAAAAATAGTGCAAGAAAAAGAAAAAAGCCAAAGTGAGGCAGAGCCTGGGCTTCATTGATCATTCAGGAATCTGATGGCCGTGGGG